>NC_143517.1:51457664-51764807 GCF_031878675.1 Megascapheus bottae
AAGGAAGGGAGGTAGGTTTCATAGTGAAGAAGAAGGAGGACAAATTCTAAGCTGATTGCTGTTGTTGTTGCTAATAAGCTCATTTATCAAATGCTGTCTATGGACCACATGCTGCACTAACACACACACACACACACACACACACACACACACACACACACACACACACACACACATGTGCACGCACAGCAACTGAAAAATCCTCAAACTCAAGTCCTCCATCTACACTGTTGTAACAAAGGAGAGACATCCTGGATTGCCAACTTGATCCTTTTGGTCCCAAGTGAAATATTCCCTCAGTGAACATTTGAACTTTATGCATCAGTAAAGTCATCATTCCATTCTCTAAGCTTTTTAGTGGTGGGACAGGTGATGCGACTGTATCTGAAGACAATCCTTGATAACCCAGCCACCATGTGGGGATTATAACCAGTGTATACTGGTTTATTGGTATCCTCTGGACATAAAACCAAATGCTGAAATTGGATTGGGATATCAGTTAAGTAAAAGGCCTGGAGGAACTCTTCTTGAAAACTTCAGTGTGATTGGGGGTTTGAACTCAGAGCCTGGCACTTGTGCTTTTCCACTTGAGACATGCCCCCAGTCTTTTTTTAGTCATTTTTCAGATAGGAACATATGATTCTTACCTAGTATACACTAGACTGCCATCATTTTCATTACACTTCTCACATGGCTAGGATAAAAATCACCTGGCCTCCAGGTTTATTACTGAGATGGGGTTCTTTCTTGTTAACTTTTTGGCCAGGCTGGTTTGAACTGTGATACTCCCAAGTTCATATGTGTAGTAGCTGGGATTACATGTATGAGCTTCTACAGCGGGCTGACTTCCATGAGATTTCTTTTAATTCTTTTTTTAAATTGTTTTTATGAAGGTGGTAGACAAGGGGGTGGCATTTGTATAAGACAGGTAATGAACACATTTCTTTTTTTGGAAAATTTTATTTTTATTTATTTCCATTGTATTTTGTTGTCGGGATAATGTATAGAGGGGTTACAGTTACATTCATCTTGAACCTTGATACCCCTTCTCATATATGAATACATTTCTTTTTGGACAAGTCACCCCTATCCTCGCTCTTTCACGGTTTTCCATAAGATTTCTAAGGCAGACATAAAATACAATCTAGGGCCAGGTTCTAAATCATGTCAAGGCAAGAACAGAAAAGAAAGTCAATAAGCAAAATGAAAAGGCAAATGATTTCCACAAGAAATTTCAGAGGAGGTATTAGGGTTTAGAAAAGTAATGTATGCATTAAGAGTAGTAGAATGCTTGTCTAGTCTATGCCGGGCCTTATTTTCAATCCCCAGAACCACAATTACATACATACATACATACACGTACATACATATACATGTACATACATACACATATATACATACACACATACATATAGAAATACATATATAAAAACATAATGGTATGAAAAAATACACTGAACCTCATAGCATACAAATCGATTTTGTATCTCATTCTATGGTCAAGGACAATGCCATTTCCTGAGAACAAAGTCTTTTTGAGTTTTGAGGCTCTGCTTCCTAAGGGAATGACCTTGAAGTTAAAACCTGAGGTAGAACTATGAGAAACACAACTAAGACTATAGTGCAAGGAGTGAGTGAAGAGAGGCTTTGTGCTGCTTTAGGTAAGACTTTCAGGCTCGGCATCTCTGGGGAGGTGGCAGGAAGGAAAAAGCAGAGGTTAAGTAAGAATTTTTTTGTAAAAATAATAACAAAGGCTCTGAAGTAGTAGCAAGCAAGCAAAGTGCTCAAAGATCACTCTTCAACTTGATTGGGGACAGTCACAAAACAACCAAAGAACACGTTTGGGAATATCTCCATATCCATAAGGGATTGAGATTCATGTAAGTGGCTATCTAAGCAGCTATATTCTTTTTGGAAGTGAATGGTGAAACATTTTGCAGATGCCTAAGAAGCCAAAGTCTGACCTCCCACTTGAGTGTCAATAAACCCATTACTACAATACCCTGTCTGATTTCCTTAGGGGAAATAACATCACAGTGGTTAAAACATGGTACCTAGAAGGGAGAGACAAGCTTTAAATTCCAACAATTTACATGTGCTAAATGCAACATCTTGATCAAGTAGTCTTTAATTTTTTATTTTTCATTTTCTTCTTTCGATTTTTTTTCAAATAGTCCAATAAGCCTTGTCACACTGTCTCAGCTTCACTTCTGATTCCTACTATGATTTCAGCAAACCCTTTCCTGGTCATTGACTTTCTGGCAGTATCTTCCTTAAGGACACATCATTCATTCATTCTTTGTTGTCCCAGGTTTTTATCTAAGGGTGGCCTGGTTAGGTGAAGCCAGCTCTGCACTCATATGTAGTCTGGAAGTGCAGAAGAGTTCATGTACTCAAGGCATGATTGAAACAAAGAGAGGAAAGATGTAAGAATCTTAAACTTCCAGAGTCTCCAAAGCATTCCAGGCGAGCAGAAGAATATACTCTGCCTCTAACAACAAAGAGCATTTTCCCATTGCCTAGATGCCATGAGAGGACTCGCTGGAGGAAGATGAGGATCACTGCTGCTCATCTCTTTATCCGAAGGCCAGTAACATGATTCTTTTCTCACCACTGTCCAAACAAGGACTCAGGATTTACTGTCCTTGCAAAAACGGATCTGGAAGTAGACCCAGTCTACTGCTGGGATGGTTACTTGAAGATTGTGCATCGTAGTGGTGCACAACAACTGAAGAAATCATGCCAAGATTGCTAGACCGAGAGTCAAAGGAGCCGAAAGGCTAAAGAGAGTGAGAATGTCAGGATAGATTTATTATGTAAAATCAGAAAACCCTAATAACTAGATATTTCTTTATTTTTGCCAGTCTTGGGCTTGAACTCAGGGCCTGGGCACTGCCCTTGGATTTTCTCAAGGCTAGAGCTCTACCATTTGAGCCACAGTACCACTTCTGGCTTTTTTTCTATGTATGTGGTACCGAGGAATCGAGCCCGGGTCTTCTTCGTACATGCTAGACAAGCACTCTACCACTAGGCCAAATTCCCAGCTCCAATAACTGGATATTTCTGAAAAGGAACTTCTTTAGCAAGCCATAAGAAAGGCTCTGCTTCTGTTGCTGCTGTTGCAGAAAAGATGCAGAAAGCTTAACACACATTTCCATCTGCTGTTTCCATGATAGGACATTGGTACTGGGCTGCTTTGTAGCATGGACTTCAAAATGCAGACTAACAAATGTCCAGGGGACAGGACTTCACCTTCAGAAGTAACATAGAGGTGGTTATCATCTTGGGAAGTACTGGGGAGCAGTCAAGTTGTTTTGACTGGAAGAGGGCCATGGTAATGTCTCCAAGTTCAGAGTGAATTTGTCTAGATGGATGGCTGCTCTGATCGGTATGGAATTGGGCTCTGACAGATCAGTATGGGCCTCTTTCACCCCACCCCACCCCAACCCCTGCTTGTGATCTTAACACTTCAACTGGCCTTTCCGCCTCTGTCTTGTGTCCCCTGCCAATAGCTGAACTTGAGAAAATTCTCACTACGCATGCACACCATAATTAGGCAGATGTACACTTCTCTCTTTTGAGATAATAATTATAGAAATGAAATGTATTTTCCAGACAAATCAAATGTACAGAAATGGTGAAGCATAGTTTGGTGGGTTTAAAAGAACTCAAACTTGTTGTGGCTGTGTGCCCCAACTCAGTGACTTGACTCCTTGCCTTAGCAGAGAGAAGTTTTCTTTTTACCAGAATCCTTAGGGGAATTTTGTACAACCAATTCCTATCCTCATAATCAGGAATCCTGCTGGTGATTTGTTTTGTAAGGAAAAGAAGAAAAGTGCTGAGGTGGCTTCATCAAGACCCATATCCTGAGCTTCAAAGGGAACAAAAAAGCAATTGAAACAATGCCTGACTTACGCCCTGAAGGGGCTGTGGCTTTCTTATTTCATCTCACACTAACATTCTGAGCTCAGAAACAAATAAGGAAAATAAATCTAATGAATTAAAAACAGAGGTGCCCATGACAGGAGAGGCAAGACCCAAGAAAAGTCAGGTCTTCTGCTTGTTGGGGTGTGAGGGTTCTGGGTTTCAGGCATGCGTGTCTGAGTGATGAGTCATGCTCTCCACTCTGATCAAGCCTTGTTGCTTCTAGTTGGCCAACTTGTCAATTTATAGACTAGTTAGGAAAATGGCTATTGTTACAGAAAAAATTAGGTGAAAAGAAACTAGTCTGATGGTAAAAAACAAAAACAAAAAACCCCAAGACTTTAGTGTCTCCAACCACCAGGATGTAAGATGACAGGAGTAGAGACATAACAAAGAAACTGAAAAGAATATCTATAGGAAACTGAGATGATTTGGGCCTTTGTCAGGTCCTGTGTGGACGCTGGTATTCAAGGAAGAAAATGCAAGCAGTAAACCATACTTAGAGCAATTGTCCACTTGATCTTCTCACATGCTGCTTTGTTAAATAGCAACTCCATTGTACTTAAAGATAATATGTTTAAAAAAATGAAAGAGGAAAGAAACATAATAAATCAGAATTCAGCTTTGTAACACAAATACTTTAAAAAAATTTTTATAGATAATCAGGTGGGAACTTGACCAGAATATAGAACAATACTTTAAGACAGATGGAAAACTAAGTAGAGAAACTAAGCAGAAACTACAAAGAAGAAAACAAAAGTAAAGATGGTTTCCTTGAGCAGGGAGAGTGGCCTAGTGATAGAGTGCTTGCCTACCATCCCTGAAGTTTTGGGTTTGATTCCTCGGTACTACATATACAAGAAAAGCCAAAAGCCAGAGCTGGGCACAGTGGCTCACACCTGTAATCCTAGCCACTCAGGAGACTGAGAACTGAGGATCAAGGTTCAAAGCCAGCCAGGGCACAAAAGGATTTGAGACTCTTATCTCCAATTAACCTCTAGAAAACAGGAAGTGGGGCTTGGCCCAAGGGTAGGGTGGTAGCCTTGAGCTGAAGAGCTCAGGGACAGTGCCCAGTCAGAGTGACAGAGTGATAGCCTTGAGAAAGCTCAAGAACAGTGCTCAGGCCCTGAGTTCAAGCCCCAGGAGTGACCAAAAAAAAAAAAAAAGATGCTCTCCTCTATCTTAGAACCCAATAATAAAAAACTGTAAAGGTTGTATGTTAGAACTCCACCAAGCTCAGAGCTCATTTCTAATGCACTGGACCCTGAGACCCTGGACACTGAGACAAGCATGCATGGAGGTCACACATTTGGTATGTGATAACTACATTGGTTGTGATTTGAGCTCTTACTCTGGAGTCTAAGACGTGTAACTTCAAAGTCACTGGATGAGGGCTGTTCTGCTTTGAGCTTTTGTCAATAGGGTTTGAAAAACATTCCTTGTGAAGAACTGAAGCCATAAAACCATCTTTCCTTTCAACTGTGGTCCTACTGAGAGAACAAAATGTAATTCAACTGTTTAAACCATGGAATAAGTGTGTGTATCTGCATCGGTGTGACTGCATGCATGTGTGTTGTGTACTCTAGGCTTAAACCCAGGGCCTGGTTGCTGTCCCTTAGTTTTCTTCATTCAATGCTGTTGAGTCACAGCTCCACTTCTAGCCTTTTGGAGGTTGACTGGAGGAAAGATACTAGACTAGCAACTTTCCTGCCCCTGCTGGCTTTGAACTGTCCCTCAGTGGTCAGCTTCCTAGGATTATAGATGTGAACCACTGGTACCCTCCTAGCCTATCTCTTTGACAGTCCCTGTCAAAGAGTCCAACAGTCCCTGTTGGAAGCATACATTTTGAACCCCTGAAACAAATTGTGCTGAACTTCTTTAATTCCACCATGATATCCTGATAAAATAAAATACATGTCATCTAGCTTGCAGACAAAAATTCATTGCAGGAAATTAAGATTTAAATATCCAAGAGTATGATTACATCTGAGAGAGGTGAAGTTTGCCCTGTGGCATGTACAATTTATAGTTCCTGATAATTATTGCAATTTACTGAGAAAAGCCTTCCAATTTTCATCCTAAATTTAATGCCTGGTTATAGGCCACTTTCATGTGTTCCTTGGATGAAGAAGCCAGAGGCAGGAATGTTGATGTAAATGTTGACCATACTATTTGTGTTATTTGTGTGAGGACTGTGCAGTTTTGGAAATGAATTCTTACCTTTCATATATTCTTGGTATTGTCGATACCCTCATGAACACTTTTTCATAGGAACGGAAGCTTAAAGTATTTGACCAGCAACTCTAGAAACAAGAACCTGGTTATTCATGACTGAGACCCTTTTATTTTATTCTTCTCTCTTTTGGATTAACCTGATGGCAGGAAAATGCAAGCTCCTCTGACCTTGGTCTTGGAACAAGGTTTGCCAGTAGCGGCTTGTCCTTTAGAGAAGGCCTATGATGAGGCAGTGATAGCAGCCAACAAGTAAATGTTTCTATGCTATTGGGGTTTAACATTAGGAATTCCAATGGTTTTTTTTTTCATTTCCAAGTTTAAATATCCATTACCTCCTTAAGTAACAGAACCGGGTATGACTTTCCATCTACCCAATCCTTTGTCTCCCTCCAGATTTTCAGAATTCAGGCCAAGAAAAGAATAATATACTCTATTATAATGTTGTGATATTATTTCCTGTCTACAATCTTTTTTTTTGGCAGTCCTGGGCCTTGAACTCAGGGTTTGAGAACTAACCTTGGACTTTCTCAAGGCTAGAGGTCTACCACTTGAGTCACAGCACTACTTCCTGCTTTTTTCTATGTATGTGGTGGCAAGGCATTGAATCTGGGTCTTCGTGCATGCTAGTCAAGAACTTATGCCACTATGCCAAGCTCCCGGCCCGGCCCTCTATCTACAATCTTAACATATGCCATCAATAAGTTTCACATTGCATAGAATTGCCAATTACTCTCCTTTAGTGCATCACAAACAATACTCTTAAAAACTACTATAAAGAGTGATAATTGTATCTCCAAGGATATAGTTCTATTAAAGATTTCTCCTCTTATAATACCCCGTTACTTTTTTCTTCTAGTCAGAAGGCCTCTCTTGCCCTAAAAGTGCCAATGTTTGACAACATTTTGGCTATCCTATACTTCAGGAGAACTCTAAGATTATTGGAGAATGTGATCACAGGTAAATGCTTAGAAAAAATCAGAATAAAACTCAGAATAGTCTTTAAATAAGCATGATTTTACAGGCTAAGAAATAATACCCTTAAATAGAAATTAGCTATCCCTAAAACTAGAAGCCTGAGAGCATAGGTGACAGGGATACTGAAATAGCAAAGCCTTCTAGAGTAAGAAATACTCCTTAATACTGAGTTTGACAAGGCTGAGAAATGTACACATTTGACACTCAGTGTGATAACTACAGTTTATATGAGCCAGTGTGATAACTACAGTTTATATGAGCATCAACCAAAAGAAAGGCATTCATCCAGCTTTGAGGAACATAAAACAGCAAATGTCAGGAATCCAAAAGTAGACCACCACATTTTCAACAACTGATTTGTTCACCATCATTTTGAATGTCTCTGTTGTCCTTATGAGCAGAATTAGAGACTGGAATATTTTAAGGGTCTATTTTTAGGGGAAAAAACACCTTTTTGTTCTCAATATGTGGTCTTGAAACAGATCAAATTTTTGCTGGGTGCCGATGGCTCACTCTTGTAATCATACTCAGGAAGCCGAGATCTGAGGACTGCAGTTCAAAGCTAGCTGGGGCACGGAAGTCTGTGAGACTTTTATCTGCAACTAACCACCAAAAAACCCAGAAGTGGCGCTGTGGCTCAATGTGATAGAGCACTAGCCCCGAGGTAAAGATCTCAGCTCAGGGCCAGTGCCCTGGCTCAGAATTTCAAGTCCTGTGACCAATAACAAAAACAAAAAGGATCAAATTTTATACTAAAATATATCCCTTTAAGATGGAACTCAAACGTCCTTCATGGAAGAACCTAATGTAGTTTTCTCCAAAGCAACTTTAAGTTTGTCATTAAATTACTAGTCTTCCATATTTATGTCCTAAGTAGGTTCCAAGAGTAACTAAAGCAATTGAAAATCTTTTAAAAATATTTCATAGGAAGATATATTCAAAAAATATTCACTGGTTGTTAGAACAGTAGACTGGGACTAGAACCAAAGACTAGGAAGATTATTAGAGCTTTTCTCTTCATTCAAAATACTTAGTGATATATTTTTAGAAGGTTAACACACTGAATTGTGTGTTAAAAGCAATTCAAGGCATTCTAAGAATTTTAACGGGATTTTATAGGAAGGATTAGATGAACCAGTATTCACCTCTGTGTGGCCATTTCATGCCTCCAGTTAACATAAATGTAGGACCCTTATTTGAGATTCTTCAAAAATTGTGGAAATGGTCATCTTCTAGACCAGAAACATGATTTATAGACTCCATTAGGGCCTCAAGTACCACTTTATAATTAAATACATTCATATTTCTATAACACATGAAATTCATATGACAGCATAAAGATAAAGTGGCACTTATAATGGATGTAACCCTAAGGATTCCAACAGCCACCAATAATAATTTGTCACCAAAAAGTGTTATAAAACAACTCTGGATTTTCAGGGATTTGGGGATTTCAGAATTACAAGTTTGAGATTATTTTCTTGCAGAAATATTGATAAGCTCTTGCAATAATTACATTAGGCATTTGCATATATTATTTCATTTAATCCTCTCAGCAATCCTATTAGGAGACAACTATTAAAGTTTCATTTAAAAAAAACTGAGATAATCCAGCTAATAAGGATAGGACCAGGATTTGAATCCAAGTAGTGTAGCTTCAGAGAAAATCATTTTAACTACCATACTTGCCTTTTTTTCTCTAAAATAAACTGTGAATAAATTAATTGACCCCATAAAGCAGAGCCATGACAGGAGATGAGATTGATAGAATTCTGCTACAATTAATGGCAGGGTTTTCTCTTTCCCATTTATCCATGCAGTCCAATATTCCCTCCTGGATGGAGGATGGGAACGATTGAGCCTTTGATGCCCTAAGTTTTATCCATGAGTACAGGTAGAGTCTAATTAGTGGCATTATTGTGGTCTTCAAAATGAAAATGTAATAGCATATAAAATCCATAGTCTGCTTATAAATGGACATTATTGGGGATTATTTAGTCTTCTAGAATGGCATAATATATGTCTATTAAACCATCTAAATGGAAAATGGTCCATGTGGGAATAGAAGGGATGTCCATTCCAGTTATGGAACTAGTCAGCTTGATCCTTTATCCAAGATCCTCTAGTTCACAGAGATCAGCTTCTTATTTCTATTTACTCTAACTCTACTGTAGGTACTATATTAGATTTCCTTCCTCAACATTCCTACCTTCGATCATCCTATCATCTTCTTGGAAACTTGAAGCTACAACCAGTTTACACATCCATCAATTCCATGACTCCTACCCAATGACATTTCCCATCAGGTGCTCCAGCATCTCTCCTCTCCTCTCTCCTTGGGTTCCTACAATATGTTCTAGAAAGGAATGTACAGATCCCTGTATGGGGCTCAGTTGATTTGTCACCCTAAGTCTGCTGAGTTACTCTGTAAATAGAATGGTTTCCACTTAATCCACAGATAATGGTGCCAGGGCACCATGGCAGCACAGGAGTTCCACCTGTGACACTGCCCAGAATGGAAAGGGAGGCATGGATGGACTCTGGCCCAATTGAATTCATGGATGGTAGGGGATTACTGTCTCAGCCGCTGTCTAGGAGAGCTGAGTGCCAACACCTGGAAGTGTAGGACAGTTAATGTTCAAAGGAGTGAACTGACCATTGAAACAAAAGAGAAAGGCCTGAGTCTATGGAGAGAGGAGTCTCTCCTCGATTCCCCTTTTCCCTGCTATGTGGACTGCTCTGGGACATAGAAATACACAGCACCTCTAGGAATTGCACCACAAACTGCAGCAGTCAGCATTCCCAGTGTGACAGTTGTGGCCAGTTGGAGAACTAAACTTTTATTTGGAGGGTGGACCTGGGTGCTAAACTCAAGATCTGGGTGCCTGGGTGTTGTCCCTGAGCTTTTGTGCTTAGGGATACTACTTGAGTCACAGTTCCACTTCCAGTTTTTTAATGGTTGATTAGACATAAGAATCTCATGGACTTTTTTGCCCAGGCTGGATTTGAGCCATGATTCTCAGATCTCAGCCTCCTGAGTAGCTAGCATTTCAGATGCAGAAATCTCTGACACCTGGCTGAACCTTCATTTTCACACACCCACTATCTCTGCTTTCCTCCTTTTATGCTTAAATATTGCTCCGATAAGGTTTTTTTTTTTTTTTTTTTTGCCAGTTCTGGTCTTGAGCTCAGGGCCTGAGCACTGTCCTTGGACTTTCTCTACCACTTGAGCCTCAGCATCACTTCCTGCTTTTTTCTATGTATGTGGTACCGTGGAATCGAACCCGGGTCTTCATGCATGCTAGGCAAGCACTTTAACCACTAGGCCAAACTCCTGGTCCCTCCGATAAGGTTTTTCTGATCAGTAAATCATTACTACAAAGCTACATCCTCAGATTCTTTTTCTAGACAAATGTTCTAGAAAGGAATGTACAGATCCCTGTATGGAGCTCAGTTGATTTGTCACCCTAAGTCTGTCCTCTTTCATACTCTGTCCTCTTTTGTGCCTGTCTCTGTCTTTGCCTCTTCTGTCTCTCTCTAAAAAAAATACAGTCATCTTTCAAGGTACATTATTAAAATTAGCATAAATTAATTTTTTGATCCTCTAATCAGATGTGATTAATCTTTACTAAAAATAGCCCCATTATGTTTTGTTTGGATAACATGTATTTCATTTTGTCCTATGTTTCATTTCATGTTTACTTTTCCTACCAGAGGTTGAAATTCACAAAGGCAGAGACTGTATGCAATTCTTTCGAGGTATTTGGCCATGATGAATTTTGTGTAAGAAGTTCTCAGTGAATCCTGTTATGGTGGTACATACATGGCATCACATCCGAAAGGCTGGGGTCAGGAGGATCATAAATTAAGTGCAAATCCAGCCTGTGTAATATAGCAAAATCTATCTTTTAAATAAAATATTCATATAAATGCACGATCTGGATTCTACCGACCAGTCTAATTTCAACCTCCCACCCTATTCCTGGTCACTCATTCCAACTTGGGGCCAATAGAAACAATGGCAGACTCCAAAAATTCACTCATATTGCATAGCATTGTCTTTCCCACTGCAATCCCAAAGCACCACCTGCATTTTTTCCACACCCAGAAACTCTTTTTTGTCTTCCCAATCAGAAATCAAAAGTCATACACCAGATCTTCTTGGAAACTCCCATTAATATTCCTACTTCTTCCTATGATGTACTGAATGCTAATGTAACTCCATTGTAACATCTATATCCACTATCACTAAACTATTTCTGAGGGAAAGTAGATAGATGAATAGAAAAACAGACAGACAGATACAGCGATAGATATAAATACTATATCTACTATGCATTACATGTCTACCTATCTTTATGTATATTTCTCTCTATATAACTATATCTGTCTGTCTAGCTCTAGATAGATGTAGGTATTTGTATCAAGAAATAGATATGTACATACATAGACAGATAGATACAGATATAAACAAATACTTTCCAAGATATAGAGAGAGAACCCTTCTAACCACTCATCTCTGCTATTGTAACACAAAAGAGACAAGGACAATATGCAACGCAATAGGCTAATCAGCTACAGAAACAGGCAGTGAGTACAGTTGATGTGAATGTCAGCCAAGTCCTGGAAGAATCCACGGTAAATTTGTAAATATCAGTAAACTATTTTTAAAATCCACAACAATGCCTGGCACTTATTAGGTGTTTAGTGAGTATTCACTGCATGAGTAGGTTTTATAACAAGTAAAAATGAGTCTTAAATCTTGACTCTTGTGTGTGTCCCTCTCACTCTGTTTCCCCTCCTGAGTAAGCAGTAGTTTCTTGCCTCCCCGTTAAAGTGTGGAATTGGCTTGGCAAGATATAATAGAGTTTCATGCCAAGCCCGAAGAACTGTTATTGCTTTTGCCAGACTATTTTCTGCCAAAATCTGGAATCAATCTTTTCATTAAAGGAGCTTTAGTAGCTATTGAAATCCTAGCATTTATCTGGTCAGTAAACAATTTCATTCCTGACTCACTTCTCTGCTGTCTAATAAAGTTTTCTGGCTGTGAAAGCTATGGTTATATTCCTAAGTACTACTGACAGTGGAGGTGGAGTTAGAGGCTGGAAAGGTGGGGAGTCTGTTTTTTCAATTTCCAATTTCTTATCCTGCTGTGTTGATGATTTTCATTCTGGAACTGACCTGCATCTTTGCTCAGTGGTTTTACTATCCTTTTCCCTGCATCAACTCTTTTGAATTTTTCCATGGCTTCTATTTTTTTGTTGTTGTTTCTTTATTTTCATTGTTTTATACATCTTTAGCACTGAGCTCCTCACTGCCTGTGGTATCTTTTTTCTTTCTCATGGACACCAAAATCATCATTGGCCAAAGGTACCACATTTCAAATTCTCCTGTCTTTCTGTCTATTTAAAAAACAATCCTCCTGCTTGCCAGGCACTGTGGCTCACACCTGTAATCCTAGCTACTCTGGAGGCTAAGATCTGAGGATCAAGGTTCAAAGCCATCTGGGGCACAAAAGGACCTGAGACTCTTATCTCCAATTAACCTCTAGAAAACAGGAGCTGGGGCTTCATTCAAGAGTACGGCAGAAGCTTTAAGCTGAAGAGCTCAGGGACAGCGCCTAGGCCAAGTTCAAGCCCCATGACCCACACACACACAAAAATCCTCCTGCTCATTTTTGTCTGTCTTTATCCTCATCAAACTCTGGATTCCCAAATTTACATTAAATATTAATTTTCCATAGGTACAGATTTCAAAAGAATGTTGGAAAGTTCTTTTGACAGAGAGGTAGAAAAATATTATAAGATCAACTGAATCAACTGATTTGATGGCAGATGAAATATTTGTGTTTCTGGTTTCAAGACTTATGTATGTGATTTATTAGGGTATATTAATATGTCAAATAATGTTTTACTGACAATGCTGCTGATCCTAAGAGTAGAAAAACACATGGTCATCTGTGAAAGTTAGAGTACTGCAAAAAATAACGTTCAGATGAATTTTAATGGCAGATAATGGGGTAACCCAATACATTGGCCTCATTTAAAAGCCAGGTCATCTGGCAGTTTTTTCTCAGTCATAAAAAGTGCAGCAATGTGTCTGCTGAGGAATAATAATAGTCAAGGTTCCTTCCCTAATTGCTAGGGAAGAAAGTTAAATTTTAGCTCCCTACATCAATCCCATGGCAAAAAGTGAATATATCCAAGGAATTCCAGAAACATCTAGTTAGAACAATCTCTGTTTCTAGAAAAATAAATAAACAACTCCTAAACTTTTCCTAAACCATATATTAGAAAAAATTCCACAATGACTGAAACCCCCCACAAACTCACCCAGAGAGAAGAACAGGGCAACACTTTTATCTATCCCGGAATGCAGAGTTTTGAGGGCTTCCAGTGAAACAAGAGAAAGTTTGAGGACCATTACACATGTCCAGAATACTAAAAAGAGTGAGAAAAGTATAAAAAATGGATATACAAATAATAATATCTAAAATGTATTTTCTGGCTGTCAGTGGCTATTCTAGCTGCTAAAGAGTAGACAAATCCGAGAGACTCTTCACTCCAAATAACTAGCAAAAAGCCCAAAGTGGAGGGTGGTAGAGCTCCATCCATAACCAAAAAAAAAAAAAGGATGAGAGTGTCCTAATACTCATTTTTTAAAAAATCATGGAGGAGGGCCAGGAGCGTAGCTTACTGTTTGCCTAGCATGCGTGGAGCCCTGGGTTCAATTTGTCAGTACCACATGTACAGAAAAAGCCAAAAGTGCTGCTGTAGTTCAAATGGCAGAGCACTAGCCATGAGCAAACATATCCAAGGACAGTGCCCAGGACTTGAGTTCAAGCCCCAGGGCTGGCAGAAAAAAGAAATCATGGAGGAAATGATACTTGAGACAGATTCTGTATATCAGGAAATAGTTCCAGAGGAAAAGATGGGGGAGAATTAGTAGGACCACAAAGCTTAGAGCTGAAGCCTCATGTTAGAAAAACATGGGAACAAGAGGAAACCAAAAGAACATAGAGTTGTACACAGAAATCGCCAGCCAAACCTGCAAGCCATATTGAGAATTTACTGCCCATCTAACACAATGATAGCATTGTGGGTTAATAAAAATAAGCGAGACTCCGTGTCCCTCTCAAAGATCGTGTAGTACTTCAAGACAGACGAAAGTGAAAGCAGGTAGATGAGTTGTGCTGTGATCTACAGTAGACTGGTTAGGATAACAAGTAAGTTTGTGCCACTATGGATTGCACTTGTCTCTCAGGGAAACAGTTATAGGTTCAAACATTACATCCTGAGTCTACATCAGCATGATATTTGGGAAAAAATAATTCAAAGTGGAAGTCTCTTGGCTGTGTGGTTCTATTGTCATTATTTCTTTGAGGACAAAACTAAATCTATATTAGAATGGATTGCCATTGCATGCACACTGCTTTACTACATGTTCTCTCGTCACAACATCCTGTGTTAAAATGTTGCCCTCCTTGCCCCTCAATAGATGCAAACATTTCAACTTAAAATTCAAGCCTCCTGCAATAAGTTTCTTTTCCTTATAAATTAGAAGAAAAGGATTCTAGCTTTACTGTCTGCCAGCTCTATGGTCTTGAAAGAAGACCTGGACCTCTATATTTTTTAAGATTTCTCATCTAAATCATGGTTCTACAAAGTATCTTTCCCAAAGGGCTGTTATGGGTAATTTAAATGTTCCTGAACGTAAAAGGAGAGGAAGCAAAAAGCTTAGCCCATTGTAAGTGCTCTATAAGTCTTACCTCATTGATTTATAACTGTGAAAAATCAGAAATACCTAAGTATTCCATAACAAGTGATTAGGGAACTTAAGAAACAGCATATGGAATGAAATATTATGTATCTATTAAAACTCCTTTTTGGAGGAGCGGGGAGTGTGGCCTAGTGGTAGAGTGTACACCTAGTATGCCCGAAGCCCTGAGGTTGGTTCCTTTGTACCACATACACAGAGAAAAGCTGGAAATGGTGTTGTGGCTCAAATGGCTGAGTGCTAGATTTGAGAAAGCTCAAGAACAGTAACCAAGGCCCTGAGTTCAAGCCCCAAGACTGGCAAAAATAAAACAACAAAAAACACCTCTTAGTGGACTATTAAGGAGAAAATGGTGATAGGATATTAATTGCAAAACCAAATTGCATTTGTTAAAGATTCTCAATTATCTTATAAATAAATAAATGTATAAGTCAATGTATAACCCAACAAGGAAAATAGATGAATTGAATGCCCTCAGAATTTCATCTCTGGGTGATAGAATTAGAAATCATTTTCATTTTCTTTCTGAACTTTGCAAAATTCAACAGTGAAAAGACTATTTTTATTATGAGGAAAGGAAATTATTTGGACCAGGCATTTTTCAAAATGTAGTTATTTTCTAGAATCTGGTACCAAGTTATGAAAAATTATCAACCCAGTTCTTTGCATATGGAACATTTTACATTCAGGCAGTGCCTCTCCACCCAATAGTCATTGGCTCTTATAGAAAGGCACTGGATTCCATCAGGTTCTCAGTGTCATGGTTGAGGTTATGTTAGACAATGAAGAACTGATTGTTGCAAGAACAGTGACACCTGAGTTATTTAAATAGCAATGTAAGGGACGTACCACAGGAATACAGTCAACTAGGTTACAGCAAACAGGAATAGTTATGGAAGATGCAAAGAAAGGAGGAAACATCCTGATGATACGTAGGACTTCAACAGTAGAGTGCAAGAAGCAACAGATGTCAGACAAAGATAATAAAAATGGCTTTGAAAAGGCAGGTGATGTGCCCAAACCATGACCTGCAGCTCCATGTCAAGGCTGAAAATGAAAATTAATACAATGGTCATTGCAGCATTATTTACCATAGCTAAGATATAGAACCAATCCAGAGGCCCCTCAGTAGATGAATGGATCAAGAAGACGTGGTACTTATACACAATGGAATTCTATGCTCCATCAGAAAGAACGGCATCGCCCCATTCATAAGAAAATGGAAAGACTTGGAAAAAAACATACTAAGTGAAGTAAGCCAGACCCAAAGGAACATAGGCTCCATGGTTTCCCTCATTTGTAATAATTAGTACACATCTAGGACTCACCTAGCAGAAGATCAAAATAGCTCAAGCCATGCACATAAGGTCATATAGGATGAAACTAAGTGAAATGAAAGATAGGACATGGAAACAAGATGTTTATCTTTGTGATTGTTGTTCTTTATGTACTGTTATTTCTTTTTCTTTTTTCCTCTGTGGTTAATCTCATGTGGTTATTGTATCTGACTTTGTTATCTGGCATATTGTGTATACATTATTTGTTTATTTGAAATAGGAAAGGGAAGGGGGGAAAAGAAGATGATTGGGAGGGAGTCGGAAGGGGAAAGGGGACAAAAATATGAGAAGGGCTATCAATGTGAGAGAAGTAATGCACCCACTACCTGACGAATGTAACTGTCACCCCTCTATACATTACCCCGACAATAAAATAAAATAAAGTACATATAAATAAATAAATAATGAATGAATAAACACATACATTTAGAGTTGAAAGTACATTTCTTATACTTTGCCAATCTGTCGGACAATGTTAAGGAAGTCCCTAAATTTGTATTGGTAATTCTGCGGTCATGTTTTGGTAAGTCTACAGGCAGTAGATTTACCAGTCCTGAGCAAGAAAAGGAGAAATTATTTGATTTATATTAGCTTATATGATATAATTGTTCCGATTGCATTGAGACAAAAGCCAGGACTTTACAACTTATCAGCTTCACTGAATATTTCCATGGAGTAACATCTCTAAATTAGAAGAAAACACATAGCCTGGCATAGGTGGCTGATGCCTGCAATTCTAACTATTCAGGAGGTTCAGATCTGAGGATCATGGGGTTCAAAGGCAGTTCAGGCAGGAAAGTAAGTGAAGCTTCTTCTCTCCAATAAACTACCAAAAACTTGGAAGTAGAGCTGCAGCTCAAGTGATAACGTGCTCTCCTTGAGCAAAAGAAAGGCTTAGTCATATAGCCCAGGCCCCAAATTCAAGCCACAGCACACACACACACACACACACACACACACACACACACACACACACACACACACACACGTGTGCGCGCGCACGCGCGCGCGCTTGGGAAAATGGAAAAAAAAAATCTAAGGATTTTCCTGGAAATCTAACCTGGAAAATAGCAATAGTGGCCAGTAAAACAGGGATAAATAGCACAAACTATCAGCTGTCTTTCTGTATTTTGAGGGAACAAAGTCATTAAGCTCTTTATTTCTACTATACTACAGCTTTGGAACTTCTAAGAAATTCTATAAATTAAGCAATTCAATCCATCTACCATAGGCCACAACTCCAAATGCCTCTTCAAGTTTATTTTATGGGGATATCTATATAGCTATGTCAATATCATCTATCTATTTCAAGAATGTTGTTTAATTTTGAATTTTAAATCCATCAATTCATTTAGTTGAAATAATAAATAATGGAAAGAAATTAAATATGTAACTTAAGAGAAATGTTTGAACAAAAATAGGATCTATTTAAAAGATGAAATATCATATATTAAATGAAAAAATTGGATCTATCAATGCAGATTGGATTATAAAAATTATTGAGTGAATAAAATAATTTGAGCACAATATGTATAGTGCAATTTAAAGAAAAAAATCTGAAAACCATTTTGTATACACTCTATAAGCAAGCACCAGCACAGACCTGGAGAAAGAGCAGGGATTCCCAGATAATAGTCATAGAGTGATTATTTCTTAAGATGGGTATAAAAATTAAAATTAGTAATACATGGAGTTTATGATGTAATATTTGAAAAGATAATACAAATTGCATGAGTAGAAATAATTAAAAATTAAAAGTATAAATGGAAGGGGGAGGGTCAAAGAGTTAATCAAATATAACACAAATAATAGATAAGAACTAGAGGACTAAATCTCCAATCTCCAGGCATATCCCTCTCAATAAAGCATCATATATCCTTAAAAACTGGCTTATTTTCTCAGGGTTTCAGTATTCTTTTTCAGATTAACCATGAGGAAATAACTTAGAGGATCTAAAGTCCTAAGATCTAAGGCAGCGAAGTGTCTTTGAATTGTTATCTCGTAGGACAGCAAGCAAATAACCAATGACATTTGGTACAAATGTCAGAATTGGTGGAGTGTAAAAAGTACAGTGACCTAGGGTGCCAGGATTCTTCTCTACTGTCTAGTGACTTGAAAAGTTGATGCTCCTGAAATCACACCGTCAGTCAATCTCCTATAGCTGAGATGCCTCTCAGGGTTGCTGAATCCAGTCTCTTAAAAATGTTCCCATTACTCTAACTGTTGTAACTCAGCCACCAGGGGATAGATTAAAGATTTTCATGAAGATGACAAAAAAGAACTTGTTGGGTGTGACCAAAGCTAGACTCAGGAATGAGAACTAGATACAATTTTATCTTCATAATAAATATGCCCATGTAGTATTTGAATAACTAGAGTATAGGAGGCAGGAGATACTCTTTATTATGGTGGGTAGGAAAGGAGCCTCCAGGATGATCTTCTCTGGAGCTTCCTTACTATGATACATGCTATTCTATCACAAAGTCTCCTTAGTGCAGAAGATTATCATCAAATCAGTCATTGCATAAGGGTTTTGTTTGATTTCAGTGCTTACTTGCCAATGTATCTTTGCAATGCTTGATTCCATATTGAACATGTCTGCAATATCTCTACTATCCTCAAGGAAAAACGGGTTCTGTGATGATCTCATGTCACTTCAATGCTATGAGAAAAGTAGCAAAGTCAATTTGACCCAGTTGCCAGCAGATCATGCCTATAATTCTAGCTACTCAGGAAGCTGAGATCTGAGGATTGTGGTTCAAAGCCAGACTGGCAGGAATGATCATGAGGCTCTTTCCTCCAATTTATCAGCAAGAAGTTGGAAGCAGAACTGTGGCTTGAGTTGTAGAGCATTATCCTTGAATGAAGAGCTAAGTAAGAGTAATCAAGCTCTGCCTCACACAGTACCTGCACAACACACATGCACACACCACCCACCCACCCCTCCCTACACAGAGTCCATGTGTTGGGATAAGTTTAATTTCCTACCTTGAATGCCAACTGAAATCACTCCTTCTTTGTACAATAGAGTATCACTTCCCACATATAAAAGGATTGACATTCCAAGTTCTCTTTTTCTAACAGAATTCTCCAATTTGAGTTTAGCACAAAGCTACCAAAACAATGATTACATTGTCAGTCCTGTTCTGCAGCTAAATATGGCACATAACTAATTTCATGTCAATTGAATGTGAATGAAACAGGCATATCAACCTGTCGGGTTTTGCAGAAATGGAGGTGTTTTTCTTGTTTGAGGTGTTATGTGTCATGTCAGAGCTATGAAACAATGTACTAGTAAATAAGATCCAGTACTAGCATTTGGGGTAATGATATAGTACAATTGAACATAAAATTACATTTCTGAATGACTGGGTAGTGGGTAGCAAGAATACAAAACTTTCAGGCTAGAAACCTAATACATAAAGCTTTGATAAAATGTCACATTCATTTCTTATGTCTTTTCTGTCAAGTGACCACAAATTTATTAGCATGAAGCCAACTTGAATTTATTATCTTATAGTTCTAGAGGTCAGAAATCCAAAATGGATCTTACTAGGCTAACAACAAGGTGTTGGCATGGCTGTGGAGCTCTGCTGGCGCTCTAAAGGAAGCCCCAGTCCTTGGTCTTCTCCCTGTTCTAGAAGTTACCTGTATTCCCATCTTCTGAAACCAAACCACTTTGATTTCCTGTCTTCTTTGAAGAATCTACAATATTATCTTCTGTGATAACTTGAAAATCAGACTCCATCCTAACTGAACCTACTGCAAGAGAATGTTATTATGGGAAGGGGTCTCAATGTCCAAGAAGCTATGTACTCACTACCTGATGAATGTAACTGCACTCCCTCTATTCATCACCCCAACAGTAAAATACAATAGAGTGTTGCATTTTTCACATCTGTGCATGATATTATTGATTAGTTCTTACTAGTTTTAGCAAATCCCTGTAAAACTGACTTGCACTCTGGCAAGAATCAGCCTATATGAAAGAAGACATAAAGGGAATCCCAGCTCTATATGTATAGTCAGGTTTTTTACTTCTCTTTTTCTTTGGCCTGAAGCAGGGACCCCATATTTAGAACCTTGTAGGATGATGGACTCAACAGTGGTTCTGAAGAAGCAGCCACAGCAGGAGACAAGCCTGCAGCTCAAGCATTTCTTTCTACCAAGTTTTGTCTACCAGACAATGAGAGAAGGTTGAGTGACACATTTTATAAGGAAATTTCATTCTCACACAGTTCTATTCATTCATGTTCATGGGTATCTTAGAGAGAAAGGCCATTGTACACCGATAACCAGTGCACAGAGGATGAAAAAAATTATGAAAGACTGAAATCATTGTGCTTAATAC
Organism: Megascapheus bottae; assembly: GCF_031878675.1. Classification (NCBI taxonomy): domain Eukaryota; kingdom Metazoa; phylum Chordata; class Mammalia; order Rodentia; family Geomyidae; genus Megascapheus; species Megascapheus bottae. The sequence goes on from NC_143517.1 coordinate 51,478,263, forward strand.
ATATACTGGATATGAGTTCTGACTATTCCTATTTTTCCATGAATTTAATTAGAAACAAGTAGACCTAGGTTACACAAGGATTTGTTTGTTTTGTTTTATTCTTCCTAGTAGTCCTGGGGCTTGAAGTCTGAGCCCCATGCTCACTCAGTCTGCCCACTAGGTTGACTTTCTATTATATGGATCAAAGCACCAGCCCTTCTCTGGATACTTTGGAGATGAAATCTCTATCCTGAGCTTTGGCTTTTTGAATGATTAGAATAATAACTACAAGACACATGTACCTGGACATACTAGGTTTTTGAGGGAACTACGTTATCAAATAAATAAGAAAATTGGGTAAATAAAACATAAAGAATATAAAAAAACCTAAAGATTAGATGATAAGATAGACACAGAGACAAATAGAGACAAAGAGACAGACAGACAGACAGACAGACAGACAAACAAACAGGTAGATAGATTTGATAGTTCTGGGGCTTGACTTCAGGGCCTGACTTCTGCTAGGCCCTCTACCACTTGAGCCACTCTACCAGGTCCCTAGGCCTACAGATATTTAAACCTACACTGGCAGATTTGGCCAAAATAAAAGATCTTCTCCCCTGTGTTCACATAATATTCAAGGAGAGAGGACAATGGACACGGAAAATTTCTGTAAGAAAAATGAAAGAAAATAAAGCAGGATAAGAATGAGGTGAGGTGAAGCACTGACCACAGTATAAAATTTAAAGAGATGCAGAAAGAAGGTAGTGATCAGACTAATGCTCTAATGTGATTATTTAATCAAGCCAAAGTTAGTACATTAGACCTCCTTAGCACAGGTTGAAACTTTCTTAATAAGGACCAAGAAACACAACAAATCAGAGAAAGTGTGGATAAGTTGGATTGCATTAAACTGCAGAGCTTCTGTATGGCAAAGGACATAGCTAGAAAATTAATTAGGAAGCCTACAGAGTGGGAGAAGATCTTCACTAATCATATGACAGACAAAGGCCTCATATCTAAAATACACCAACCGCTCAAAAAATTAAATCACTCCAAAACTTATCTCCAAAGAAACAACCATCCCATTAAAAGATGGGCCAAAGACTTAAAGAGAGTCTTCTCTGAAGAAGAAACAAAAATGGCCTATAGACACATGAAGAAATGCTCAACATATCTGTCCATAAAAGAAATGCAAATCAAGATTCCACCTCACTCCAGTCAGAATGGCCAGGATCAAGAAAACTAATAACAACAGATGCTGGAGGGGATGTGGCCAGGAGGGATCACTACAACACTGTTGGTGGGAGTGCAAACTCGTTCAACCACTATGGAAAGCAGTATGGCAGTGCCTCAAAAGACTAAACATAGAGCTCCCCTATGACCCAGTAATTCCACTGCTTGGCATTTACCCAACCATCCAGAAATAAGGATGTACTAAAACCACTAGCACAATGTTCATTGCAGCATTATTTACCATAGCAAAGATATAGAACCAATCCAGATGTCCCTCAGTTGATGAGTGGATCAACAAGATGTGGTATTTATACACAATGGAATTCTATGCTGCTGTCAGAAAGAACTACATTGCCCCATTTGTAAGGAAATGGAAAGACTTAGAAAAAATCATATTAAGTGAAGTAAGCCAGACTCAAAGGAACTTAGGCTCCATGGTTTCCCTCATTTGTCATAATCAGTAGAAACCTTAGGATCTCTTAGCAGAGATTTACAATAGAACAAAATCTAGAGACAGTAGGCCAAATAGTATGACACTAAATGTAAGGACCTCCAGGAGAAGGAAACAAAAGCCATGAAATGAGTGACTACTGTTCTTAATGTATTATGTTATCTCTCATCTCTTTTGCCATCCCTTGTTATCTCATATTGTTACAATATTTCTCCTGGCTATCTGATATATTTTATATGCGCTTAATTGGTTATTTGAAATTGGATGGGGCAGGGGGGAAATCAAGATAAGCAGGGGGAGGATGGGAGGGAAGTGGGGACCATGCCATGAGAAAGCATATCAATGTTTGTGAAGTTATTCACCTTCTATCTGGTAAATATAATGTAACCCTTCTATTAATCACAATAAAAAAGTGCCTAATGAACAAAATGTCATTTTAAAAAACGGCAGCATCGGGCCCGGGAGTTTGGCCTAGTGGTAGAGTGCTTGCCTAGCATGCATGAAGACCCGGGTTCAATTCCTCGGTACCACATACATAGAAAAAAGCCAGAAGTGGTGTTGAGGCTCAAGTGGTAGAGCTCTAACCTTGAGAAAATCCAAGGACAGTGCTCAGGCCCTAAGCTCAAGCCCACGACTGGCAAAAAAAAAAAAATAGCAGCATCAGTAACAAACAGTATCATGGGAAGTCATATTGAAGCCAAAGTGAAAATCATCAATACTGATTTTTTTTTATTTTTATTTTTTTTGGTTGGTTGTGGGACTTGAACTCTGGGCATGGGCATTGTCCTTGAACTCTTCAGCTCTTCAGCAACCCTACCCCTTGAGCAACAGCACAACTCCGGTTTTCTGGATGTTAATTAGAAATAAAAGTCTCATGGACTTTAGTGCCCAGGCTGGCTTTGAACCTCAATCCTCATATCTCAGCCTCCTGAATAGCTAGAATAACAGGCATAAGCCACCATGCCTGGCTTATACTGATTCTGTATTAAAAATTGGTGTTTTGTTCACTACAGGTCTTTTGAATTCTTTTTATTTGCTTAAATTGTTCATTAACAACAAATAAATAGACCAAAATATTAAAAATAAATCATTTCCTTAAAATCTTTTCATTACTACTGGAGTTTGTGTAGATATGCGCTCTTAAATTTTGTGCTTCAGGAAAGGACTTCATGGGTTTTACCACCTAGCCACATGGATTCAGGGGAAGATTCAGAGAAAAGGGAAGCAGTGAGGTCAGTAAAGAAGTAAATAGCAAAGGAAAAAAAATACTCCAATTCCAGGAAAAATGTGTCGCTATGGGTTAAGTTGTGACTCTCACAAATCCCCTTGTTGAAGTCCAAACCCACACTACCATGAATGGGACTGTATTTGGAGACAGATCACTCACAATGAGGCCATTTGGATACATGAGTCCAACATTAGTGTGTTAGAGAGGATGTGACCTAAGATGTACAGAGGAGAAAGACCACATGAGGCTACAATGACACACTGGCCACCTGCAAGCAAGGAAAGGGGCGGTGGAGAAAAGAAAACTCATGGAAGCCTGTATCTCAGATTTCCAACCTCTAGTACTATGAAAAAATACATTTCTGTTAGTGAAGACAGTCAGTTTGGAGTCTATTGTTTGGAAGTCCTATAAAACTAATGCAGATTGTCTTCACTATTTCTGTTTGGTAGTATATGACTACAGCCTGCCTTGATTCTTCCTCTTTCTTTTTTTTTTCACCTGTAGGAACTTTATTTATTTTATTGTAATTAGTAAAAGGGGAGGGAGAAGAGGGATTGTATGCTGTTATTGTAGCTATGCAGCTCCTGATCTACTGTGTTTCATTTGATGAAGAGTCTGATAATTGGGGTTTCAGGTTCTAATTCCCTGGACGATCAACAGCACTCCTAGTTTCAGTAAAGAGGCCCAAGACTCTCTTACAGATGATATGAGACATCACATTGGATATAATCATAGGCATAAGACTCTCAAAGAAGGGATGAAGGTGTTGTAAGAATATGATGGTAGCTGAAGAAACTGACACAAATCAGACTTACTACTGTCTTCCAGTGTCTACTTTCTCTTTCATGCCTTTAGTAATAGAACCCCCAAATCACAGCTGCACAAAAAGAACATTCAGACTAGAAAAAAAAAGAATCCTTAAATGGAACTATCCATTATTTCTGAACAAGAGCATATGCGGAGAAGACATGTAAAACAGCAAGATCATGTCCTTGCAAAAAGGAAGTTGTATATCACCCCCAGCTTTCCTCAACAGGATGTTCCAAATGTCCACACTGTGATGAAATATTTTCATCTGTGCAAACAACATCTCACTCACCACTCTACTGCAACCACAGATGTCTTTCTCACCCAGTTTGCCCTGCAAGTTTAAATAAGAACATATGATCAGGAAATAGTCATGGCTGTATCCCGAAATACACAACCAAATAAGTGGGATTCTACTTTCTTTTTTTTTTTCAGGACTTAATTTGAGCAATTCTGGTCATGCAAATTATGCTGAATACGAAGTGATTAAACCGTTTGGGGGATTAGTGAAAATTGGGAGTTTAATAACTGTGAGACTTCAAAAATAATAAAGGCCTTTAACAAGAGAGATCATCTTTCCCTTCACCTAACATTTTAGTTGTAAGTACTCAGGCTTGGTACAACAGCACCATGTCACTAGGACTAAAACTTTGTCTTTTGCAACTTGGTCATCTCAAATTTCTATTTCTAGCCCCAACTTTATTTTCTGAACTTCAGATTCATTAATCCTTCCTAATTAACCTAAAGCCTAATCGACCCTTGGGTGAATGAAAAGGGTCCCAAATTTGAATTTCTAAAACAGACCTCTTGTTTTTTCTTTTAAATCAAATCTCTTATGCCTTCCTACATCAATAAAGCAAATGTACCACTTCTCTTTAATCCAGACGTTAAGATTCAGGGGTTTAGACTAAATTCTCACGAACTATCCTAGACAATTTCTAACAGCTTAGAAATGAATTCAGATTTTTTTCTCCTCTCTGCTGTGGTCCCACTATTTTTTTGCAATGTCAAATCAAGATGGTAACCTATTAGGATACTCCTGCTTCTCCTGAGGTAGTTCATATGCGCACATAAACTGGAGTGTATTAATTGTCTTTGCTATTGTAATAAATCACAACAAACTCAGTGGTTTAAGCAGTATGAACTCATCATCTAACTCTCTTGTAGGTCAGAATTATAATTTGAATGTTAGTGAACTAAAAACCAAGGGTCATCTGGATGCTTCCTTTTTCCTTTTGGAAGCTCACGATGCCTTCCCATGTCTAGATTCTGTAGGCTTCCCACTTTTCTTGTCCTGTTGCACCATCCCATCATGCTCAAAGCCAGCATTGAAGCTTCTTATTGTTCATTACTTCGACTGCCTCCCCCTCTTTTACTCTTAGGGAGCCTCGTGCTTCTGTTGAGACCTCCTGGATAAGCCAGAATATTTTCTCCACTTTAAGATTCTTTATTATCAACTTTATTCTCATCCTCAAGTTTTCATTTGTCATCATGTAAGGCACCACAGTCACTAATTCCAGGGATTAAGATGCAAACATATTTGCAGAGATACTTTTCTGCATTTGATGATCATATAGTATAATTTTTAAACGTGTAAAACAGATCTTATGTTTCTGTTTCTTATATCCTCCATTGCTTTCTCATTCACACTTACAACAAAATCCAGGAAGATATGGTTGCTAAGCTAGCCACTGATACTCTCATTTTATACCTGTTCCACCTGTCTCACCAGCCTCAATTCTGTCAGTATAACAAACTTTTTCCAATTTCAGAGCCTTTAAATGTTCTTTTGCCGTCCAGACATCTCTTCCCTAAATATTTACGTGGTCCCCTTCCTTCCTTCACTTCACTCTTGCCTCTATCTTAAGGGTTACTTCTTCAGAAAGACCATCTGGGACTTGCTTTTCACTAGCATTAGTAATATCTGAAACCAGATATATGGGTATCACCATTGTGATCCTAATTTGAGATATTGTTGCTCATTGTTATCATTATTTTCTTTATTTACTTGTTTGTTTGTCATTTCTTCATCATTATTTCATCATGACTGCCAGAATGTACAGAGAACATTTGTATGTCTGAATGTCTGCTTTATCTGCAGCATGAGTGAACGCAGGGTTAAATGAAGGAATAAAGTAGCTGATATTCTTAACATTTTTACCTAGTCCCAAATATCCAAATAAACTAACCACTTGCCTGCTAAAGATGAACCATTTGGATTCAGCACAATCCAGGCAGAATTCTCCCCTTAAGCCTCACTTATTCCTATTTGCAATGCAATTGAAAGCTGGGGATTTGTTCCATTTTCTTCTCTGTGTGCCTTGGTTTTCAAATGAGTTATTTAATTCTAGCCAGCCTGCTAAGTGTGTGCAGCCTCTGTGTTGAGCCTCCAGTTCCACCTGGGGGATCTCACACAAAACAAGACAGCATTATTAATCCACTCTCTACAGATGCTGAATTCACACCTTGCCGATTGTCAAAGAGGAGTGACAGATGCGCGATACCCAACAGCCCTGAAAGGCGATCTATGGGGTTCTGGACTAATGGCTTTCAGAAAAGTCATTATTGATCAAGTAAAGTTTTCAACTTGTGAAAAGTTATGGCTAAAACAACATTATTTCAGAAAAGAAGGGACTAGATCAGTTTTGCCCTTCACATGGTGAGACCAGTCACGTCAGTTCACTGTGTGTGTGTGTGTGTGTGTGTGTGTGTGTGTGTGTGTGTGTGTGTGTGTGTGAAAATTCTTCCAGTAGCCAGAGCCTATGCCATCTAACATGGGAGGAGGAAACACTATCTTTGCTTTCTGGATACTCTAACTCACAAGCCATTGATGCCCAACTTCTCACTCACTGCAGTAAAAAAAACAACAAAAAAAATCCCACAGAAGTCCACAGATGTGTCAAGAATGTGCCTCATTAAAGCTTAGGAAATGGCCTGCAAATGAGTCCTCCTGTCAAATATCACAATTAAGCTTTGACTTTTTTGTATGAAACAAGAAAAATTTAGTCACTGCTAACTATCATGATTCTAGGAAAAGATTATAAAGTCATATTAAATTCCCTTACCATGTGAACAACCAAAAATAATAATTCTATTATTGTCATGTGTGTCACCATTGAAACAGCTTCAAAACCTCAGTGGAGCTGGACACAGGGGCTCACTCCTGTAATCCTAGCTACTCACGTGGCTGAGATCTGAGTATTAAGGTTCAAAGCCAGCCAGGGCACAAAAGGACCTGAGACTCTCTAGTTAACCTCTAGAAAATAGGAAATGGGGCTTGGCTCAAGGGTAGGGTGGTAGCCTTGAGCTGAAGAGCGTAGGAACAGTGCCCAGACCTAGTTCAAGCCCCATGACCCACAAAAATCAAACAAACAAAACCCTCAGTGGGCTCAAGCTCTCTACTCGAGATCTATTCCACTAAAGCTTTCATAGCACCTTGATCAGTCATCATATTGCAGTCGCTGGTCACTTACAAATGTTCACTATTTCAAATCTTGAAGACAAGCTTCTTAAGTCACTCAGCTGCCCATGGCATAATTCCAGCCTAGCTTTTAGCCTAAGTCTTATATAAATAATTCTCTCCTCCACTGTTGCTAGAGCAATCAATAAGTCTCAGGCGCAGATACTGAAGTAGAACTGAGAGTATCTAGAGATTGAACAGGTTTTGAGTTCTTGCTACTGAAAAACTTGGCAATTTCTGGGTAACTAAAGTTTGAGTTCTGAAGATGGGACCCTTTGGGGGAATCTGTACAGAAGCAATCCTATGCAAATTCCCACAAGAATCTGTTTCATTAGTAGATTTAAATAAAGATACTCTGGACACTAACTAAACAAAATGACTAAGCAACTGTTTATTTTTTCACTCTGAATATGTGAGTATTCAACAAAAATCCTAAATCAAGAAAGTGATGTTTGACAAGAGCTTTATCTTGAATGATTGTTGTTCTTAATGTACTATGTTACTTCTCTTCTCCTTTGTTGCTCTTTGGTTAATCTCATATTGTTACTGTATCTGACTTTGTTACCTGGTATATTGTATATAAGTTTATTTGTTTATTTAAAATAGGAAAGAGAAGAGGGAAAGCAAGATGATTGGGAGGAGATGGGGGAGGGAAACTGGAACAAAACATAAGAAGGGGTATCCATGTGTGAGAAGTAATGCACCTACTATCTGGCAAATGTAACTGTAACCCCTCTATACATTACCTCAATAATAAAAAATAAAATGAAAAAAAAGAAAGTGTTGTTTGACTCCAGTATTTCCACAAAATGGTTAGATAAATAGATAGGTGGGCAGGTAGATTAATAAATGATGGTGATAAAGGATGATAGACTACCTTGACAGACAGACAGACAGACAGATGGTAAGGAAATTATATAGATAATAATGATGATAATGATAATAGATGGTAGATGATAGATACAGATGGATAATGATGATGATGATAAATGATAGACAGATAGACAGACAGACAAACAGAAACATGGATAAAATAGGAACTGAGCTCTCAAAGAACGCTTATTAGTAGACATGCTCAGCTTCACCTGGCTGAGTAGATACTAGGTTATTAAGAAAATGTTTGAAAAGTCAGATCTGATCTTCTATTGTTTGGGCAGTAACTACACAAAGCTTTTGGAGAAATGTCTCTAAAAGATTCTGACTTAAATCTGATCACCTTTGTGCTTTAGGGAATTCAAGATGGATGTACACTCAGGTGCTGCCAGCCTCAAGATTCATCCTTTTAAATTAGCAGTGTCCAGAGAATCAAGTAGTTCATGTTTTAACAAATTAACAACTTCTTACCAAGAGCCAGTCTCCATCTACTATCCCGAGTTTAAACACAGAAACTCTCAAGGTCATGTTTCTTATTTTTTAAATATGCAGGTGGCTTGAGAACCTGAATTTTCAAGGAAAGGAAAAGAAGCATTACAAGGACAGGGAGAATATAGAATTGCAGTCACATTCTACTTGTGCAAGACGTTACAGCCTAGATCCTTACGCTCACAGGCTACCTGTAGTGAGAGCCAAGATGAATTCTTGAGATGGACAGACACATGCACAAAGGCTTGGCATGGAGAGGGTTTTCATGATCAACAGGCAAAGGAATTTTGTTGTAACACTGAGGAAAGCAAGATTCAAATAAGAAATCTCTTTTGTTCTAGCATATTTGATGCTTTTTAAGTTAAATTTGTTTCTTAAGCTTTTATAGAAGAACATCTACAATGTACATATTTATGAAATTATTTTAAATTTTGATGCTTCTATACCAGAGCTAAAACCCAGACAACCCACACCTCCTCACTCTTAGTTCAGAGTTTTTTTTAATCATTCCACTTAATCTTCATAACAAGGAATAGTCAGACATTGAATGCAGAATTACTTTCTATGGAGGTAAAAAGTAAACAGTAGGAGAAAAATGACCAAAGTCTGAAACTTGACACTACTTAGAAATCCTAACATCTGCTCAGAATGATGACTCTTTTGAAAATCAGTCCTCTTTGTTGTAATGAAACATTAATCGAAATTCCAACCAAAAATAAAAAATAGTATACCCTCAATCCCAAATGTTTCCAACTTTTTGCATGAAGTACATGGACTGAGAGGGAGAATTTGCTTCCTGGGTGCCTTTAAGTCACTAAACTTCTCTGAGCTGCAGTCTAGTTATCTCTAATATGAAGATAGTAATAATACAGAGGTTATCATTATCTCAATTTTATTATAAGTCTGAACCATTATGAGACTGCACAGGAAAGCAAAAGCCATCATGACAGTAAAATATTCTCTAGTGTTCTAAAGAGTTGATCATTTATAAAATTAGTCTACTCTCCACATTCTTGCTCTCTTAAGATTCATTTTCCATCTCCAACCATTAAATCAATGTCTTTAATCATTAGTCTTTAAATAGCATGCAAATCCTTTGCCAAATAAAACCCCAAATCTCAGGCTTCCGAATTTCAAGTGATAAAGAGAAACATTGAAGCCTGACATAAATCGTACACAAAGTACTGCATGCTGGGGTTTGGCCCAGTTCAGCAGCGCACGTTTATGGAAGGCAAAAAAAAATCAAGGCTGGTGGCAAAGCACTAATTTGAAAGGAAAAAGATTTGAATATCACATTGGGAAAGTTGATTAAACACTAATTCTCAAAGTAACCTTTATTTGATGATGCATTTTAAGTTAATTAAACTTGAAAAGATTGTGTTATCCTTGAGTTTTACTATAAGTCATGCTATCTTTAAAAGATGCCCCTCAGCAAAGATATGGAACCAACCCAGAAGTCACTCAGTTGATGAAAGGACCAACAAGATGTGGTATTTATATACAATGGAATTCTATTCTGCTGTCAGAAAGCATGGCATTGCCCCATTTGTAAGGAAATGGAAAGACAGAAAAAAAACATATTAAGTGAAGTAAGCCAGACTCAAAGGAACATAGGCTCAATGGTTTCCCTCATTTGTCTTAATCAGTAAAAACCTTGGGCTCTCCTAGCAGAGATTTACAATAGAGCAAAATCTTGATACATAAGGCCATATAGGGTGAGACTAAATGAAAGGACCTCCAGGATATAGAAACAAAAGCCATCTAACAAATGATTGTTGTCCTTAATGTACTGTTATCTCTCATCTCTTTTGCTGTCCCTTGGTTATCTCATATTGTTACAGTATCTCACCTTGTTATCTGATATATTGTATATATGTGTATTTGGTTATTTGAAATTGAATAAGGAAGGGGGAAAACAAGATGAGGGACGAGGTTGGGGGAAGGAAATGGGGACCAAGACATGAGAAAGGGTATCAATGTATGTGAAGTAATGCACCTTCTATCTGACAAATATAATGTAACCCTGCTAATAATTACAATAAAAATATATGGAAAAGGAAAAAAACCTTCATAATTTTCAATAATTAACACTCACTGTCATTTTAATAAAAAGTATTATTTTTATGGAAAATATTAATTTTATCTTTACAAAATAGTCTCCATTGAATTATTTTCCTTTCATACTGTAAAATTTTTGTTGCATCTTTAGATTGATTCCCTTGTAGTAAGTACTTATCATCATATAATAAAGCTGACTTTATTCTGTACCATGTCCTATTGTTATAAGGAGCAACAACAATGAAACATGCAAATACATTTTTGAAGAATCTAGTATGCTATATTGAGGTCAGAATTTACTTCACTTCCCTCTGCCCAAAAATGTTTTGTTTACTCTGGCCAAGTTGCTTTCACATACATTATTTCTTTATTCCCAAGAAACTTTCGAGGGAAAATGTATATCATCTCCAAACTATAAGCTAGAAAAATAACTAAACCTGCTTAGGTGATTTTTACTCCTAGGCAATTGAGGTACATAGGGTATTGATTCTATTTGTCTCACCCATAGGAAGCCACCATTTTGTAGCTCAATAATAATGAAATATTTGCATTTCATATGTTTTTTTCGTATTTTCATCTGGTTATGTTCAACACATTCATTCAATTGATCAGCAAATTTGATCATCTTTTCACCACCACAGGCTTACTATAAATTCTAGGAATATGGTGGCAATAAAGACAGGAAAGGTCCTGGCTCTCTTGAGAACTACATTCCACTAGACATGGGCTCATTAAGAATGAAACAAACAATTTAAACAGGACAAATGCCTCACTGTGCTAAGTGGTATGCAGAAAACACATAAAGTCTTTTAGAAGCTACTATAATACAGTACCTTGGACAGATTCATTTATTTCATTCTCATACATTATGAGGCAAGGAGTTCTGTGATCTTCATTTCTTATAAGAGAACACTGGCAAATAGTGATGTTACATTATTATCCTGAACTGTATGCCTGGAAGTAGAGGAACCAAATGCAAGTCCAAGTAAACTATCTTTCACAGGCAGTCCTGAGCACTATGCTGAAAAACAATTCTATGTGATTGACAGTAGTTAGACAGCTACTATTATGCTCAACATTATACTCTTTGTTTGCATAATGCTCAGTCTTCTTACATGAATATGATATACAATGGATTACCCCAAAATAATAAGCTCCTATGGCTCCTTTTTCCATATATTTTTATTGTAATTAATAGAAGGATTACATTATATTCACCAGATAGAAGGTGCATTACTTCACATACATTGATACCCTTTCTCATGTCTTGGTCCCCATTTCCCTCCCCCAATCCCACCCTTCATCTTGTTTTGCCCCCTTCCTTATCCAAATTCAAATAACCAAATATACATATATACAATATATCAAATAACAAGGTGAATACTCTAACAATATGAGATGACCAAGGGACAGCAAAAGAGATGAGAGATAACATAGTATATTAAGGACAACAATCATTCGTTAGATGGCTTTTGTTTCTATATCCTGGAGGCCCTTTCATTTAGCCTCATCCTATATGGCCTTATGTATCTAGGTTTTGCTCTATTGTAAATCTCTGCTAGGAGAGCCCAAGGTTTCTACTGATTAGGACAAATGAGGGAGACTACTGGGCCTATGTTCCTTTGAACATAGGCTTACCTCACTTAATATGTTTTTTTCTAAGTCTTTCCATTTCCTTACAAATGGGGCAATGTAGTTCTTTCTGACAGCAGCATAGAATTCCATTGTGTATAAATACCACATCTTGTTGATCCACTCATCAATTGAGGGGCATCTGGGTTGGTTCCATATCTTTGCTATGGTAAATAAGGCTGCAATGAACATCGTTGTCCTAGTGGTTTTAGTATATCCTTATTTCTGGATGGTTGAGTAAATGCCAAGTAGTGGAATTGCTGGGTCATAGGGGAGCTCTATGTTTAGTCTTTTGAGGAACTGCCATACTGCTTTCTATAGTGGTTGAACGAGTTTTCACTCCCACCAACGGTGTAGTAGTGATCCTTCCTGGCCACATCCCCTCCAGCATCTGTTGTTATTAGTTTTCTTTTATCATGGCCATTCTAACAGAGTGAGGTGGAATCACAGAGTTGTTTTGATTTGCATTTCTTTTATGGACAGATATGTTGAGCATTTCTTCATGTGTCTATAGGCCATTCTTATTTCTTCTTCAGAGAAGACTCTCTTTAAGTCTTTGGCCCATCTTTTAATGGGATGGTCATTTCTTTGGAGGTTAGTTTTGGAGTGACTCAATTTTTTAGCTGTTGATATATTTTAGATATGAGGCCTTTGTCTGTTGTATGGTTGGTGAAGATCTCCCACTCTTTAGAATTTCTAGTTATTTGCTAGCTATGTCCTTTGCCATACAGAAGCTCTGCAGTTTAATGCAATCCAACTTATCCAGACTTTCTCTGATTTGTTGTGTTCTCGGTTCTTATTAAGAAAGTTTCGACCTTTACCAAGGAGAGCTAGTGTATTTCCTATTCCTTCTTGTAAAGTGTTCAATGTATCTGCTTTGACCTCGAGGTCTTTGATCCATTTGGAGTTAATCTTGGTGCAGGGTGACAAACAAGGATCTAACTTTAGTTTTCTGCAGGTGCTTAACCAGTTCTGCCAGCACTACTTGTTGAAGAGGCTGTCTTTCTTCCATTCTAATTTTTGTCTCCCTATAAAAGATTAGGTGGCCATAGGTCTGTGGGTTAATATCTAGGTCCTCAGTTCTATTCCATTGGTATTGTGGCCTGTTCTTGTGCCAGGACCAAGCTGTTTTGGTCACTATAGCTCTGTAATAGAATCTAAAGTTTGGTATTGAATTTCCTCCTGTACTGTTCTTTCTGCTAAGAAATATTTGCTATACGGGGTCTTTTATTATTTCATATGAAATTTTGGATTGCCTCTTCTATTGATGGGTATTGTGTTGAATTTGTAGATAGCTCTTGGCAAGATTGCCATTTTCACGACGTTAATTCTTCCAATCCAGGAGCCTGGGAGGTTTTTCCATTTCCTCAGTTCTGCTTTAATTTCCTTTTTCAGGGTTTTAAAGTTTTCATCAAAAAGGTCTTTTACATTTTTAGTTAATTCCTAGGTACTTTAGTTTCTTTGAGGCTATTGCAAAAGGAGTTGCTTTCCTGATTGTTACCTCATTCCTCTCATTGTTGGCATATAGGAAGGCGGTTTATTTTTGAGGGTTAATTTTATACCCTGCTACCTTGCAAGAGTTTTGAATCAGCTCAAGCAGCTTGAAAGTGGAGTCTATAAGGTTCTTTAAATACAGAATCATGTCATCTGCAAAAGGGAAAGTTTTACTTCCTCTTTCCCTATTTGGATCTCCTTTATGCTTGCTTACTGTCTTATTGCTCTGGCTAGGAATTCTAATACTATGTTAAAGAGGAATGGAGAGAGTGGGCATCCTTGTCTCGTTCCTGATTTTAGAGGGAATGACTTTAGCTTTTTTGCCATTTAATATAATGCTAGCTGTGGGTTTGCCATACACAGCCTTTATTATACTGAGGAATGTTCCATTGATTCCTAGTTTCCCCAGAGCTTTTAGCATAAAGGGGTGTTGGACCTTGTCAAATTCCTTTTCTGTAACTATTGAGACAATCATGGGATTCTTGTCCTTGTTCCTGTTGATGTGTTGAATTATATTAATTGATTTGCATATGTTGAACCAGTTTTGCATCCCTGTGATGAATCCTGTTTGGTCATAGTGTATAATTTTTTTTGATGAGTTGCTGAAGATGGTTGGCCAGTATTTTGTTGAGAAGTTTTGCATTAATATTCATCAAAGAAATTGGTCTATAGTTCTCTTTCTTTGATGAATCTCTGTCTGGTTTTGGGATGAGGGTTATAGTGGCTTCATAGAATAAGTTTGGCAAAGAGCCTTCATTTTCAATTTCATTGAAGAGCTTGAGGAGTATTGGTGTGAGCTCTGTTTGAAGACCTTATAGAATTCATTTGGCCCTGGGGTTTTCTTGGATGGAAAGTCTCTTATTGCCATTTCTATTTCAGTGCTTGAAATATGTCTGTTTAGTTGGTTCAGTATGAGTATGTTAATATTGGCTAGAAATTCATCCATTTCTTCTAGATTCTCAAATATGTTGGCATAAAGGTTTGAAAAGTATTCCCTCGTGATGCTCTGGATCTTGGTAATTTCTGTTGTCATATTACCATTCTCATCTCTGATTTTCTTTATTTGGGTGTGCTCCCTTCTTATTGTGGTAAGATTTGCTAATGGTCTGTCAATTTTTAAAATTTTTTCAAAGAAGCAACTCCTTGTTTTGTTCATTCATTCTATAGTTTTTTTGGACTCCAATTCATTTAATTCTGCTTGGACTTTAATAATTTGCTTCCTTCTACTGGGATTAGGGTTGATTTGTTGCTCTTTTTCCAGAAGGTTAAGGTGACACATTAAATTGTTGGTTTGCGATTTTTCCAATTTGTTAATGTAAGCACTCAGAGATATAAATTTTCCTCTGAGTACTGCTGTGTCCCAAAGGAGCTGGTATTTTGTGTTCTCCTTTTTGTTAAATTTCATAAACTGTTGGATTTCTGTTCTGATCTCCTCGATGACCCATTGGTGATTCAACAATGTGTTGTTCAATCTCCATGAGTTACAGGGTTTTTGTTGGTGGAGATTGGTGTTCAGTTCCAATTTTGATGCCCTTGTGGTCTCAGAGAATGGAGGAAATAAATTCAGTGTTTCTGAATCTGCACAGGTTTGCTTTATGTCCTAAAATGTGGTCTATTTTGGAAAATGTTCCATGCACTACTGAAGAAAACATATATTGTGATCTTGCTGGGTAAAATAATCTGCAGATGTCTGTTAGATCTAGTTGGTCTATACAGTTGTTTAATTCTGAGGTTTATCTGTTGCGTTTTTGCCTGGTTGATCTGTCCATAGATGAGAGTGGTGGTTCAAGTCACCAACAATCACTGTGTTTCAATTTATGTGTGATTTTAGTGAAAGTAAGGTTTGCTTGATGAAGTTCGGTGCTGCAGGATTAGGTGTGTAGATGTTTAGGATGGCTATGTCCTCCTGGATAAGAGATCCCTTTATTAGTATGTAATAAACTTCTTTGTCTTTTCTCACTAATTTTAGTTTGAAGTCTATTTTATCTGATATGAGGATGGCAACTCCAGCCTGTTTATGGGGCTGTTAGCTTGATAAACTTTATTCTAACCTCTCACTTTCAAAAAATGTTTGGTTTTTTTTGGGCAGGATGTTTCTCCTGAAGACGGCAGAATGATGGATCTCACTTTTTGATCCAACTAGACAATCTATGCCATTTAATTGGAGAGTTAAATCCATTGATATTGAGAGTTAGGATTGAAAAATATTTACTAGTTCCTGCCATTTTTAAAAGCATTCATTAGGGCCTGTGACTTGACAGTTCTTATGATACTTAGATGGTATGATTTTTAGGTGCCATTTCTTTGTCAGTATCATGTTTGTGTTGGTTTTCAATGTATAGAACATCTTTGAGAATTTTCTGTAATGTTGGTTTGGTTGCTACATAATGTTGCAACTTTTCCTTGGAATGGAAGGTTTTTATTGTTCCCTCAGTTATAAATGAGAGCTTAGCTGGGTACAGTATTCTTGGTTCATAGTTATTTGTCTTAAGGGCATGACATATATCCTTCCAATCTCTTCTTGTTGCATGGTCTCTGCTGAAAATTCTGTGGTTATTCTGATTAGTTTTCCTTTGTAGGTGATTGTTCTCTTCTCCCTGGCTGCTTTTAGGATCCTTTTTTTGGTCTCTATTGATCCTGTACAGATTATAATGTGGCGGTGGGATGTCCATTTCTGGTCAGGTCTGTTTGGGGTTCTAAAAGCTTCTTGTATCTGGATGGGCCTGCCCTTCAGGATATTTGGGAAGTTCTCTGAGATGATTCCTCGAAGTTATTTCCAATACCATTGACCTCTTTCTCCAGGCAATTAGCCTTAAATTAGCTTTCTTTTTTTTTTTTTTTGCCAGTCCTGGGCTTGAGCTCAGGGCCTGAGCACTGTCCTTGGACTTTCTCAAGGCTAGAGCTCTACCACTTGAGCCTCAGCACCACTTCCGACTTTTTTCTATGTATGTGGTACCGAGGAATCGAACCCGGGTCTTCATGCATGCTAGGCAAGCACTTTAACCACTAGGCCAAACTCCCGGCCTAAATTAGCTTTCTTAATTGTATCTTGGATCTCCTAGATTTGGTTTGACTCATTTTCTGTTCTTTCTCTATAACAACTAGGTTATCTTCAACCCCGGAAATTCTCTCTTCTGCATTGTCTAACCTGCTATCAATACTTTCTACTTTATTCTTCATCTCCTTTCCTTCTAATTGTTCATTTTTGATGCCTTGCATCTCTTGTTTTAGATCGTGTATGGACTTCTTTAACTCCTTGATTACCGTTTGAGTGGTTAGCTCAGCAGCTTTACTCTCATTGGACATTTGTTGGAGTTCGGTCAGCTTTTTATTTGTGGATTCTATGAATTTGTCCATTTTTCTTTGTAAATCCTTTATTATGACCTCCTTTATGGCTTCCTCATGTTCATGTATCACCTTCTTTATGGTTTCATCTTGTTTAGATACGGCTTCCTCCCGTATCTCTGTATGCTTTCAAACTTTTCATAAATCATGTTTATCAATTGCATTTAAAGGACTCTCCTTTATTTTTGCCATTGACTGCTCCATTGCCTGTTTATATTGGATGGGAAATGCTATTCCTCGATTTGCCATTTTTCTTGAGTTTCTTGTTCTGCCCATTTAAAAATGGGAGCAAGATTAATACTGCACAAGAATATATTTTTAAAGATATAACCAACCTAGAGCTCTTTAGCTGGCCAGACAATAGATGTTCACAATTTTAGATTGGTATTATCTCTCTCTCTCTCTCTCTTTTTGTGCACTTACAGACAAATCTAATACCACCATTGGTCACTGTTTTATGACCAACCCCCCCCCAATCCAATCTTTATTGTGTTGAAGTCCCTCTGGACCTACAGTATAATTGAACACCTAGATATACAGTATTGCTCAACAACCGTCAACTGTAGATCCATGCATTGTAAAAGTTGAATGATGAACAGAGGACCAGAGACAGAAAAATAGTATTAAAGACAAGAGGATAAGTAAGAAAAGAGCAATGTAAGAGTGTAAGACTAATATAGTAACGAAGAAAAGTGATATCGTACAGATACCTGACCTATGGTGGTAGAAATGTAAAATAGTTGAGTACAAAGTTTACAAAAAATAAGATAAAACTTATGAAAATAAGAAGAGTAATGAGAAGAATACATAAAGAAAAGAGGAAGGTTTATATAGGAGAGTTCAATAGTAAAAATTTTAAAGAAGTAAAAATAAACAAAAGAAAAACAAGAAAAAAGGTGGGGGGAGATCACACACAATTGTGAATTCTTAGACAAGAAATACTAGGGATGCTAAGAACCCAGAGATTAAAAGGCAGGTGACTGTATCAATAAAAATATCATTTGTATCCAGTGCTGTCACTATATTTCTAGGAATGACCACAATGACAGAAGGAAAGTGAGGGGGGAAAAAAAGGGAAAGAATCATAACATAGAAAAAAAAGAAAGGCTGAGGTAAAATGGCAATAAAAAAAATAAGGACACATAAAAATGTAAATGAAAAAAGGTAGGAAAAGGAAAAAAAGGGGGGCATTCTTCAGTCTGTTTTTTTTTGGGGGGGGAGGTGACGGGGGAATGAAACTTGTGTCTCCACTAAATTCAGGATCCAAATACTTCAAAAAGTGTTTTTCTCTTGTGATTTGGCTTTGCAGTTTTTCTGATCTGTTTGCTTGATTGGGCAGAAAAAAAAATAAAAGTCGGTGAAGCTGCAATGGCTTTGTTTACCAGGAGTGCAGCCACGCCCAGGGGGAGGAACTTCCGCTAGTGCCTGGAGTGGACTTCCGGCTAAGCTGCCTTTGGGAAATTCTTTGCCCTTTTGAATGATGGCCCTGCCAGCACCACTTCTCAGGCTCCAGTTGGTTTGGCAGTCAAGTTGACACTGTTCTCAGCTGGTGGGGGAGGGGATTCCTTCCCAATGCCATTCCACAAGCAGAAGTGGAAATGTCTCCTCGAAGGTACTCACAAATTGCTGGGTTTTCTGGTTCCGTGAGGCTGGCAGGTCCACGCACGGCCGGCTGACGGCTCTGGGCTCACGCATGCTCTGTGTGTTTCTGTCTGGAGTCAGCAGGTCTGTGCTGCTAAGAAGCGCTGTCTGCTCAGGTTCTGGAGTGAGGCTTTGTCTCTGCGGGGGCTGCTGCTCCATGCTGTCTTCCTGCTCTGGTTTCCTGCCTTTCTCCTCTCTGACTGAGATGTCTATGGTGCTAAAGCTTACTTAGGATGGATCTTTGGGTATGAACTTTTCCCTACGATGCTAGAACTTGGTGAGAACTCAGAAAGACTCACACTGAACCGCCACCATCTTCTGCCCTTCTCTCCTTTGGTTCTTGTGCTAGATAAAGCCTGTAGGAGTTGGAATATATCAGGAAAAAATAGGGTCCCTGGACTTTCTCAAGGCTAGATCTCTACCACTTGTGCCACAGCACCATTTCGGGCGTTTTGCTATGTATGTGGTAATGAGGAATCGAACCCAGGTCTTCATGCATGCTAGGCAAGTACTCTACTACTAGGCCAAATTCGCAGCCAGTTACCCCAAATTTTTGGGTGCTCCTCACCTCCAAGTAGGTCCCTTGCAGAGTTCTAATGCATTCCTCATGTATTCGTGGTCTTTTCTTTTAGTTTTTCTAATTTTGAACTTAATTTTATTTTTTATTTTCATTTCATTGTCAAGATGATGTACAGAGGGGTTACAGTTACATACGTAAGGTAGTGAGTACAGTTCCTGTTGAACATTGTTACCCCTCCCACATTTTTCTCCTACTTCCCTTCCCCTCATTCCTCTTCCCTTCCCAAGTTTTAAAGTTCATTTCCAACATATTGCTGTTGCATTAGTTCATTTTTTGTTCTTTGTCTCACTATTCTGTTGTTCCCCTTCCCTTCCCTAATTCAAATAAATGTATATATAATATACCCAGTACAAAAATCAAATACAGTGACAACAGGGGATAAACCATAAGGGGAAAAAAGAAAGAAAAAAAAAGAAAGAACTTCACATCTTACATTAAAAACAACAACCATCAAGAAAAACCCTTGTGTCCATATCTTGGACATCATATTGTATGGTTGTATATTTGTAGCTATTGAGCTATTGTGCTCCTGTGCTAGGACAAGGCCTCATATCTAAAATATACTTAGAACTCAAAAATTAAAGCCACCAAAACAAATCCTCAAAGAAACAACCACCACATTAACAAGCAGGCTAAAGACTTAAAGAGAGACTTCTCCGAAGAGAAAATAAGAATGGCCATGTAAAGAAATGCTCAACATCTCTGGCCACGCAAATATAAATAATTTTGAGATTCCATCTCACCCTAGTTATAATGGCCATTATCAAGAAACCTAATAATAACAGATGCTTGTGAGGAATTGGCCAGAAAGGGAACACTGCTACACTGTTGGTGGGAGTGTAAACTTGTTCAACCACTCTGGAAAGCAATATGGAAGTTCTTTAAATGACTAAACGTAGAGCTACCCTATGACCCAGCAATCCCACTCTTAGGCATTTACCCAAATGTCCACAAACGATGCCATACTAAAGCCACCAGCACAATCATGTTCATTGCAGAATTATTTACCATAGCTAAGATATGGAACCAATCCAGATGCTCCTCTGTAGATGAATGGATCAAGAAAATGTGGTAATTCAATAATACAAAACCTAGATACATAAGGGTATAAAGAATGAGGTTAAATGAAAGGATCTCCAGAATATGGAGACAAGAGCTTTATCTTGTGTGATTGTTGTTCTTAATGTACTATGTTATTTCACTTCTCCTTTGTTGCCCTTTGGTTAATCTCATATTGTTACAGTATCTGGCATATTGTATATACATTTACTTGTTTTTTTGAAATAGGAAAGGGGGGGGAAGATGATTGGGAGGAGTAGGGGAAGGGAAATGGGGACAAAAACGTGAGAAGGGGTATCATTGTGTGAGGACTAATGCACCTACTCTCTGGTGAATATAACTGTAACCCATTTATACATTACAATAAAAAAGAAAGAAAAGAAAATTTGGTATTTATACACACTGGAATTTTATGCTACCATCAGCTGGAATGACATCGCCACATTTATAAGGAAATGGAAGCCTTGGTAAAAATCATATTAAGTAGGCCAGACCCAAAGAAACATAGGCTCCATGGATTCTCTCATTTGTAATAATTAGTATTCATAGTCTTTAGGACAGTAGTTTACTAGTAACTAAGTGCTGGGAACGCACTGATGGGGGTCCTTTGGCTACTGCTTCCAACTTAAGTGTCCAATTGAGAAGTGCTGCCTTAATTGAAGACTGAAAGTAACTGATTTCAGGATGGTTTTATCTCTCTCATAAGTTCCCTCTTTACTTACTGTTCAAAGGTGATCCTTGCTCATGCCCAGATCTGAAGATCAGAGGAAATGACGATCGGATTTCCAATTAGAACAAATAGTAGCTATCTTGAGCAATATCATTAATCCTTTCAGGGACATTTGTATTGTATTACTTATTCTGTAGCCTAATGAGGCATAAAAGAAGAATCTTTTTCCTTTTCCTGTCTCTAAATGCAGGTCCAAATAATCACTCCTGCAGCTGGAGACTAAGGCTAATTTGTAGTAAAGACCTGGCTGGGGAAATTTTCACTTGTCTGGGCAATAGAATCAAATGTGTATAGGCACTGTCATAAAATTGTCACCTTGTGACTTTCCTTTTTGCAGTCTGAGTCTCAGTTTCATAAAGCTTTCCCTTGGTAGATGATGGTAGTTTTAAATGTGTGCTAAGAATTTTCCATTCCTCATGCACCAGCTTTTTTTTTAATTTCATGGAAATGCTCTAAAATAACTATTTCAGTGTTTATTAAACCATTCACTTAGTAACAAATATACCAAACATTTTATAAGGCCTAGAGATACAAAGAGGATTGGGATACCATTTCTATTTTAAAGAATTGAACATATGCTTTGAAAACAAAGCTTCAGTGGTAGAGCATCTGCTGAATAAGAGCAAGGCCCAGAGTTCAAACTCTAGCAGCAGCCCAAAGAAAACCATGGAGAATGTAGGATAAGAAATAAAGAATGTTTAATTTAACACTGATGATTCACAATTATCATCATGAAACCATAATGTGGAAGATCAACTTCCTCACTAGTTCTAGTGTTTCTTCATAAACGTTTCCTAGAACTTGTCTTATTCAGTGGAAACTGATAACTTAAATTCATTTCCCAAAATGCCTGAGGGATTTGATATATCCAAACAGTAGCTGTAGTTTTATGAGCTTAGTTGTATTCACTTGAGGGAATGTGTATTAGTAGGCTAGAGAGGCAATCTGTTTTGGAAGAAGCACATACAAAGATTTCTATTTACCTTTATCTTTAAAATATAGTTAGTACAAAATATGCCTATGATATGACTTAGCTACAGTACTTGTTAAATGCACAGATTTCTAGGTTCTTTTATTGGAAGATATAAAGCATCTTATAAATTTACTAATTAATTATTTTCTCTTGGGCCAAGAGTTTAGTCTGGTGGTAGAGTGCTTGCCTAGAATGCATGAAGACCCAGGTTCGATTCCTCTGTACCACATACATAGAAAAAAGTGGAAGTGGTGCTGTGGCTCAAGTGGTAGAGCTCTAGCTTTGAGAAAGCCCAAGGACAGTATCAGGCCCTGAATTCACGCTCTGAGACTGGCAAAAAAATTACTGATTATTTTCTCTCATAAAAAGAAAATAAGAACTAGGTGCCAGTGGCTCATGCATGTAATCCTTGCTACTCAGAAGGCTGAAATCTGAGGGTCTTGCTTCAAAACCAGTTCTGGCAGGAAAGTATTTTATATTCTTATCTTCAATTAATGACAAAAAGCTGGAAATGAAGTTGTAGCTTATGTGGTAGAGAATTATTCTTGAGCAAAACAACTCAGATAGTGCTCAGCCCTAAGTTCAAGCCCCAGGACCAGTACCAACAACAACAACAAAGTAAGTGGGGTTCATTCCGTTTACTACAGAAAGAGAAGGGAGAGAGGAGGAAGCCCTCTCATTAGCCTTCTGATGCACAGAATTTTCTGAATTGCTGCTAACTACTCAATCCCCTTAGCTGCTCTTTGTTAGCTGAATTGCCATGTCTGAGTCCAATTATTAATTTGGGACCAAACTATAAAATGCAGTGACAAGGGTAGAGCTATGAATCAGCCCCCATATAACAATCATGATGATCAGAGTTTAAACAATAAATGAACAAACATTTCCAAAATACCTTCCCAAAGTAAGCGAATCAAACTGTGATGTCAATTTGTGGAGAAAATTTTATTATCATAAATGAAGGGAATAGCAATAAATCTACCCCTAAAAAGCTACCTTGTTGGATGTATGCAGGTATCCGCTGAATTATCTGGTAGAAAAAAATGAAATATCCTCCTAACTTCTTTCTTAACTCACTCTGTACTCAAAAATATTTTCCCCTTTCAGCAATTCAAATATCTGTTATTTCTTCACCCATTTCCTTTTCAAAACCTGCTCTAAGAAAATACCATATACAAATCATATTAAGTGAAGTGAACCATACCAAAAGGAACATAGGCTCAATGGTTTCCCTCATTTGTAATAATTAGTACATATCTAGGACTCCCCTAGCAGAGGATTACAATAGTGCAAAACCTAGATACATAAGGCTATACAGGATGAGACTAAATGAAAGGATCTCTAGGATATGGAAACAAGAGCTTTATCTTGTGTGATTGTTGTTCTTACTATTCTATGTTATTTCTCTTTCGTTACTCTTTAGTTACTGTATCTGACTTTGTTACCTGGCATATTGTATCTACATTTATTTGAAATGAGACAGGGAAGGGGAAAACAAGATGACTGGGAGGGAGTGGGGAAGGGAAATGGGGACAAAAACATGAGAAGGGATATCAATGTGTGAGAAGTAATGCACTCGCTATCTGGCAAATATAACTGTAACCCCTCTATACATTACAATAAAAAATAAATTAAAAAAGAAAATACCATATGCTTTAGGTAGGAGAGGTATATTACTTACATGTAAAATCAAAATAATTCTAGTTGGAGTTATTGACATATCAAGAATTAAAAAGAAAACTATACAAGTTTTGTTGCTTTGCCCTTTAAGATTTAAGCATCATAATATGCTGAAATCTTATAATGTGAGCTAAGGCATAATTGTAGCTAGAAAAGCAATCAAATTCTTATGGAAACTAGAGTTTTGTGCTTGCATTAATCAAACTACAGAACTCGTTTGTACAGCAAAGGCTGTACAAATGAAAAGTAACAATCTTTATATAATAGGAACATGGAGACATATATGATAGATTAGGTAGATAGGCAATTTGTGTTTAATAAAGATGAAAAATTTAATATTTAAAACAAAAATCAGATGGAAGCTGCTTCTAATATTGAAGCTATAGTTCATGTCATTGGGAAAATAATCTTTATTAGAATCCCTCTATTCTCATAACCTTGCAGAGGCTCAGGAAGGAGAAATAGCACAAGGATGCATCCTATACTGTTACCTTTGATGTTCTGTGATGAATGTGAGTTGGAGAAAACTCTGAAAAAAACATAAATGATGCGGAAATGGTACAACTTATTTCTTCATAAAAGATAACAGTACCAAAAAAAGAGGTAAAGGGGAGAAGAAAGTACAATGAATAACATAAAAACATTGATTATAAAAAGCTTTGTCAAAGAAGGCTTGAAAACATTCTAATAATTGTGAGTTCCCCATAAACTTTTGGGGACGTATCTAATAGTGAAGTCACCAAAATGCCTTCTAGGAATGCTGTTGTTTTTGTCTCCCTGGGTTCTATTGAATTCTTGGTTTCTTTTAACTCTATTGGCAGTAGAGTGGGCATATCTATGGTGAAGCATGTTGGATAAAAGGGTGTGCAGATCCCTGTCCAATAAGGACTTCTAGCTCAACATTTATGATTACAGATGACAGTGTCCTTTACCACAAAGTTTATCCTGGACTCTAAAGTAAACATTTATATCCTATTATTTGACGGGGAAAGTTAAATACATGACTGTGGGTTGATTTGCTGTTGTTATAAATGTCTGCCCAGGAGAATGGATTGTACTCTGTTTCTGCATCCTTGCAGAGAGCACACATGGCTCAAGACTGGGCATGTCACTCCTTTCAGATCTATATTCCATCACTCACCACTACTAGAAACTATAGTCAGGAAGATCCGATTTTAGCTAGTTATTTCAAGTTTGGGGTAAGTGATAGGCAAGCACAGCTGTGAACATATATTCTAATAACAGTTCCCAATCTATGTTGACTACTAATCAGGCTAATAGTTAGATCCCTGTTAATCTTACTCCCAGCAACTTTTTCAACTGATTCCAAATGTGTACTAGGGGCAGACATAAGATGCATGATTCATTATCATTAAAGCTGTAACAGTAGAATCTGTTTCCTAGAAGAGTTATGCTATAACTAAAACAGAAGTAATCAGGTAATTGATGGAGATTGCCTTGAAGCTATATTTCCAATGTCATTTCTAAAAGGGAAGCTAATTTTCTAAAAATGCATGTTAAATGCCATATGCAATTGATTTCACATGTCATTGGGACAAGGAGGATATTACTTAAAGGGGTTTTCGTTTTCATTTTACTTTAATGAATCTGAAGAATCTCTAAATCACTTTTTAACAATGAGGACAATTAATTTCATGAGGCACTGCCATGTTGACCTCTCATAGCACTCACAGTTTTTAATATTTTCTTCTTGATTAGAATTCACTCTGATAAACCACAAGCCAGGCTAGCAGTATATTTGGCTTCCTTATTTCCAAACATTGTGTATGTTTCTGTCAAGATTCCTTGTCAAACTTTCTGGGGAAAGGAAGAAATGTAACCCTTCCTGTACTTTACAAGGCTGAGAAATTTGTTGGATAAAAACCCAACAAATTGAGAGGCTTTTAAATCTATATTTCACATCTATGTTAGATCTGGTCTTCTCTCTCCTTGGAGGTTTTGTTGTTGTTATAACAACAACAAAAAAAAGTGAGTTATGCATTGTTTTCACTAACTAGCCACCATGCTTATAATGTCTATCATTTCATTCTCTAAATAGATTCAAAATATCTGATATATTAAAACAGCTATTTAAAATATCTGCCTCACCAGTGCAAGTGGCTGATGCCTGTATGTGTAGATACTCAGGAGACTGACATCTGAGGATTCCAGGCAGGAAAATCCATGAGACTTCAATTAACAAGCAAAAATCTAGGAGTGGAAATAGTGTAGCTCAAGTAGTACAATAACAGTCTTGAGGGGGAAAAAAGGCTAAGGGACAATTCTCAGGCCCTGAGTTCAAGCTGTATTGCCAACATAAAAAGTATCTCTCTAAAAATTAAAATAAAAGGGGTCGGAAGTTTGGCCTAGTGGTAGAGAGCTTGCCTAGCATGCACCAAGACCCGGGTTCAATTCTTCGGTACCACATACACAGAAAAAAGTTGGAAGTGGTGTTGTGGCTCAAGTGGTAGAGTTCTAGCCTTGAGAAAGTCCAAGGACAGTGCTCAAGCCTTGAGCTCAAGGCCCAGGACTGCCCCCAAAAATAAATAAAATAAAATAAAATATGTAGAGGAGGAGATAGTAAGACAAAACTAGTTCTTAGGCATTAAGTTTTAGCTTCTTTATATTATAATCCTAATTTAGTCTTCATAGTAGATTTATTACACAGCAAATCTACATAAGGAACACTTCTATAAGGCAGGTCCCAGAGATTCATTTTGAAAAAAATTCTGACTCTGTGGATGTCCAAGGATCTCAGTTATTTGTATTTTACAGTCCTCTCGAAATTATTCTAATGCACTCATGGAAACAATGTCCATTAAACTTTGCCTATTTCCCCCTTATTCTAATTCATGAACAAAAATTAGGAAAGCTAAGTAACTTATTTCAGGGTTTTCATTCCTAGAAAAAAAATGAATAGAATGCTCTTGTTCATGAAGGCAAGTGGTTCATTCCTATAGGAATAAGGAAAAGGTTATAAAACAAGAATAAAAATATAAGATCGTGGTTTTAAAATATACATATATAAGACTGTGGTTTTGACAAGCAGTATCGGTGGAAATAAAAAATAGCAGTAGAATTTTCTGGTATGGTCAGGGAAGAGTATATGGAAAGAGATCTATTCTCCTACCATAAAATGCTATAAGAGGTAGAAAAATATATGTGATAACTGTTCAAAGATACGTTTTAGCAATAAACAGAAGGCTCTAGTCATTGAAAAAGAGGACATATAAAGATAAGTACTGAATTTACACTGGCTGCCTCTCTAGGAACATTTTCTAACCTATGTCACAGGCAAGGTCCAGTATTACTGTCTAATACTGAACAATTTACTTGAAGCTTTAAGCTTTCAAAATACTGGAATTAGAGGACACAACATAAGGGAAACCCCAAGAATAAGGAGCATGAACATCTATGAAAATTCTCCCTATGTTTCTTGGCCAATTCCTGAACAACACAATTCTAAAGCAGAAGTACAACTGTCCTTGCAGAAGAAAACCACTAGAAAGATGGAGAGTTAAGCAGAGGTTTCAATGCTAACATTGTTGAAAAAAAATATGGTAGTCCCAACCCAATCAGAGGAAAGAGATTTTTATAAACATCTAATTTGGGACTATGGAAAACCATGTTCCCAATACAATAACCCCAATCAGAGATTGCTTACCTGAATGAGTGCCAAAGGCAAAGTGGTTCCATCTTCAAGAAGCCTGAGAACAAGTCTCATCAGTATTAAGGAAATTCTCTAGGAAATGAAATCCTTATTCAAATAAAACTGGACAAAGTGGCTCACACCTGTAATCTTAGCTACTCAGGAGGCTGAGATCTGAAGATAGCAGTTCAAAGACAGCCTGGGCACTAAGGTCTGTTGAGACTTTTATCTCCAATTAACCACCAGAAAGTCAAAAGTGGTACTGTGGTTCCAGGGGTAGGGCAGTAGTCTTGAGCTCAGAGAAAGTACCTCGGCCCATGACAGACAAAAAACATAAAACAAAACAAAACAAAAAACTAGAAGATAATCTGAAACCTCTTCAAATTACATTCATTATGTCCAACACATAAACTGAAACAGGAAAGAGGAGGAAACAACTAGTAATCAAAAAAAAACCCCAACAAAATAAAAGCCAATAAAAAAGGCTCATTGATATCGCCAATGTTAGCATACACTTTTGAAAATAATTGCAATCATTGTGTTATGTAAGAAAGAAGAAAAGAAGAGACAGAGATGCTATATTCCTCAGACCAGCTGCACCAAGACAAAGGTGCCAGAGCCTGAACGCTCAGCTCTGCACTTACCTGCAGCATAGACTGGGTGACACAGATTGCAGAAGGCTCCAAAAGCCAAGGGGAAGTATGAGTACCTCACCAAAGACATTCTCATTCCCTCTCACAGAACAGCATTGGGAAAGCAGCCCCTCCCTCATCAACCAAGAACAGCACCATCTTGGCTACTGGCAGAGAGCCTGCCAGACCAACTAGCAGATAACTGTAGCCTGAGCAGTGATGTCAGCAGCACCATTTCTCAAAAGGGCAAAGGGATCTGACCAGTGTCAGCTTGGAATGATGTATGCCATGCCCTAAGGACAAATAACTACCAACTAAGAATTCTGTGCTCAGCTAAGCTCTCATTCATAGCTGAAGGGAAAATACAGACCTTCTAAAGCAAGGAAAAACTTAAACTAGTATATATTGACCAAAGCAGCATTACAAAAAATTATCAAAGATATTCAACACATTGGAAATCAACACAAAAATGATATTGACAGAGAAATGGCACCTAAAATGTATGCAAGGTAACTACAGCGAGAATTGGCAACACACTGGCCCTAACAAAATAGATAAAATGGCAGGAACTAACAAACATTTTTTCAATCCTAACCCTCAGTATCAATGGACTTAACTCTCTACTTAAACAACATAGACGGACTAATTGGATCAAAAAGGAAGATCTATCTTTCTGCTGTCTTCAAGAGACACATCTTGGCCAGTCATGGTGGCTCATACCTGTAATCCTAGCTACTCGGGAGGCTTTAGATCTGAGGACTGCAGTTCAAAGTCAGCCTGGACACTAAAGACTGTGAAACTCTTATCTCCAATTAACCACAAGAGGTAGGGTGGTAGACTTGAGCTGAAGAGCTCAGGGACAGGATCCAGGCTCAGAGTTAAAGCCCCATGACCCACAAATAAGAGAGAGAGAGAGAGAGAGAGAGAGAGAGAGAGAGAGAGAGAGAGAGAGAGAGAGAGAGAGAGAGAGAGAGAGAGAGAGAGAGAGAGAGAGAGAGAGAGAGAGAGAGAGACAGAGAGAGACAGAGAGAGAGACAGAGAGAGAGAGACAGAGAGAGAGACAGAGAGAGAGACAGAGAGACAGACACAGAGAGAGAGACAGAGAGACAGACACAGAGAGAGAGACAGAGAGAGAGACAGAGAGACAGACACAGAGAGAGAGACAGAGAGAGACAGAGAGACAAAGAGAGAGAGAGAGAGACATCTTGCCCCCCACAATAAACAAACATGTTCTGTGAGTGAGTAGCTAGAATAAAATCTATCAAGCAAATGGCCCCCATAAAGAGGCTTATATATTATCCTTATATATCAGATAAATTAGACCTCAAACTAAAAGTAGTGAGAAGAGACAAACAAGGGCATTATATAGTGCTAAAAGGATCTCTCCTTCAGGAGGTTTTAACCATCCTAAATATCTACACATCAAATGCCGGAGCACCTAACTTCATCAAACTTTACTCACACTAAAAACACATATAGATTAAAACACAGTGGTTTTTGATGACTTTAACATACCACTGTCACCTCTGGATAGATCAACAAGGCAAAAACTTAACAAAGAAAACTCTGAATTGAACAACTGCATAGACCAACTACACCTAACAGACATCTGCAGATTATTCCAGCCAGCAACACCAGAATATACATTCTTTTCAGCAGCACATGGTACATTTTCTAAAACAGATCACATTTTAGGGCATAAAGCAAATCTGCGAATTCAGAAATACGGAAGTTATTCCCTGCATTCTCAGACCACAACAGCATAAAATTGGAACTCAACATGGAATTTCACCATAGAAAATCCTGTAACTTGTGGAGATTCAACCCACATTGTTGAATCACCAGTGGGTCGTTGAAGAGATCCGAACAGAAATTCAACAGTTTATAGTATATAACAAAAGGTAGCACACAAATATGATCTCCTGACTTCCAGCCTCCCTTTAGCTGCTCTCTAGTTACCACAGGTATTGTCCTTTATGTCTCTGACTTCTAAAAAAGATGTCTTTTAATAGAGTATCTATTTTCCTGGACTAGTAACTAATAGCATTTGATCTATAGTAGATGAAGTTTCATGTAATATATGATATCTACACCCAACAAATGGAAAGCAATGTTCATAAGCTAAACTTTGGCCTTTCTGAAATGCATATGTGTGTATTTATTTTATATGATATATAATATAATGTATATATACATAATATATATTATATATTATATAAATATATGAAGATGGGTGGGGGGGTGGGGGGGAGGGTAATGGGTACCAAGACATGTGAAAGGGTATCAATGTATGTGAACTAATGCACCTTCTATATGGCAAATATCATGTAACCCTTTTATTAATTACAATAAAAAATTTAAAAAGAAAAAGAAAAAAAAAGCCAGAAGTGGTTCTGTGGCTCAAGTATTAGAGCTCTAGCCTTGAGAAAACCCAAGGTCAGTACTCAGGCCCTGAGTTCAAGGCCCAGGACTGGCAAAAGAAAAAAAAATTTAAATGTCCTATACATTTGTAATAGAGCAAAACCTTGATACAAAAGGCCATATAGTAGGACGCTAAATGAAAGGATCTCTAGGATATAGAAACATAAGCCATATATGAATGATTGTTGTTCTTAAGGTACTATGTTATCTCTCATCTCTTTTGCTGTCCCTTGGTTATCTCATATTGTTACAGTATCTCACGTTGTTACCTGATATATCGGATATATTTGTATTTGGTTATTTGAAATTGGATAGGGAACGGGGGAAAACAAAATGAGGGGTAGGGATGGGGGGGAGGGAAATGAGGACCAAGAACATGTGAAAGGGTATCAATGTATGGGAATTAATGCACCATCTATCTGGAAAATATCATGTAACTCTTCTATTAATTACAATAAAAATATATGAAAAAATGAAAAAAATATGATATATATTTTGTATAATAGATAACATATCATAGTTCATATAATACAATAGATAATCTATAATATCATGTAACATCTATCTTTATATATATTATTATATGATACATTACATGAAGTATGTATTAATAATACATTATATAATAACACAGTATATAATATAAGATATATATTAATTATACATTATATAATTATCATGTATTATGGTATAATATATGAATATGTGAGTATATATGCTCACATATTGTGAATATATGAGTATATATACTCATATATAAATTACATATTATATATTACATAAATTTACATATTTACATACTTATATATTAATGAGTATATACTCATATATTCATAAATAATCATATGAGTATATATATTCATATATTATATTATATCATATATTAATACTCATATATTACTATATTATATCTGAGGATTTTTTTGGTTGCTGATGTTGTTGTTTTTAATCTACTGTATGACGTTCTTTCATTTTTCAACCTTTGGTTTATCCTTGTAGTCATTGTTTTTTATTCTGGTACCCTGTGTCTTATATGTATGTTTATTTGATTTGGGAAAGGGAAGGGAGTAACAAAATGGTTGCAATAGTGATACTCATAAGACACTGGTTTAGAAATCAGCATTATAACTTTAGGGGAGTGGCGTCAGGGGAAGGATAGTGAGGAAAAAAATCAATGAAGGAAATAACAATATTTGAAAAGAAATGCCCTCAATGCCTTACTTATGTAACTGTACAACAAAACTAAATTGAATTTTTAAAAATAAAATATATTATTTTCTATTTATATCTTATATTATTATTTATATCTTATATAGTATTATTTATATCTTCATAGAAATATAAATATATGCATATATTCATACATATATGTATATAATATACATATGTGTATATGTGTGAATGTGCACCTATACATATGTATATATGTGCGAATGCATACACATGTGCATGCATATATGTACATTATATAGGTATATACATAATATATGATACTCAAAGGCAAAATGTCATTAAAATATTGCACAGTTATAAAATATCTCTATCAGAATGTGACAATAACTTTTCATAAATACATTTCTGTAATTTATTTATCCAGCAAGCATTTATTTATTTTCTAACTATATGCCAATGTCCTCAACACTAAAGAAACAGTACTCTACAATCCAGACAAGGTCTCAGTTCACAGTCATAGAAATATGCAGAGTGATTGGAGGACCCATCTCACAGCAGGTTACTGAAAAACTGCTAGACAAGTAAGTCAAAACAAAAGAGTAAGTGAACTATCATGCGTACATTCTGGCACAAGTGTTTTTGTTAAACTCTTCTTAGGGCTGGAAGTCCTTGTCCACTGCTGAGGAATGTAAACTGAGATAGATGCTATAGAAAACATAAAGCCAGTTATAGAATGATTGCATGGCTTAGCGATCTTGCTTCTGAGTACAGGTACAAAGAAAATGAGATTGGCACCTCCAGATATTTACAATATTCTTCACATTAAGTAAGGCATAAAAAAATTACAATTGTGGGGACCGGGAATGTGGCCTAGTGGTAGAGTGTTTGCCTAGCATGCTCGAAGCCTGGGTCCACATACACAGAAAAAGCTGGAAGGGGGCCGGGAGTTTGGCCTAGTGGTTAAAGTGCTTGCCTAGCATGCATGAAGACCCGGGTTCGATTCCTCAGTACCACATACATAGAAAAAAGCCGGAAGTGGTGCTGAGGCTCAAGTGGTAGAGCTCTAGCCTTGAGAAAGTCCAAGGACAGTGCTCAGGCCCTGTGCTCAAGCCCAGGACTGGCAAAAAAAAAAAAAAGAAAAAGCTGGAAGTCGTGCTGTGGCTCAAGTGGTAGAGAGCTAGCCTTGAAAAAGCTGCAGGACAGTGCCCAGTCCCTGAGTTCTCGCTCCAGAACTGGCAAAAAAAAAATTACAATCTTGATGTCTGTTGATATTTGCATACAGTATATGCAAATGTATATGCATACACATATATGTGCATACATATTCATGCATACATACAAAACAGATAACATTTCTGATAAAATTTTAAATTGCTTGTTGTTGTAGCAGAAGGAAATATTAATTACACCCCTGGTTCTCCTTATATAGGAATTCACAAATAAATATGTAACTCCATAGAAGAGAAGTTATTCAAATAACTCTTCTCACTTCTACTTTGTGATTAACTTGTCTTATTTTGGTGTAAACAGCATAAATTGTTTCTGATGCTATTTACTCATACTCCATCAATCTAGGAAGGATTTAAAAGCTCATATTTGGAACTAGCTTAAAAACAACACACCACAGGCCAGGAGTTTGGCCTAGTGGTAGAGTGCTTGCCTAGCACTCACAAAGACCCAGGTTCAACTCCTCTGTACCACATACATAGAAAAAAGCTGGATGTGGTGCTGAGGCTCAAGTGGTAGAGTTCTAGCCTTGAGAAAGCCCAAGGACAGTGCTCAGACCCTAAACTCAAGTCCCAGGACTGGCAAAAAAAAAAAAATTCTAAAAACAATGCACCATAAATAAAAGCCAAACATTCAATTTTTGCAAAATCATAACACTATTAGTTGATTCTCTATCTGAAATTATTCTGGAGTTTCTATGGTTTCTCTTCCTCATAACTCTGATTGCTTAACGAAATTTTCTCCCTGGGCCGGGAGTTTGGCCTAGTAGTTAAAGTGCCTAGCATGCACGAAGAACCGGGTTCGATTCCTTGGTACTACATACATACAAAAAAGCCAGAAGTGGTGCTGAGGCTCAAGTGGTAGAGCTCTAGCCTTGAGAAAGTCCAAGGACAGTGCTCAGGCCCTGAGCTCAAGCCCAGGACTGGTAAAAAAAAAAAAATCTAAAGTCCTCTGCAGTTTAGCTGAATAAAGTGACATTAAAAAAAAAGAAATTTTCTCGCTCCCTTTGCCCTCCTTTATTTCTCCTCTTTTCATGTTCTTTCTCATTTCTTTAGACATTTTTCCATTCTCTCTCTATTCAATTCCCTCTCTATTTTGCTCTCTGTCTGTCTGTCTGTCTGCCTGTGTCTCTGTCTCTTTCTCTCACACACATATATACAATCTCATACTCTGTGTATATTTGCAAGTCATCAGACTTCTTTATATGGAAGAGCTTTCTAGAATTATTAACTGTCCTAAACCTGCTCATTATCCACCCAGCTCAGTGTCTTAACATTGCAGTGTCTAGAGATTGATGCCAAGAATGTTAATTTGTGCACAGTATTCAAATGTCTTGACCACCTCTTAAATGTGTGTGTGTGTGTCTCACACACTGTGATGACACTTCAGATTTGAAATTTAGATGTTTTCATGAAACCCATTTGTTATCTTGGAATTTACATAGATTTGCTTGTGGTAAGAGATGAGTGGGAATTCTTGCCTTATTCATTTTGGTGGTAATGTAATTCCTCCTCACCAGCCATTCTACTTTGAGACACTGAAATACAGGGGGTGGGTTTTCCCTCAATTTCTTACTTCTGGCACATTCCCTGCCAATGATAATTTCAGACAGAATTAGTAAGTGGACTGTTATAATAAGTTGTACAAAAACTGTTGGTCATTAAGATGATGTCCTCAGAACTTTTATACATGTGTATGTGTGTGTATCTGTGTGTGTGTGTGTGTGTGTGTGTGTGTTTTGCACGCTCGCCAATCATGGAACTTGATCTCAGGGTCTAAGCACTGTCCCTGAGCCTCTTTTGCTTGAGGCTCTCCCTCTACCACTGGAGCCACAGCTCCACTTCTGGCTTTTCTGTGATTAAATGGAGATAACAGTCTCACAGACTTTGCTGGCTAAGCTGGGTTTGGACTGAAATCCTCAAATCTCAGCCTCCTGAGTAGCTAGAGATACAGGTTTGAGCCACTGGTGCCTAGACCTTTCCTACTTTTTAAGAGGAAAGAACATGTTAAAGAGATACAAATCAGAGGCTTGATTGGTAAAGTTGAATATGAAATTCAGTGGTAAGGACAGTTTTCACCGAATTCAGTTAATAGTTTGCACATTGCCAGAGGTCTTGTTCAAATATTTTCTGGTTTTATTAATCATAGAAAACAATGGGCTTCGTTGTGACATTTGCCTATTTGAATACCATGTTCTTTGATCATATTTAACCCTACTCCATCCACCTTCCTTTGTCCCCTTCTCCTCTCTTCCTGGTCCTTGCCAGTGGGTCTTCTTTCTGTTGGAGTTCTTAATCCTATTCTACATTCTGAACAAAGAAAAAGTGAGTTTGACTATAAACCCCTAAATAAAGCCAACTGTTGTTGAGATATGGAAGGAGTAAATGGGAAGACTTGAATTGTTTATGAAAACTTTCAGTAGCAGATATAGCTCCAAGAGCCTGATGTCTCATGGCCTTGGATAAATGGCCTACATCCAACATTTTAACCTCTTTTTATTTAATTTTTTATTTAGTTTCATCGTGATCTTTTCAACTTTCTTGTTTTGGTAATAGATCCTGGAGATGTGAGTATTTAATGAGTCAGAAAAACCTAGAAGCACTTCTAATTTAGATGAAGCATGAGTTGCTTATAAATGAGGAATGAAGTAGAATCAGAAGCTGTTTTCCATTCTGAGAGAAGGAAAATGAGACACTTGTGTTCTAAGAAATGTCAGATTATTCTATGTGTATGCTTCATTTCCCAGCTACGATGACCTCTCATCTGATAGTGAGATCCTTTTCAAGACATATGAAATGAAACAGATTTTCTCAAGCAAAGGGAGGGGTTCCTTCTTTAGGCTTCATTCATTTTTCCATACTGACATAAGAATGCAAACATCAAGATTGCTCTTTTCTTTGCAGATATATGTTGCAAACAAATCAACAACAAGAACTCTGCAACAAGCACAAAACTTACGTATGTAGTCAGATATATTTGCAAGATACAAATCTGATCATATCACAGATCTGGCTTAAAACATTTCAGTGTTTTCCTATTTGGGGTGAAGGATGTGAATCTTTATCCCTGCCCAGGCCAGACAGAACTCACATAATCTGTTTTTTTAAAACTCTTGTGGCTCTCTGCTTAGCAACCACATCAATCCTCTTCTGGTCTTTGATAAGCAATGTAGTCACTTGGGCTGCAGGGGTTTTTGAGAAGCAATTCCCTCTGTCAGAAAATCTCCTTTCCCCCTCTCTTCACCTTTTCAGCTTCCTCATACTTCTGAATTTAATTGATTTCCTTCAGAAAGTGTAGGTGATATATCTGAGCATCTTCCTTCTCTATGCCTTATATGCTTTTGCAGTTCTTCTCCTTCATAATACTGATTGCCTGATTATTTATTTGTGTAACTGTGTTGAGTGTCCATTTGTGCAAACATACTCTATGTATTTATCATTTAAAATCCAGGACCCATCAAGAATCCTCATACATAATGAATATCTAAGAAAGAAAAAAGACAGAAAAGTGAATGAAGTAAAATAATAAAAATGGGGGAGAGAGCAAGAAAAGGGAGAAAGAAAGAGGAAAAGAAGGAGTATCAAATTAGAGAAGACACTTTGGGGTCCATGATTCCTTGAAGTAAAGCAAATCCAGTAGCACAGTTAAAACTACTCTTTAGGCATATAGAGGAACCTTTCATTCCTTTTTATCTTTCTTATCACTTCATTGTTCTTGAAAGACCATCTCTACCACTTCTAATGCTCGGTATTGCTAAGCTGCAAGTACAATTTTCATCACTGAATTATTGTTGTAGCGCTTTTAAATGGATGACGATGAAAGAGGTCTTGAAAACAATGAATGAGGAATAGTTTTATATAAACCAATATCTATGCAATTCACCACTGCTGTTGGAACCTTACTTATTGCATCAATTAGAAAATGCTCTTCTCATAAAATAGGTAATTCTATATAAGACTGTTAAATAAAGAAACATTCTTCTAAGATAGAAGTAATGTTGGCTTTTATATGTTGTTGTATACTAGCTTAATGTCTTGACATTATCTGGAGCATGCTTCCTCATAATTCAAGATAAAACAGAGGAATATATAAAGATCTTTAGAAGAATGATGAACAAATCTACAAATATAGTTTCCTTTAGTGCTTCAGGAATATCCCTGCATGTTCATCTATGTTAAACTCACTGCCAGAGCTGCCAACAAGAAGGTCTGAGCAACAGCACACATTAATCTTTGTATTAAAGCAGTAAATTAATACATTAGATTTGATGTTTACTTTTCATTTATTTTGCATTAGTTTTTATTTCTCAAAGAAATTAATATACATTGAGAAGATATCTCCAAGAAAAAGTGGAATTTCCAGGACTTGGGGTGGCTATTGACTCTCAGATCAGAGCCTCATGCTATTAGAGGGATAAGCCAGCATTTTTTTTGTAGATTTTTTGATGTACTGTTCCAGATTGATTTCCCCCACTTTTGTTTTGCCTCTTAGCCTTGTTATTCTCGGTGTTCACTTTCACAAAATGCAAGGATTTTCAATAGCACAAACACTGGCACCATAGCAGAAATACCCATAATACTTATAAAAAGTGACTATCTCTGACCAAAAATAAGACTTGGTCTGGATACATGATTATGTGGACAATTTCTTTTCAAAGCAAGGAAAATATAGTTTGTTTCATTATTTGAGCTCTTATTTCCAGAGTCTAGTATAATGGGAACTTGGGATATTTTTTTCCTTCAAATGCAAGCTACTCAGTGTAAAACATTAACTACTCCCACACCTCTTACCTACATCAATATTACCAATTCCCCAAGATACTTCAACCACTTGAACCACTCCACCAGCCTCATGTCTCAGTTTTATAATTAGAAATCCTAATATCCTCAAGGTGCTAGATGTTGAGATCCCTCCCCTTTTCTGTTTCTTCTTCATATCATAGTTGACCCAATGAGTTATATGTATATACCTGCATTCATTCATACATACATTCATTCATATATACATACATCTTATACAGTCATGTAGATTAGGCCCTACCATGACCTTGCTTTATAAAGGTATCACAAATCAATCCACTCAAAGAAGTGTTGTTTCTCCCACTTTATTGACTGAAATAACTTAATGGAAATAAAGTTTTCTCCTGTCTATAAAATCTCAGACCTTTCATTTCACAATTTTATTAAATGAAATAACATTATAATATGTAGGAGTAGGAGGCATGACCTTATACTCATGAATGTATTTTCAGTGCCTTAACTGCAGTCAATTAAAATTTAAATTAGCCCATAATGCCAAATAGACTTCATTACAGAATTTTGTAAGTGTATCATTTACATGCTCTGCCAGTCTAATCATGTATCTTGACTTCAGCCATCAGTTGAGATCAACTCTGCTGAAATCTCTGTGTTCAATACCTGAAGCTCTTCAACACACCTTTATTAAGATGAGCAAAGATTGATTGGAAATTGAACTTACATGTAAAAATAATAACTAGTATAGTTCATTACAGAATTGACCAAAACACAATTTTGTAAAGTATGAGATAATAATGTTCATAATTTTAAGTCTTCCTAAGCGCAAAAGCCCCGCCTGTGCAAAGGAAATATTTTCCCTTCATTTTTAAGATTCTTCACTTTTCACTGATCTTCTCCAAATACAGACTCATTTTTCTTTCATATTTTTGCTATGCTGCAGTAGCCATTTTCATAATATTTTTCAATGTTCATGTTTTAAGTACAGAATAATTATGAAAACTTGTTCAATTGTGATTCTCTGAAAAATCCCTGGCTCTCTTAATTTCATGAGATATTAGCTTCTTGAAAAGATGGATGAAAGCTGGGATTTAGCAGATGAGATAGAAGCAAAACTAAAAGAAAAAAAAAGGAAAAAATGATTGTTACAGGCACAAGTTAAGAAATGTAGGCAAAGCTTTCTTGAGGGCCCAGAAATAAGACAGGAAAACAAAAAGCATAACCATAGCTGAGCACAAGGCATCAGATAGGAATCAAATGGATGTAACCCTTCTATTAATCACAATAAAAAAGCAAAATAAAAAAAAAGAAATCAAATGGGTGGCTGAGTCTAAGATACGTGATTTAAAGAGATAGAAAACAAGGACAATGCTTGTTTGTTTCTGAAATAATGGCCTGAAGAGTTTGGCAATATATTCCCTTTGTAGACAATCAGACTGATATTAAGTAAACAATAATACTCTAAAAATTTAAATAAGCTTAAACCTAATACGTTAGAATTCCTCAGCACAATGGGAGTAGCATATGAGAAAAATATTTTTAAAAAGAGTTTGCTTCCTCATGACATATAATTCCAAATGGAAGGCAATTTAACATGTCTGTACTGGTTACCTTTGTGATTGGACAAATTCGTTAACTTGCTAACTCTGCTTCCTTAGCTATAAAATGTAACATTCAGTTAACATTGATTCATTCA
Organism: Megascapheus bottae; assembly: GCF_031878675.1. Classification (NCBI taxonomy): domain Eukaryota; kingdom Metazoa; phylum Chordata; class Mammalia; order Rodentia; family Geomyidae; genus Megascapheus; species Megascapheus bottae. Next base: position 51,517,530 of record NC_143517.1, read on the forward strand.
GTTGTTCAACATATATTTACTGGAGGGTTAAAACACATAGAAACAGCTGGAATCACTGGGAAGCACTATAAAGAGAAAAACATGGAAAACTCCTGGCCCAAATGGGGCCTCCATTCTGATAGAGATTAAACCATATAAATAAGGACACTAGCATTGCCATGGTTCAGCTGATACGTGTATTTGCACAGGTATGTGCATGTGTGTATAGTGGGTGTCAGTGGCTCATGTCTGTAATCCTTGCTTTGCAAGAAGCTGAGATCTAAGAATAATAGTGAGAAAGTACAAAAGCTAAAAGAGAGGACCCAACCCCTGAGTTCAGTATGAGCACACACAAACATAAACACACACACACACACACACACACACACACACACACACACACACACACACAGAGTGTAATAATAGTAAAATCATCCCTGATTCACACATGCTTCACAAGCTATTGACCCCTCTCTTCTTCTAATGCCAAGTTGTGTCCCCAAAAGCATCTTTGGGAGAAGCTCTAATGTCCACATCATATTCTCGCTCGAGTGACTTTATTCTGGGATCTGTTTCCACTGCTCAACTAAATATGTTGAGGCTAAATTCAAAACATATTTTCTAAACTTGATCTTGGGCCACTTGCTAGCTTCCTAGCAATTCCACATTATACTTCTAACCTGTTTTTGACTTGGGACCAAAAATACAACACTAAAATTACTATCTAATTAGTTCTCTTCCCTACTTAATACTTTAAAAATGTGTCAGGTTCCTTAGTAGAACCAAAATTTTTGATATCATTCTTACAGCCATCCAACGAATTTATTAAACCAACAAGGTATTTAGTTTTGTATGTGAAATAGGTTTATTAAAATATTTCCCTTCAGTATGTGAATTAATGCACCTTCTATCTGGCAGATATCATGTAACCCTTTTACTAATTACAATAAAAAAATTTGAAAAATAAAAAAATAAATAAAATAAAATTGCTAAAGCAGAAAAAAATATTTCCCTTCAATCTTAAGTATTTTAAAATTCATAGAGTAGTAACCATATGCTTACATATTATCATCTTTATGTACACATAGCAGCTACAATCTAAACCATCCTGGAATTCATTTTTAATGTGTTGATTATTTGTCTTTATTTAACTTCCAATATGTATTTCAGTAAAGCTTAAACCCCTTAAAAATAAAATAAAGAAAATTATGAAGATGTCCTAAGTACTTCAATAGTCCTTGATGCTAGACAAGATATTAAAGGAGCCTTCTCTTTTCTCTCTTCACCTCTATTTCTCTCATAGAAACCATGTCCTGTGACAGGAGATGAATGACCCTCTCTAGAAGTTATTATAGGAATTGTCTAGGTTCTACTTTTCCTTAATACACAGATCAATCTAGGGCAAGAAATGTCCTTCACACCTTTAGCAATGGAATTTTAATAATGGTCATCATATCTACAAAAAACCCCACATTTATGTTATTTTTCTTTGCCCATGTTTAATGAGACACTCCTAAATTCTCCTTTTGACTCAATGCCAAACAAGGCTATAGCTGGATCATCTGTAGGATGCTCATCTTGCAAACTGGTGATTAGAATGACTACCTTATTGCCTAACTTTTTATGCTTCCTGCCAATCTGCTTATTTGCCCAGATGTTTGAGTTTCAGCTATCCAGATTGTTTATCAATTTACTCATGTGTTTTATAAAAGAATCCGCTTGAGACACAGTGTTTACAATGTCTTGCTTGAGGATATATTTCTGCTTTACAAAATTTATTTAAATAAATCAGTTTCTAAAGAGGGGCAAACCACCAACACCATTTATGTTGCATGACAGTGCTTCTCCATGGGCCAGAGAGGTTTCAATTATCATGGATAGGGACCACTTCAGAAGTGACATGATCTATATTAAGTTAGCTTTTATTGCTTTTATAGCTATCTTAATGGGGCCATGACTGGGTGTAATAGAATGAGAAACTGGCTGGTTTTAAAATGACTTGTTTGTGCAAACTGTATACCAAACCACTTCTGAGATATAGAGTCTATCCTACAGCATCACTAATAAACTGACAGACACCTTACTGCATACCACATGTGTGTACCTCTATATACATGTACATAATAATAAATATTCATATGTTTGCCATGACAGTAAAAATTCATAGATCTTCTCATTATAAAGATAATAATGGCATCACTACAAATAAGAGTATTTTTTTATTATTTTTATTTGAAAAACATGCATTTTATTTTGTAGCAGATGTCAATATATTTAGTTATAGAGTGTTGGGCAATAAGTAAATAATGCTCCTATAAGGGATAATAGAAAGTTAAGAACCTCTCTAAGTGATTTGTTGAATGGAGACAACAAAAGTAGACTAGATGAAATATTCTCCAGAGTTAAAAACAGACTGACGGGGAGAAATAGAATGCACCATAACTACATGGAAATCTATTATCCAAGATAACTAAATATGTGTTATATATATGAATATATATATTATTTTGAACGAGAAGAGAAAGCCACACCTTAACCATTAGAGTAGTTCTTATATAATGTGTGGAATTCTAATTGTACTCAGATATCTTAGAAATGCTTTATAGAATAGAAATGCTTATTTATAAGACTAAATGCCTGGCTCCAATGGTAGACTACCAGCCAAGCAAGTGTGAGGACTCTGATTTGAAACTCCTGTACTACAAAAAAAATTAAGATTAAAAATAAATACACACAGGAGTGTAATCTACAGATACACTGGGGTGTCGTGGTTTCACATGAGATATGTTCAGAAACTTTTCCTGAGGGTGAATACAAGATCCTCCAGCATATGGTGGCATGAGGAGAAGATGCAGCAGAATTGTGTTTCCACAAAGGTAAGACTCTTCAGTCATCAAGTAAAGTAAAATACAGAGACAAAACTGCCCTTGGAAAAATTTCTCTGTCTTTTGGATCTTAAAGTCTGAAAATTACTCATCTATACACATAAAAAAGGGAGGACCTCTAAATTTAGCTGTCCAGCTCCAAAAGCCACTCTTAAAATAATAATTATTAGTGGTAGTAGGGTGAGGGTTCAGCGGAAAATTTCACATTCTTCCACTTTCTAAAACAGTTTCCCCATTCTGTTGGTAAATTAAACTAGTCAAATCTTACTATATGTTTGTAGACATAGAGAATTGTTCATTTCTTTTGGGTCCTGAATGAGAGATCTCAAATATTCAGTGCAGAGATGGGGGCACGGGGGCATGGCACCGCACAGAATGCTCTAAAGCTGACTAAATAGCTCTTATATCTCAGAGGCACACATAGTGTCCACAGCAAAGCCTGTTAGTCTTTGCTTTTGGCAGGGGGAAGGATGTTCTTTGTGTATATTAGTTATATGAAAAGATTTCACTGTGGTATCTCACATGTGCACATTTTGTATTTTAATCAGAACAACCCGTCATGGAAGGTCGGTGCTATTCCGGGCAAAGTCACCACTCTCCTCTCCTGATCACCAAGTGAAGAAAGGTGCTGATCAATGCAGTAGAGGGACATTCAGGATGACTCCAGAGGTTGACGCCATCACATCAAGAAACCAGCAGGCCCAAGGCCTCCATTTGGCCAGACACCACTCTCAGCTCTCAAACACAGAAGCCCGAGCCCATTTTGCTTCCCAGTGGTAGGAACAGTTCTTCTTTCTATACAGCTCCATCCATTACAGCACTAGTCATGCTAGCCAAGTATGTATGCAATTCACCCAGATGCCCTTCAAGGAATAAATGGATCAAGAATATGTGCAATATAGACACAATGGAATTCCTCTCATCCATTAGCAAGAATGAAATCGTACCATTAATCCGGAAATGAAAAACCTTGGAAAAATTAAAGTAAGCCAGACCCAGACCAGACATGGTTTCCCTCATTTGTGGTAGATAGATTGTGTCTATAAAGCTGTGAGTAAACACATTGGATGGTATGCAAGTGATTACAAGTTAACTACAGGAACTTAATAGAATCTATGGAGAGTTCAAATAGTATTTTTTCAACAAGACTAGGTCAACAGCAAAATTAACACCATGAAATGAGTATTTGCAAGACAGGAACAGGTGGGGGGGGGGTAGAATGTAGTCCAGAATTCATTGTGTATACCACAAAATTTGGAAAAGTAAGAAAAGAGGTAGGTTGAAACAGGGAGAGAATATTGAAGGGGTCACACTGATCAAGATGCATTACATTCATAAACTGCTTTGTTATATGGCATCTCCTGTGTACAACTACTTAAAGATAATTTAAAAAAGACTTTAAAGATAATAGCGCTTAGTCCTCATTTTACCTAGCAAAATTAACAAACATGTTTCCGTTCTCAAAAACAGAAACACCCGCTGTACCCCTCTACTGTGCTGTTGTTCAATATCATTCAATGAGCTCCCTTATGCAATTTTGATCCATAGACACAATGCACTTCAATATCATTTACTCTCCATTCTCTTTCCCTCCTCATTCCTTCAAATAGATCCATAATAACATTGTATGTTATATACTATTATATGAATATCAGTATGGTATGTATATCATATGTATAGATTCTACTAATGCTACTGTGTATTTCTTTTTTCATATATTTTTATTGTAATTAATAGAAGGGTTACATTATACTCACCAGATAGAAGGTGCATTACTTCACATACATTGATACCCTTTCTCATGCTTGGTCCCCATTTCCCTCCCCTAACCCCTCCCTCATCTTGTATTTCTTTAGCCAAAATGACAGAGACAAATGACCCAACTCAGTAGGCTTATCCTCATTCTTGAAGAGAAATCTCCTGACTATAGAAGTTCTGCTTAGACATTTATTTCTCCAAGGTGAGGGTTTTGATCAGCTACCAAGGTGCTTTCTCTACCTACAAGTTGTGTATACACACACACACACACACACACACACACACACACACACACACACACACACACAGAAGGAAGCAAGGGCCAGCTTCATGCTTCTAAGGTTTAAGATGATGTCTCCTATTTCCTCATATGAATCCACAATGGGTTGCTGTGTAGAGCTGAACCACTGGTGGCTTGTCACTAAAGATGAAAGCTGAGTAAATGTTACGGTACAGTGATGTTCATTAGGTTCTCACCTGGAAGAATCCATTCTGAACACCGCCCCTCAAAAAACTCAAGGAGGGATGTTAATTTGTAAACATGGGCTATTTATTATGACATATTTTGGCTTGAGTTTTTTCTTTTAATTTGCCATCACTGACTTTGCCATTTAAGATAACATGCCCAAATTAGCTACCTTTCAATAGGGAACGAACTCTTTCTATAAGCAATTGTTCCTTTCAATTATTAATTTAATGGAAATGCAATTATGGTAAAAAAGGAAATTTCTATTACAGACACTTCTCCATTGCTCACTCTCCCTGTTTAAAAATAAAAAATTTTTCCAGGCAAACGTTCTTGACAAAAATATGAGTTGCATGGTAAGATGATTTCATAATTTCAAATAAGTTTTCTTATTCTAAGAAAACACTTCCCAAAGTTTCCTAAAGTTGAGTTACAAGATACACAAGCAGTTTAGATGTGACTAAGACAGTATCTTCCCCTCCTGTCTAACCTTTTATTAAAAACCACACACTTTATTTCAACATTCTGAGCATATCCTAGACAACTTCGTGCATACAAGTCCCAGAGCAGACATAAAAACCAGATGGGAAAGAGATTTACAAGAACCAATCTCAAAAGAATATTTGCAAGCAGAATGTCAGCTCAACATTGATTTCAGCAATGTATTTTGATTTACAATACAGATGTCTTTTCAGAATTTTCATTTCTCCTTATGTAAAAACAAAGTATCTAGAGAATATAGTCCTAGGGGCTCGCTTTAAATGTTCCATCCTTAAACAAGAAACAAAAAAAATTATCATTTATTTCTCTCCCCTGGGAAGTTCAGACTTTTTAGTAGACTTTATCGATGAATTGTTAAATCAAGCACTTATGGCTATTCTTAGGAATATTTTCCTCAGAATGTGATCTTGTTACATTTTGAAGATCTTAACAAGGTGGAGAAAAATTAGAAGTTTTTTTTCTTTGGTCATTTCCTTATTATACAACAGCAGCATCTTGAGATTTTTATGGTGGTGACACCAGGCAGTCTTTTTAGGTATTAAAGACATAAAAATAAAAATACCTCCAAGTTCATAGTCTCCTTGAAAAGGAGGTAAAGAAAGTCAGCTGAATTATGGAGTTTGCAGAAAAAAATATTTGCACCCTGATAAAGGAAGCACAAAATTCTCTTAGGTAAAACAATAGAAAAGGGAAAAGAGTGAGCTAATAATAAATAACCAATAATGTGGTAAGTATAATGAAAACTCAATCTGCAAGAATTTTTTGCTTCTCATCTTCTTTGACCATAGGAAACGAAGTATATTCTTAAAAAAGGTTCATACTATGAGCAAAGATCTAGTAGCCCAATTCATAATATTTCCAGTTAGTAAAGAATAACTACTTCAGGGAAATAAAAATGAAGCATATTTTGGTATAACATGTGCAAATTATCCCTGATTTTTTTCCAGTGTTCAAAAAATATAGACATGCATCAGTAGCTCACATCTGCAACCTTATGTACTCAACAGGCTGAGCTCTGAATGTTGAGAATTCAAATCTAGCCCTTATATGACTTCATCTCCACAATAACTATCAAAAACCAGGACTGGAGATGTGGCTCAGGTGGTAGAACACCAGATGAGAAAGGAAAAGTGGGATCCTGAGTTTATGCCCCAGTACTAGAAAAAATTTACAATATTGAAATTTACTATTTTCCAGGAGCTTAATATAATAATAATAATAATATAATATAATAAGTGCCTTGTATCCAAGCTTTATTTGGCTCCTACTAGTGTGATTGAGTTTATGGCTTAGGTAAAGAAGAAACATAGGAAATGGAAGCATAGATCAGTACTAGCCAATGAGCAAAAGCATCAGGTACTGAGTTAGAGTCCTGGTCTCAGATCAAAAAGAAAAAAGAAAAGAGGAAGAAACTTGGTAGAGTCAATAATGGTGAAATTGGGCATAGTAAATATGTATACATTCACATGGCACTGAAATGACCCAACCTAATTTATTTTGCAACAACAATGAACCAACTAGCTTTGTTAACTTTGATGATGTAACTTATGGAGATGCTTAAACTTTATCGACCTATCAACCCAGGATATCTGAGAGAGATTTGTTCATTCAAAGAAATCTACAAATAAGCCTTGAGAGAAATAAAACATTTATTTTCTTTTTCTTTTCAAGTGGAACAGGGTAGGATTCAGAAAATAGCATGTTATCGTTTTAACTTCTCATTGTGTCATCTAGTCTGTGGAAAGAAAATGTCCACTATCTCTGTTGGGCCCAATGTTATATTGGGCTGCCTCTCCTTGTTACTTAGTATTGTAATCTCTATAAAGTAATACTGATGGGCATGGTGGTACATGTCTGTGAATATGACTACATAGGATGCAGAGTTGGAGTTTTTATGGTTCTAGGTCAGCCCAAAGACTGCTACCATAAAATATATATATATATGTATGTGTATATATATATATATATATATAGAGAGAGAGAGAGAGAGAGAGAGAGACTCTATCTCAATAAAGAGGCTGGGCCTGGTGGTTCATTCTGTAATCCTTGTTACCCAAGAAGTGGAGGTAGGAGGATCACAATTCCAGTTGGCCCCAGGTTTAAAAACAAAACAGAACACAGACAGAATCTTAAAAATAACTTAAGCAGGGGCCGGGAGTTTAGCCTAGTGCTAGAGCGCTTCCCTAGCATGCATAAATGCATAAAGACCTGGGTTTGATTCCTACATACCACATACATAGAAATAAGCCAGAAATGGTGCTGTGGCTCAAGTGGTAGAGCTCTAACCTTGAGAAAGCCCAAGGACGGTGCCCACGCCCTGAGTTCAAGGCCCAGAATTGGCAAAAAAAAAATAATAACTAATACAAAAAGAGCTGAAGACATGGCTTAAGTGGTGAAGGGTTAGCCTAACCATCATTACTTCACATGCCAGTACCTCCTAAAACAAAATAAAATGTAATAATGCCGTTAACATCACACTTAGATCTTATTTTAAGGCTCACTAAGTCACTCTGAAAGTAACATTTTCCATCACAATAATTTCCATGACTTAAACATTATTATTTTATCTAAGTTTTGAAACAAGCCTTTAAGGTAGATAAAGGGTTAATGAGATGATCTTTAGATGAAGAAACAGTTTCAAAATGCTCATATAACTTAATAAAGGTTACTGCAGCTAGTAATGAATATTCATAATCATGAACTCTGGCCCTCACAAGACTGGTTGAACATGACCTATATCGTTTGTGTTAATTATCTGGTCTTATTTTATTCCAATTCATTCAAAATATGCAACCTAAGTATGATAAAGGGGGCCATTCAGGATTAGCTAGAATATTTGATTAACCTAAATGCCCTGCAATAATATCAAGCATCCCAAGTTTTCATTTTATAGAAAAATACTGCTCAGATTTTGTAAACTTTTTCAAGAAAGCAAAGCAACCCTGGGGTAGAGTTTTTGAGGTGTAAATTTCCAACTTTCCCTTGAAAGCTGTAATTCATCAAAAATGGTGCATTTGATGAAAAACTGGGCTGAGACCTTGAAGGCATGTGACTAGTCAGTTTATGCTCTAAGCTTCCAGGAACGTATTCTGTATGGCCAATGTGATTCAGAAATGACGGGAGTTGCTGTTTGAGGTTTTCTGTTTCTCTCCAATTCAGCCTCCTTGGATTGATAAATGGGTCTAGTTGCATCTTTCCTGTGTTCTGTTGCTTTAATCTCAGCACTACATTCTGCAGGCCTAAAAAGGAGCTCTGTGAAGGAAGTTAAATAGGAAGTAGAGTTTTAGAGCTGAGGCTCCAGTGGAGGGAGCTCTTACTCAAGAGCTAAGTCAGATTTACTGAGAGAATACATTGAGACACTTGACTTTATTACCTACACTTAAGAAAATCACAAAGTAACACCAACCTAGAAAGCTGATTCTAGGTCTGCATTTACGTGTTATAGAGCAAGATGTAATTCCTTGTTGTTGGTCTCAATTAAGGTTTATTTGGCAAACAGCATTACTATTTTCTAAAGTGAACTATATGACTAATATTAATTCCAACAGATATTTACATGTTCAAAATATTAACTTAGTCATCCTGATCCTGGGAGGAGAATTTTGTATGAAAAATACCTGTTTTTCTTGGTAATGATTATGGTGTGATAAATTATGATCATTGTGTACCTACATTTTTAAGGTCTGTCTAGAAAAACACTGATTTTCATATTTAAAAAATGATTTTCAGTGCCAGGAGTTTGACCTAGTGGTAAAGTGCTTGCTTAGCATGCACAAAGACCCAGGTTCGATTCCTCAGTACCACATACATAGAAAAAAGCCAGAAGTGGTGCTGAGGTTCAAGTGGTAGAGCATCCAAGTGCAGAGCTCAGGCCCTGAGCTCAAGTCCAGGACTGGCAAAAAAAAAAAATAAAAAATGATTGCCAGTCTTCTGGAGTTGAAATACTCCCAAAAGGTGATAAAAGTCCTACAAAGATGATTTATTTTCCAGGGAACTCAAATATCCTTTATTGAAGTACTTCTAAGAAGTACTTGAATAGAGTCCTTTATAAAAGTACTTATATAGTATAAAAGTTACTCAGTGTAACCAATTCCCTAAGACCTGCAATGTGGCTGTCATGGATCTTTGTAGTGAGGAAAGCTTGGATAAAGACACCTTTCCCAGTCTTCTGGTGGATGGATGAAGGAGCCACTCTTTAGCATACTAAGAAGTGGGTAGTGGAAGCATTACCTCTGCCTCAAACAGGGATAAAAGGAAATGTGTTCAGGACAGAGCCTTTTGTCCATTTCTCTCTTCCTCTGAGGTTCTCCATTAGGTGAAAGTTTGCATAAAGGTATTTAAGATGAGAAGGAGGAATGAGAAAATCCTAACAGCTAACTTACTGCCTTCTCTCCTTTCCCCAGCCTATGTTTCTCAGCCCCCAGCACAGGTTGTTGCAGTGGGCCTCCTACGTCACATACTGCCCAAGCACCTGCCACAAAGCCCCTTCCTCCTGGAGCTCTCATTCCAAGTGCATGCTGCAATGAATGTGGTTGTGTTGGTTGCAAATAAGGTAACTTCTGTAAAAGGAAAGGAACAGGCTGGGGTAAGAGTATCTATTAGTGTATGATACAGATCCTGCAAATTCCTCTCAGCCCAAGGTATATCTCTAGAGCAAACACTGTTCATTAGAACAGTCATGCCCTTATTGAAAATGGACAGGTTTTCAAATTACCATTTATGTAGTCATTGGCCAGGGTACTTCTCTGAGAAAGAGCAGGATTTTGGCTCAAAGAATATGGTGAATCAGAGTAAAGCCGATTTGCAGCTGAGATAGATTGGAGTTTATTTAGTTTTTTTATTTATTTATTATTTTGGCAGCCGTGGTTTGGATCTCCAAGCTCACTTAGAGACTGGGCCTGGAGATTCCTTGGCTTGCTTGCACAGCTGAGCCAAATCTTTCAATTGAGCCATACCTCCAGCTCTTCTGTCTGTACGGTATAAATCATATCCACTTGACTTGTACAAGTGGAAGTTTGTAAAAGATTACTGGAATCTCTGAAGAAAAATAAAAGTATGGTTTAAAAGAACAATAATAACAGTTAAAGGGCTGAGGAGTCAATTATCTAGGAGAAGAAATCACTTCACAGAAAAGAAAAAGTAGTAATGGAATTAGTTAAAAAAAAGAAAAGCTAATAATGTCATTATCTTTTATTTAAGTGAATTAAATGAAAGGAAATGCATACTATCAGACGCAGTGGCTCATGCCTGTAACACTACTTACTTGGGACACGGAGATGTGAAGACTGAAGTTAGAGGCCAATCTAGGCAAAAAGTTGTGAGACTCCATCTCAACCATAAAAGCTAGGTGTGAAGGTGCATGCCTGTCACCCCTGAAAGGATCATAGTACATGAAAGATCAGGGATAATTATGAGACCATATTTTTTTAATAACCAGAGTAACATGGCTCCAGTGGTAGAGTGCCTTTATGAGACACTGAAATCAAACTCCAGACCATAAATAAATAAATAGTTGAAAAGTCTCCCCTACAACCATAAGAAGTCAATGAGTTAATGCTATGGTTAATGGTTTTCATACTATAAATAGTATTTATTGATCTAGGTATAACTTTCTATACATTAAAAATACTAAGGTTCATTTAGTAAAATTAAACTCTTTTATCTGAATCAGTTATTTAAAAGATTTTTATCCTTTCCCTATATTTCTAAAAGTTGTTAGAAGAAATGAAAAAAGTAAACTGAGCTCATTTAACTCTTATTCTTCAAGTAAGTTTACATACAAAATACTTTTTTATTTATAGGAAATAAGTGATCTCACCTGTATCATCTAATAGCTCCCCAGTAACTGTGGGTTTATTAGAAATTATCTGTCACACTTTCAAGTTTACGTGGATGGGTTAAGAAAGGACAAGGAAAAAATTAATCACAGAAATGCTTAGTGTTTCCTCTGTCTTTGCTGCTCACTGGTTTCAGTGTGAGGAAGAAGAAACTATACAAAAAGAATATTGGGCTAAAAAACAGTCCAAAGGTCACAAAAAGTATAAGAAGATGATCCCCTCTACAATGGACTCATCACACTGTTGCAAAGATGGCAGTAGATATAGTTACTTAATTCAAGGTTTCATCTAGGGTAAAGCTAAAAAAACATACTCTAGTTTTTTCCTCCCTTCACTCCCCTCTTCCATGTCACTTTTAAATCAGAATGAAAGTTTCTGAAATTTCCCAAATTAAAAAATTCTAAATTTAAAACCTAACATTTTAAAATTAGCATCTAAATCTCTTTTTAAACTGACTTAGGGCCTTCTTTTTAATTTTTATTTTATTTGCTCAATTGCAAGAGACATCATTCCTTCTTAACTATATAATGGCTTAGTTAGAGACAGACTGCTAACTGAAAAACTAGGAAGATAGGAAATATAATGGTTAAAATTGACAGTTCTCTAGTGAATGCCAACAAAATATACCCAGGAGAAGGATTTCAGAATAAAATTAAAGTCTAAAGCTGGAAAAATAAGTTTGGAGTGATGCCATGGCAGATTTAGAGACAAGCAAATTAAACTTAGTGAAATTCAAATTAATTTCACAGATGGTATCCAATTCTGATGTGGCTGGCAGGGTTCCAGGTTATATTAGAAACATAAAGTAAAAGCAAAACCGTTACTTCAGTTTTCTTTGGAGATGTGAAAGGCCTGATCTTTGTGATTGTGTGTTTATATGCATGTTGCTGTGTTTTTGAGCATCTGACTGTGTATTTTGTATGAAGCTAGTCAATACGATATAAAAATTAAAAGAGGAAAAGTAACTCAGCCTACTAGCTTGTAAGGAAATAAACTCTTAGACACTTGTCAGGGAAAGAATCAAGTAAGTAAATATTTATCTGATATGGTTTTAAGAACTGCCAGACATACACTGTCATGACATGAAAATAAACTTGATCTTCCTCAAGAGTCAGGATTATATACCAATGATATATACATTTTATCTAAACCCTTAATTCTATATTTCTTAAGAATAGAAAAATAAAGTTTACTTGGAAAGAATACATAATATTCAATGTTTAGCAACCAATTCATACAATACGTACTCTTTACTGCCAAAAAATTGCAGACTGTTATTTTACTGATAATTATATACATGAAGATTTGTTTACCTTTTGATTAATTTTTGTCTTCTGAATAAGAATGTAAGAAATTCTGCTCTTCTTAGTGACAAGCAGAATTAGAAAAATTTTGAGATTTTTGTCTTTCTCAATCATTATAAATTTAACTTCCCTGTCCTATATCATTTCAAAAATACAAAATCGTATCTATATCAAACATTAAAAATAATTCTATTACAATTTTAAGCCATTAAGAACAATTTTCACAAATTTGAGTTTACTTAAAGCCAACATTACATTTACTTTATTCTGTTTTTATTTAAGTTGAAGTGTATTGAAATATACTTAATCTAATAACACATTCTGGGGGCATTTAAATTATACTTTTTCTTGATTTCAGTTTGGAAGACTATTTTGTTTCATATTTTGAAGCCAATAATATATTCTTTTTCCACATTAAAAAGAAAAACTATCGTCAAGCTGGTAGACTCATCTAGGCCCTAAACTGCTGTTGCCTAATGGATAAAACTGATGTTCAGTTATAGCTAATAATTCTGTGCTTGGTATAAAATGCCCTATAGGCATTTTGTTTCCTCTCTGGCCTCATCTCATATTTGTTTCTTATCTTTCCTTTTTTTTTTGACTCCTTATATGTTGAAAGGAAAAAGGATCACAGTTTGTGGTATACAAGGAATTTTTTTTCTTTTTATTTTTTGTGGGTCCTGGGCTAGAACTCAGGGCCTGGGTATTGCCCCTGAACTATTTTTTTACTCAAGGCTAGGTAATTGCAGGTAAGAGTCTCATGGATTTTCCTGCCCTGGCTAGCTCAACCAGTGAGCCTCAGATCTCAGCCTCCTGAGTAGTTAGACTTACACGCAAGAGTCACCAGCATCTGGCTTGAATATAATTTCCTATAGCTGGGGAAACAATTTTTTTTCTGAGCTCCTTTGTGTAGTTTTGTCTTTTTAGACATTGCAGTCTTCAGGAATGTAGAGTTGAAAAGATGAAAGTTACAATGAAGTTAAGCTGAAAGAACTGAGTTTAATTGGCAGAGAAAATAATGCAGAAGCACTCCCGCTGCGGGGTCGGGGTGGGGGGGTGTCTTTGAATCATTGAGGCCTCAGAGATCCTTTGTTCAGGGCCTTATAGAGGAACAAGATGATCTTTCTCTGATTGGTGGACTAGCCCTTTGCCTCAGTTGCTAAAACAATCATCTTGTTTCATTTTTCAGGACTTGCCGATTTTGAAATAGGAGTTTAATGTCATTGAATATACAGCCCTTTCATCTTTCCTGTAGTGGTTCCCAGGCCCAACCAACAGTTGTATACTATTTATTAATTATTTCATATTTATTCATATCACAGATACAACACATAGCCTATACATTCTAAACATCCTGTTTACTGATTCTTAAGAACCTTCTTTCCTGTGGCTCCCCTCTCTAATTCCTGTGGACAAGACATTGATTGTTACAAATCAAACAGAAATTAGGGATAAAGGGTGAACTTCCTTAAACTCTAAGCTTGGCTCCCCCTTAACACAACTCTACCCCCCTTCCCTAATCCTGCTGAATCAATCATTACTCCTATCTCAGTTGTAGACAAGATGAGAGCCCTCAAGGCTATTGGACTAAAGGCCTCATTTTCTCCATGCATTTCGCCTGAGGTCTCCCTAGTTTTTGTGCTGTGGGTGTCAATGGCAGCTGGATTCCTTCAAAGGAAGCAAACTAGAGAGAAAATTAAGGAGGGCACCCAATTCAAAACCAAAGGTCTTTTCCATAACTAACTCTTGGAAGTAACATCTAATTCGTTTTGCTCTGGAAATGAATCAGTTAAGACTAGTCTAAACTCAAGAAGAGAAGTTACACAAGGGCTTTGGTGTCTGGAAGTGAATAGGAGCTTAGAACCACAATTATATTCTAGATATTCAAATATCTAAACAACTAACAATGAAGAATACCAAGTAAGTAACTTTTTTTTTTTTTTGCCCATCCTGGGCCTTGAATTTAGGGCCTAAGCATGTCCTTGGGCTTTCTCAAGGCTAGAACTCCACTATGTCAGCCACAGAACCACTTCTGGCTTTTTTTCTATGTATGTGGTACTGAGGAATCAAACCTGGGTCTTAGTACATGCTAGGCAAGCACTCCACCACTAGACCAAGCTCCCAGCCTCCAAGTAATAAAACACACAACAAAATATTAACTCCTAACTAGAATGATTAAGGAAAACGTTAAAGAAGCTGACATTTGAAATTCCCCATGCCAAGAAAATATGACAGGAAGAAGAATAGAATGTTTTGGCAAATTTGGGAGATTTCTATGAACTTGAAAATGGGTTGGGTGGGATAAGTGGCTGAAGATGAAGAAAGTCTACAGTCTGTGGAGTTTCACATCCATTACAAAGAGGACTTCAGGCATCCTCTTATATGATGGAAAAAGAAGTCACCAAAAGAGAAATAGTGAAAATTATATCATGGAAAAATAACTATAATTATAACATGGAAAAAATAACAAGGTATAGAAAAGGAATAAAGTCAAACAGAAAAAAAAATGACAACAGAGATGAACTAAGTTGGTGGCTACATGTTATCAAGAAGTAGAGTCATACATTGCAGATATATGCAGGGATTCAAAAAGAAAGACTTCACACAGCTCTTGGCACACATGACTAGGTAGATATTGATTATGTGAATCACAAATGAAAGAGACTGAATTTCTTTTTAAGTATGTTGAGTTTTGAGAAATCTACAGGGCAAGGGGTTGTGTTTTGTTTTGTTTTGCTTTGTTGTGTTGTGAATTATTTTTTTTGGCTATACTCTGGTTTTGTTTTGTTTTGTTTTTGAGTCATGGGGCTTGAACTGGGTCTGGGCTTTGTGCCTGAGCTCTTCAGCTCAAGGCTAACACCCTACCCTATGGGCCTGGCCGTAGTTCTTGAGCTCTTTGGCTCAAGGCTACTGCCCTACCCTTGAGCCAAGCCCCACTTCCAATTTTCTACAGGTTAATTAGAGTTAAGAGTCTCAGGTCCTTTTGTGCCCAGGCTGGCTGAACCTTGATCCTCAAATCTCAGCCTCCTGAGTAACTAGGATTACAGGTGTGAGCCACCACACCCGGCTATACTCTGCTTTGAACACAAGATCTTGAGCTTGGTAGGCAGTTATTCTACTTGAGCCATGCCTCTAGCCTGATTCTATAGGAAAACATAGGGGATTTTACTTCAACCTTGGATAGAAATAAGCAAAAACAACTCAGTTTTATGATATATTCTTGGCATTTTCTTACATGTGATATCATATTGTTATAGTGTAATACAAACATTTTCTAAAAGGAGAAAAGGATCTTCTGAATTATCTGTGAATTAATATTAATAGTTGTAAATATACCATCCTCAGAATCAATTCTGGACTTCCAAGTAAACGTTGAAAACAAGATGAACATGAAAGACATGTATATGATTGAAAATTTACAAAGCAACTACATTTAATCTTACTTGAATCTCCTACTTCCCAAGGTTTGTCTTTAACTAGTATTTATTTTCTCTTGATTCAATTAGGAACACAGCCCATAATTTGGGAGCAGCTCTACATTGTATGTGATTCAGTTTCACACTAACTGCTAATAAAATGTAGGAAAGGACAATACTCAAGGAATCCCTTAAGTATTCATTTGATTATCAGAATTAAGTCAGTTAGTTCCATATAGCACAGAATGCTTATGTAGGTTAGGCCATTTTGCAATTCACAGCTTAATTAAAGTTTGTAGTTACTTGTTAAAATTGTAATTGCACTGTTACAGAGTTGAGGGTCTTTACAAAATTAAAGTGTTATTTACCAAAGTGGTCCTGGATATTTATAAATGTGCTTGTGTGTTCATATGGTTGTGCCCATTTATACACGACAATATTGAAGATTTTCCCTCCTTAATTTGCTCCTAAAGAAAAGAAAAAGATATGTCTACAGCTGGTCAGTCTGGGTGACAAGTTTGATGATTCTGTTCCCCAAATACTTCCTCATTTATCATTGCTCACACTCTGGAGACATGAGTCCAAGGTCTTTGCTAGTCTCAGGATTCTAAACGCCACGTTTTTCCTTTAACTTAGGCCTGGGTCCTCAGTTTCCATGTGGTCTGTCCACTTAACCATAAAATTTGAACCAAAGATGTTAAATTCCTAAAAGCCATCAGTACTCTCTCCTGTGTCAAGACAGTCATCTGGAGAACAACCCTCAATGGTTTCCAATGATGGCAGCAGTCAAGGGAAGAGGAATGAAACACTTTTTATAGAGGAATAATTTTTATTAGCATCTTTTAAGTATGCACAATGTGTTCCATCATTACATTTTCATGCACATATATAATGATGCATTGTTTGGTCATAATCATCCCACCATTACTTTCTTTTGCCCTTTCCTGCCCCCTCCTGCTAACCCCTTCCTCTTCCCAAATAGTTCCCTTTCTACTTACGTCTTAAAAAATAAAAGAAATATTCTTTAAATGTCCTTCACAAACACAGAAACCTCTTTCCATGGAATTCAAAGACATTGCAAAAATGGGTGTTTTCACTTATACAGAAAGTAACACCAGGGCTGGGAGTTTGGCCTAGTGGTAGAGTGCTTGCCTAGCATGCACGCAGACCCAGGTTCGATTCCTTGATACCACATACATAGAAAAAAGCCGGAAGTGGTGCTGAGGCTCAAGTGGTAGAGCTCTAGTCTTGAGAAAGTCCAAGGACAGTGCTCAGACCCTGAGCTCAAGCCCAGGACGAGCAAAAAAAAAAAAAAGAAAGGAAGAAAGAAAGTAACACCAAAAAAAGAAAAAGGAAGCGGAATTACTTCATGTTGTTTCCACAGTTTGATATTGTATCAAAAACAACTATGAACGTTTATGAAAATTAAAACAAACGTTTGTCTGATTGGATTTACTTTTCTTTAATTTCTACTTTGTTGACTTTTGATAGAAAGGTGTGATGTGGAAATATTGATACATTGTATTTTCTATTGATGAGTGAAATATACCAGTATGTGTTTTCCTTTCCTTTTAGATGCCACATTATTGGAGCTCTAGAGATTTCCATGAAGAAATGTGAGCACACACATAATTTCCTAATGAGGTAGTTATGTCTTGTATTATCCAGTCTATGCATAATATCCATATAAGACTTATTGCCTAAAGAACATTAAAAATATTTGCTGATTTAAACAAATAAACTTCAAATAGTCAATGATTACATTGGTAAATGAAGCCTGGTTCTACACCACCACAAAGAAATCAAGGAAGGGAGAATTCATGGGCATTGTAATTAGGCTGAAATGGCCTGGACAGATTGGAAGGTCAGACAAAATAAAATGGCTATGTATAAAGAATGCACTAGCACAGGGAATGCTCAAATACTTTGATAATACTCAAGGTCTAATAAGATTTGGGCTCTCTGGAAAAAGCTCCATCATATTTCAAGGAAAAGCAAGATGAAGCTACAGAGCCACAAAACAAGAAGAAAAAGGACAGAGTAAGACATGTACACTGGAACCAAAGGAATGCTAAGCCAGTCTGTAGAGCTATTTAAAGGTAGGCAGGAAATCTAACACAATATTCCCAATTTGAAACAGAAAAGGACATGGGAAGATGTTTGCATCCATGTCAATGTAGATTCACTAGACACTAGAAAGCACCTGAATGAAATTATGTAAAATGTTACCAGAGTCCAACTACTTAGTTTACTTCTCCTGCCTATCAATTTTTTTTTTATTAAAACACTGACTACAATAAAGGAAGAGCTTCAAGTACCCTCTCAATTAGAAGAGTGATTCGTAGCTGGTAAATGAGATTATCTAGAAAAAAATTCTCAACTGCTAAAATGCTGAGTTGTCCTCTTGTAATTTCTCAACTTTCTACCTTTTTCTCTGATGCCTCATTCACAAGCACAATATAGTTTCAAGCCTTTACCCTAAATCTTTCACCTCTGTAAGGATTCTTACACAACATAATAAATGTTTACCATCCATAGTACCCTATATAAGTTACTAAACATCTCTAAGTATGTTTATCTTTGAGTATATTCTATGCTTCTTTGCCTCTATGGTAAATATGGGTTGCCTAAATTTGAGTGTTGACTGAGAGAAAGAAGGAAGGGAGGGAGGGAGAGAGGGAAGAGTGATAAGGAAGGAGGGAGGAAGAGAAAGAAAGGAGAAATCAGTTATTTCAGAAATAATCAATTCACAAATACAAACAGAAGTATGATAGTAGGTTTTTATTATTATAATTAATAGTATTATTGTTTATATTTTTCTATAAATGGGTAGAAAAGGAGTTGTGAGTCAAAGAGCAACAAAAAATTAATTCTCAAAAAAAAGTTGTCTGAAGAATGTGCAAAAACCTCTCTATTTTTTGTATTTATCCATTAATCCTTAAGGTTTCTTTTGTGAAACAGCAAGGAAAAAAAATCTTGTAAGTGAAAGCAAGCATTGATCACAGGTGACAGATAACAAGCTATTAATGAGTTTCTGGTTGTTACAATGCATGTGATAGGGTATCATGGAAGGTGCTAATAGATCTCTTCAATTCTATATGAATCTGAATGATCATGGGTGTTTTCAATGACTCACTTGATCTGAATAAATACTTTTCCAAGGACCCAATTCGTTTCAACAAGCAGTTATTGAAAGCTTTTATAAACAAATATCTGGAGAGTAGTTTTTGATAAAAGAAGAAAACTACCCAGGGAAATGAGACAAGCTGCTTTTTGTGGTGCAAAAAATTCTTCAGTCTCTAAGGCTTATGTTATCTGGAAATACATTATAAAACTCATCACCACTTTGGGAGGGATTAAAAGTTCCCTAAGTCCTCAAAAGTAAATGATTCCATGGCCGGGAGTTTGGCCTAGTGGTAGAGTGCTTGCTTAGCATGCATGAAGACCCGGGTTCGATTCCTTGGTACCACATGCATAGAAAAAGCCAGAAACGGTGCTGTGGCTCAAGTGGCAGAGTGCTAGCCTTGAGGAAAAAGCCCAAGGACAGAGCCCCTGCCCTGAGTTCAAGCCCCAGGATTAGCAAAAAAAAATGTAAATGATGCCATATCTGAATAAAGGTGAGATGTTCTATTCTAGAAATGGACCCAGAAAGATAGGATGATTATAGGGGAAGAGACAGAGCTCTGGTGACAAAAAGAATAAATTTTTTAATTTATTTTCATTTCACATGGTTCATAGTTTATTTAATCTTCAACAGAACCTGAGAGCAAAATGTTACAGTTACTAGATGAGTGCATTTTGACAAATACATTTGAATTTGTTTTTACAGTATATTAAGGTTAAGGGTAGCTTCTTCAAACAGCTTTCTTTTGTTAGGGATATTCTCAGTACAGTAAAGATACTATCACAGGCTTCCTTCTTAAAGAGATTCTGGGTTCAGGATTTTAAATGCCAAGTTGTAGTGCCAATACTGACATTGAACAAGTTTAGTAGTATTATTCATAATACTATTGATAGTTTATTAAAGATCATTTAGGTGATTGTATAAAGGGAAGAGTATATGGAAAGAGCCATAAAAAGAACACATTTATGCTTTTAAACTTCACTATGATATTACACATATGTTTAGTCTTTTGGGTTCCATTCCATCTATGTGAAATCGAATCTCAAATGAAGCTTTAGTTTGTGTAGACAAATAGATAAAAGATAAGGTTTCTAAACTACCAAGTACACTTCTGACACACAGTAGATGCTCAGTAATGATAGCTATTATACACAAGCCCATGAAGATTAGATATTGCTCATTTATTGACACCCCCACTTAAGACTTAAAGTTATTCTGTGACATTTAGGAAATGTTTAACACTTTTGATCAATCCCGAATCCATATCCCTAGTCCTCTTACTTTTGCTTGTTCTTTGTGTTTCCTTTTGTTTATCTTGGCTCTGTAAATTATGAAGAAGCAGAAAGAAAAATGTGGCCTGATTTCTCTAAATGTGACCTGATCTCCTGATCTGTCCCTGAAGAGACTAGAAGGAGGAGGAGAAAACCATGATAACAGACTATCTGGTGAGGTTCCATTTCCAATATGCTGGTGTGACTGCATTGCAGATCAATCCTCTCATTCCTAACAATTACAGAAAATGGACAAGATTCAAATCAGGATTTGGAAAGACAAAAAGAAGCAGATTATGGAGAGAGATAGAAACATGAACCAACATTATGAATGGATTCTCTATGACTTTCATTCTGGAAATACGCTGTAGTCACAATCTCATTACAGCACAGGAAACAAAGACATTAAAACATGCCCAACTTTCTAGATGTAGAAACCAAAGAATGAAGCCAAAGCACAGACATCACTGGAGAAGAAGGCATTTCAGAAGGGAGAGAGAGAAATGGATGTATGGAGATCAATAAGGTTACAGACTGGTCACGTACTTATACACAGAGCAAATTGAAAGTGACACGGCAAAGATTTGCTTGAAGAATTAAACTAAGATTTTTGATTGCTATTATTGTCAGAAAGTACAAGGCATTATAGGATACCTGGTTATTTGGAAAGAAAGTAGAAGAAGCAGGGAAGGAGAGAGACAATGGAACACCAATAAAATTTCTCAGAAAATATAATACCAAGTCTGCATAATAAAACTGTCAGGATGCTCATAATTATATTCCAGGATACACAGAATCAGAAAAATATAATGCATTATTAATTACTTAAGACTCCACATCAAGAAGCAAAATTTAGCATTTAAAAATAGATATCAAGCAAAAGGCGAGCTACAACTATAGAAATAAATTCTTTCAACTTGCCAACTTAAAAATTGAAGTGATTTATAGACATTTCACCAAAGAAGGTGTTTGGGTAGCTGGTAAGAACCTGACAACTACTGCCATGAAGACAAAAAATAAAAAATAAAAAAATAACAAACTGATACACTGAATAACAGAACTAAATAAAAACTCACAACTTTGCAACTTAAAAATTTCTTACAAATTGCCAATTTAAAATAATTGATAAACATTTCACCAAAGAATGTATATGAAGGGTGATATGCTTCAGAAAAAGTTTGACATCTATTGTTGTCAAGAGAAAAAAATGTAAATAATAACATTATACTGAATAACAGAAATTAATAAAGACTCACAATATCAAATATTAGGAGCCAGGTACTCTCATAAAATGTTTGGGGGATGTAAAAGGAACAGTCCCTTTGGAAAACAGCTCAGCATGGTCACATGTACACATAAAGGCTTTATACAAACATTTGCAGAAGCTTCATTTGTGACAGTCCCAAAGAAGACTTAGCCCAAATGTCCACAAGCAACAAACAGGTAAACAAAATATGGCATAATCATCTTTTGAACTTACATCTAGAAAATACTCACCTACTAACACATTATCATATAATAAAACTTTTAAATTTTATATGAAAGAATCCAAGCAATAACAACAATTTTCCATACACTTCCACTTTTTATAGAAATCCAGAAAAATTAAGATTCATGATGACAGAAATACAGTTATGATTTGCTGGAGTAAGAAAAGAAATGAAGGATGTGGTATAAAGTGCATAGACCTTTTGGAAGCTATAAAAATATTTGGTATCAAGCTGGACATGGTGGTTCACGCCTGTAATCCTGGCTACTCAGGAGGCTGAGATCCAAGGATCAGGGTTCAAAGCCAGCCTGGGCACAAAGTCCATGAGACTCTTATCTCCAACTAACCACCAGAAAGCCTGAAGTGGTGCTGTGACTCAAGGGGTAGGGTGGTAGCCTTGAGCTGAAGAGATCAGGGACAAGTCCCAGGCCCAGAGTTCAAGTACTACAATGGAAAAAAAAAATACTTGGTATCTTAATTATGATGATAATAGGGGAATATAAAAATAAATTAAGGTTGAGAATGGTGGTGAATGCCCATAATTCCATTATTCAGAAAGATGAGGCAGGACAGTCCCAAGTATAAGTCCAGCCTAGCCTACACAATAAGACCTTGCATACATGAAGAAAAAAATACATCTATGTGCCAGTGGCTCATGCTATTTGAAAGTAACTATTGGGATAATTGTAGTTCAAGGACAATCTGGGCATAAATGAGAGACCTCAGCCAAATATATCACTCCTGTTATCCTATGTGGTGAGCATAGACAGGTTGAAGTGGAGGCCGTCCTCGATATGCATTCAAAAACTTCAAAATCCAGAAGGCCTGGGGACATGGCTCCAGCAGGAGATGTCTAGACTAGGAAATGCATGGCCCTGAGTTCAAACCCCCTTTACCACCTTTAAAAAAAACCCAAAACTCCTCAACTGGACACTTGAAATATATGTACTTTTATTGTATAAGAATTTTATTTTAACAAGTAGTTAAGTATTAAATAATACATGCTAGTTGTTTTGAATAAGAATACATGTAGTCTACTTATAATCTAGGTATAGAATGAAACAACAAAAAAAAAAGAAGATAAAAATAGAGTAAGAGGGCCGGGAGTTTGGCCTAGTGGTTAAAGTGTTTGCCTAGCATGCATGAAGACCCGGGTTTGATTCCTCGGTACCACATACATAGAAAAAAGCTGGAAGTGGTGCTGAGGCTCAAGTGGTAGAGCTCTAGCCTTGAGAAAGTCCAAGGACAGTGCTCAGGCCCTGGGCTCAAGCCCAAGACTGGCAAAAAAAAATAGAATAAGGTAGAATGAGGTCCAAAGAGAAGAGACAAAGGCAATAATTGTGAATTTGGAGATTTTGGGTCATGAAACTTGAAGTCTATATTTTTAATATGCAAACAAATCTCCCTCGTCACTTACGACCTCTTTCATGCAAAGGTAAACAGCAAATCTGATTATTAGTATTCAAGGCATAAGATGTGTCCTAGCCATCTGTTTAAGCCTTAATTGAAAAACACATTAGAACAATATTTGAAAATGGACCTTCACCCTTCTCAGTGCTTGCTTTGTATCTGGAGACCTCTCATTCTTGATCATTAAGTCAAGGATGACAGAAAATACAATTTCTTCCTCAGAAAACCATTTTCCCTTTTTTCTAATGTGTGAATTAAATTAAATCTCCAGAACATTGTGGAAACCTATTTTAGAGGGTCAAGTTCTGTCTCAGTCACTAAAAAAGACTTGCTCTTTAAGTCATTCTATATTTATCACATTTTCATCACAAGTCTTTCACTGTGCTAGGAACTCTGGGGAAGAAGTTACCCAGCAAGTCATTGTTCCTGTCTCCATCTATGTAAAATTAACTTAGCATAGGTGAATGCAATTAAGATATAGCAACACAAGAAGAATGGCAAATTGCCCTCATCCTGTCTAAACTCTAAAAGCAATAAAGATATCAGAGAAGAAGGCAACATTGTGATAGAGAAATAAATGAGACAATTTGAGTATATACTTCACAAAAACAAAAACGAATAGGCAGAAGTGGGGAACACTTTATTATAAATTGACCATTCATTTGATAAATAGTAACAATTCACCATATGTGAAATGCTGAGTTAAATGCTCCGAATACAGTGCTTAACAAATATATACAAATACAGACTCTCAGCCTAATGAAAGTAGCATTCAACAAGTAAATAAATATACAAACAAAACCATAATCATGAAACTGCAGGCAATGCTACAAAGAATAATAGGCTAAGAATAAGATAAAGATACTATTTCAGTAGGGTTTGGCAGGTAGCAGAGTGGAACAAAGCAATTCGCGGAGAGAAGAACCTATATGATAACTCAGGGGAAGAAAAGAACTTAGTACCTTTGAAAAGCTTCAGAACAATATAACAAGACACAAAGCAGATTCCAGGGATTGAACATAGACCAAATACGCACTCTCAGAACACGTTCAAGATTCTGCATTTTTATGGATAATCTCGTGAGGAACTGATGGAAAAGCCAGGCCTTCTGAGTCTGAATAATTAAATAAGCAAGTACACCTGGGCTACAGCTTCTCAAGAATAACTTCTTCCAATTATCCTCCAGTGAACAGCTTCTGTGTCACTCTCTGCTTTCCTGAGCTCATTTCTGCTCCATTTCCTTTTCCTTTGTCTAATTCTCTGTGGCATCACTCAAATTCTTGAGAAAGACAACTTGATAGGCCCACGTAATACCTTTTTCCCTATTTAGGTGGAGCACTCTTTAGCAGACCATATGACACATTCCTAGCCAGCTTACACATTGGATATCCAAGAGTCACATGTATACTCTCAGTCCAATAAGCTGTGCTCCACGGTCATGTACTAAGACACAGCTACATGAGACTGATACCAGATTTGGAAGTGAAAAATAGCAAGATCCAAGGCTAACCTGCTCAAAGCAATGAAAAGTTTGCTTCCATGGAATACAAACAAGTAAATAACAGGAGTCCTAGAAATGCAGAAAAATTGAGACTTTCATGGAGATAACTAATATGATAAAGGAAAAAGCAGAGACTGATATAATGAACATGGATTTCAGAATGGCAGGTGAGTTCATCTTAATTTTCTCTTCTTTTCCTACTAGATCATGCATTGACATGATCTAATGATTCGGGTGAAAAGGTTGAAGGTAGAATAGCATATCGGCTACAGAATATGGCTTAACTTTGTTTTCTCCTTGAACTGACTGCCAGGCACAGCAGGGACAGAGCCTGAAGGAAGAAGGAAGGAAGGTCTCTTCAGCGCACCATACTTCTGGACCTACCAGTTCTAATCTCATCACACATCATCCTTGTGACCTTGAAAGGAATGAGTGAAATAAGGAGCTGCTCCTTATTGACCAGGTGGCAGGCTGCAAGTAAGCACTTTTTCCTGACTATTTCTATCCTAATTGTGATTCCTCCTACTCCATTTGCCTGTTCCATCTTCTGATAATACACAAAGTCTTCCCTCCTCCTTTTCACCATCATCTGGAAACCTCCACTTTTCTGACTCATTCTACCATTACTATTTATCCCTCAAAAGGTGTGAAAAATCACCCTATCTTATTGCCTGATCTCAACAGAATTATTTGTAAAACAATTCTCCCTAAGGAAATCTATTTTTTCTTTCATTCATCTTTTTTGTTGTTGGTGGTGGTGGTCATGGAACTCTGGGTCTGGGACATTGTCCCCAAGTTCTTCAGCTCAAGGCTACTCATAATGCCACTTGTGGTTTTCTGGTGGTTAATTGGAGATAAGAGTCTCATAGACTCTTATGGGTTGGCTTTGAGCCATAATCCTCAGATCACAGCCTTCTGTGTAGCTAGGATTAGAAGCATGAGCCACCAGCGCCTGGCTTCTATTTTCTCTTTCTAGGAGCCTGCTCTGTTTATTCCAGTTGTCATCAATTGGATAATGAAATGGTAGATTATGTGTGGTGTGGGGAGGGAAAGTGTAGGAAGCTCCCAGTCACCCTAATGCATTGCAACATCAGGACTGCTCTGTAAGTCATTAACTAATAATATCGATGACATTCATAGGAATGCTAGGAAAAAGTATGCATACAGAAAACTTGAGGAGAAATTACAACAGGAAACAAGACCAGAAACTGGCAGGTAAATTACTTGCTTTACTATGCATCATAAAATGTCAGCAATCCCATGGCCTTAATAAGCTTTGGTTATATTTCACTGGGTTTTTTTTTTTTGAGGACTATCAAATTTAAAATAAGGAAAGTAGGATGTTTATTTCCAGTAGAAGAAAGAAACTCCCATGACATGCTTGGGTTATGTGGTTATAAATAAGGACAAATCATATAGTTTTCCACTTTTCATCTTAAACCATGCTTATTTAATTAAAGCTTCATGCCATTATTCATGATGTTGCCAAATAATTTTTTATCTAGGCTAAGTGTTTCTAATTTCTGAATTTTGCTTGGTAATATCTATGGCATGGCTAGAAAGGAACTCTTAGTTACTTAAATCATCCAAAATGACTGATAGAGACACACAAATTCTCTAAATGTAGAGGGAAAACCATTTTTGGATTTTGAAGCTATGATTTAATTCATGTATATCTTAAGTATGGAATTCTAAGTGAACATTTGTGAAGCAAAGGAAACCTTCCCTAATGAACCTTTAGGGACCAGTTAGCACAGTTTGTTAAATTGAAATGCTAATTAGGTCTCAGCAATAGTCTAAATGCTTGTTAGTTTGACCAATTATAGGTGCCCAATAAGTGTTTATTTAAATTCAATAATACTCACTCTGGAGGGAATATCTGACTATGAGTGGATGAATTGAAAACTATAGGCTACCAAACATGAATAAATTATACATGAACTGGGGCATTTCAACACTACTACTAGAGGGCTAAGGTCACAGCAGTGATGGCTGAGTTACATCCCTGTCCCTTGCCACGTCTTGCATAGTGATCTCAGTGGACTGAAATCAGATTGAAGAATTCCATGGTATGGCCAATACAATGAAAAGTACAAGAGACTTAGTAAAACACATGTGCTGCATGTGTTGTAAGCCTGTCCAGAACACAAAACCATTGAGTGACAAAGCAGGTCTGGAATCCACTATGCCGACTTGTGGGAAGGATTTTCTTCTACTGTGGCTCCTGAGATCTTTCTTCACTGTGCATCTACACCTTTCCTATTCCAAACGCCTACTGCTATCTACTTAGTGTATTCCCAAATACTATTTTTTACTGATTCTTAGGAGGTTTGGACTGTAGCCTTTTCATTCTACTATCACAGTGTTTTGACTACACACACACACACACACACACACACACACACACACACACACACATACAACAACTACAACAACAAAATTTCAGAGTTGTTCCATGTTTTCTTCAGTGATAGAAAATACAAAGGTCAGCATTTCCTATGGCAACAAACACAAAGGTAGCTCTGATCCTGAATTACACAAGAGTCAATGACACACTGGGAGTTGCTGCAGACTAGGTCAAGAGAGATGGTAATTTGCCTTCTGGATCATTTAAAGTAAGGGCACTGAATTACTGTGTTCTCAGAAAACACATTGATATCAAATACAGTCAGGTTGCGGTTAGTTTAAAATTTCCCACTTAAGGAATTCAAATTAGATTTAGTTGTAGATGAATGAACTACTAGGAGGAAGGTACTGAGGTATTCTTTATGTCATCCTCAAAATTTGTGAATGCATTATGTTGTAAAGCAAGGAGGAATTAAGGAAGCTGCTGAAACTGAAGTTAGAAAACATCCAACAAGGGAAGAAGATACTATGAATTGTATAGATGAAGCCAGTGTAATCATCAGGGTTATTTTAATATGGAAAATGGAAATGGAGAACTTGGAACAAGAGCTGTGGAGGGCTGACATTGGTCAAGATGCACTGTATTCATAAGCACCTTTGTTGAAAGACAATTCCTTTGTGCAATGACTTAAGAGATAATGATAATAATATACAGTATTTAAAAAGAGATGTAGCATTGCAACAAAACACAACAGGCAAACTCTGGTCGGTTTTATTATCTTTAGTTGTGTTTAGTTGTATCCTTCAACATGTGAGTTAGTAAGTACAAGGCATTGCGATTGACATCCATTTTATCCTTCTCCAAACCTCCCCAAACCAAACCCTTTCTTGAGTTTTCTGAGTTTCATAGGATATGCATTGACTATTACAAATGTATTCATCTTCCCTGCTTCCTCTCTTTAGGAAGTTGGCTTTAAAGAAATCAAAGGGGATCATAAGCAAAAGAATGACCAAAACCTCTAGAAACTAGAGGACAGAAATCAGACTCTTCCAAATAACCTCCACAATGGAACGAAGCCTGACAACACCTGGAGATTAGCTCAGGGAGGCTCATTTCAGACATCTGAGCTTAAAAACATAACAATATATCTGTGTTACATTAAGCCACAGTGTTTGAGCTAACTTGTTACAGCAGCCAGAGAGAACTAATATAAGGAATCATTTCTCTAGAACTTTTTTTCTTTATACACAATCTTGGTAAATAACATAAACTTCACCAATTTATCCAAGACCAGCATATGTCCCATTCTTGGTTTCTTCCTTTTCTTATGATCCCCATCCAGGCAATAACAAAGTCTCTATACTATGAAATATGTATTTAAGGGCAATTTCTGTAATTCAGATCAGCATCAGTAAAAGCATTGCCCTTGGGGAATTTGTTCAAAAACCATTCTAGTGGAGCGGTGGCGCACGCTTGTAATCCTAGCTATTCAGGAGGCTGAGATCTGAGGATCAAGTTTCAAAGCCAAGCCTGGGCACAAAAGGGCCTGAGACTCTTTATCTCCAGTTAACCTCTAGAAAACAGGAAGTGAGGCTTGGCTCAAGGGTAGGGCAGTAGCCTTGAGCTGAATAGCCCGTTCAAGCCCCATGATGAGGCCTCCTCTCCCCCCTCCCCGCCCCACTAACACACAAAAATTCTACATTTAGGGTTAGGAGTTTGGCCTAGTGGTAGAGTGCTTACCTAGCATGAACAAAGACCCAGGTTTGATTCTTCAATACCACATACACAGAAAAAGCCAGAAGCAGTGCTCAAGTGGTAGAGCTCTAGCCTTGAGAAAGCTCAAGGACAATGCCCAGGCCCTGAGTTCAAGCCCCAGGACTGGCAAAAAATATTTAATATAGTTGTGTTGAAATTGAAACCTCTATACAACTACTTAAGGATAAAACACTAAAAAAATTAATTCAGGTGACTGCTCTCTCCTTGACAGTTTTCAGTGGCTTCTGTTTGTCTAAATTTGTTTACTTGGCTTAGAAGGCCCTCCCAGTGTGTACCCATTTTTAGTCTTATTTCCCAACCACTTGTGCTCAAAATAAGTCTTCTTTCCCCCCAGATCCTAGGAAACATTGGTGTTAACAATGGCCTTCCATGCTCCCAACCCCTCACAGGAAACACTCCAGTCTTCTTTACCTCTAAATTTCAACTTATTGCCTTTATGCGTCATGCCCAGTGTCCTAATCATGATGCCAGAATCTTTTACTTTTGTTTTTATATATTCAACCAATTTTATATATTCACACTGATTAAGTTTTCTGTCCCCAGGAGAGTTCTTTTGCTTCTCACTTCCCTCTCCATTCCTAGCACTCAGAACATAGTAGCTATTCAGTAAATGTTTGTCAGATGGTAACAGATTTTGCATGGCCTGAAAAATCTAATATAGTGTTAAATATTTTCCAAAATGCAGTAGTTTTGTCCCTATTACCAATTTGTACATTCTCGACTTCTTTTTATCTTCGAACTGAGTGTAAGACCAGTAGGAGATTAGTGGGGTTTTGTTGTTATTTTGTTTGTGGGGTTATTTTTGTATTTTTAATGCCATATAGAATCTATCCAACAATTATTTACTGAGCACCTTCAATTTTGCTTCTTAAATGTTTTGAATAAGATCACACAGTCTCTTTTTCTTCCCAGCTTGAATGTAGAATGTGTCTATAGAGTTAAAGGAAGTCAGAAAATAAACACAACAAAGTTATATAAAATATGAAACATTACACTAGTCCTCCCTTATTTGAAAGAGAGACTTTTTTTTCTGTGTGCCATTACTTGAACTCAGGACCTTAATATACTCTCTTTTTTATGCACAGCTGACATTTAAATCATGCCTCCACTTCGTGCATTTGGGTGGTTAATTGGAGATAAAAGACTTACACCTTCATGGGCTGGATTTGACTTATGGTCATCAAATCTCAACCTCCTGAGTAGCTAGTATTATACGTGTGAGCCACCAGCATCTTCTCCTTTATTTGAAATTTCTGTTTCTGTGGTTTCAGTTAGCCAATGTCAATCCAATGTCCACAAATAATGTATGAGAAACTCTACAATCTGTACTTTTACCATGTATTGTTATATTTTATGCTATATTGTTCCATTGTATATTATTCTACATCACCGGCTCCACGGTGTATTATTATAATCTATTATTAGTTATGATCATTAATCTTTTCTGGGCCTCACTTGTAAATCAAAGCTTACCAGAGGCTTGCAGGTAGGAAGAAAAATAGTATTTTTACTCACTACTTAACTGGGTTATTTCCTGCAGTTTTAGGACGCCACTGAAGGTCGTGGAATTTACCTCAGGTGTCAGAATAAGAACGAAATGTATTTTCATGTGTGTGCAGTGTTGACCCGTTTGAGAGAGAGAAGCAGGGATCGAATGTAACCTGAGAGTTGGTTTCTTGCAAGCACAGGTTTAAATCTTGCTAAGCTTCAATTGCAGTTTGTCTGTATAAAAATAATACCGCAAACCTCCCGGGCTAGTTATGAAAGGGTGCTCAGCACGAAACCCTACACCGCAGGAGAGTTGGGTGGGGAGGAACCTCTACCCTGGGCTGAGATTCCAACCACCCGCTCCGGGAAGCCCCGCCCCGCCCCCTCACGTGCCGCTGCCGCTGCCCGGAGCGCTAATGATGATTGGCTAGTTCAACCGTCCATTTGGCTCGGCTCACGCGTCCCGTCCAATCCTGCTCGGCTTCACCTGGGTTCCCAGGTCCTGCCCGTAGGCGGTGCCCGTGACGTATACATTACGCGTCGCGTCACGGGGGCGGAAGTCGCGCTCAGTGTTTTGAAATCCGCGGCCCGCGTGTTTCGAGCTGCTTTCCACGCGGAGGTCCGCCGCGGCCTGCTTTCGGGGGGGACCCCCGACCTCCGCCGGCCTGCACCTGCGAGCCTGGGCCCGCGGGCGCGCCATGTCCACCCCTCCGTTGGCGTCCGGCATGGCTCCGGGACCCTTCGCGGGGCCTCAGGCTCAGCAGGCCGCCCGGGAGGTCAACACGGCATCGCTCTGCCGAATCGGGCAGGAGACGGTGCAGGACATCGTGTACCGCACCATGGAGATCTTCCAGCTCCTGAGGAACATGCAGGTCGGGTGGGGGCGGCCGGAGGGCGTCCGGGCGGGGAGAAGGGCTGGCTGGGGCCTGGGGTCGGCGGGCTGGGGGCCGCCGGCTGGGGCCACGCCTCCTCGTCTCCGGGCGCCCTCGGCCGTCGGTGGGATCGCCCAGGAAAACCTCCCTCGGGGTCGCCCCCTTCCTACCCTTAAAAGTGTCCCCCAGGGCTACATCCGCCCCTCCGCGGGGCTGCAGGTGCATGCTTTCCAGAATGGATTTCTGAAAGAGTGAAGCCACGTTTTCCAGATGGAACGTGGCACCTTGCAAGGCACCGGGGGGGAGGCGTACCCCCCACTTCCCTCCTCAGATGCCCTGGACACCTCTGCAGAGCAATCTATCTCCAGATGATTGGTCCAAACACCTGAAGACTTTACATCCCACTAGCCACTTTTTTTTTTTGTGCAGAATTAACAGTCTTCCCCATTTCCTGTCAAACCTAGCATTACAATAAACGATGCCAAATTGATGGGGTTGCGAACACATCGCACACATTGTAAATAAAACCAATCACCTTCAAAAGACCTATCTTGCCCTTGTGAAGTCTTTGCCAACCATGCAGTTCACCGTTAGCCAAATTTCTGTCATCATGAATTAATTTTCATTTTCTAGATTTGTGTGTGTCTGTGTGTGTGTGAGAGGGAGGAACTACACAATGGGTAGTCTTTTTATCTGTCTGGATTTTTTTTCAGCCTGTGAAAATAAACCATTCTTTCCCTTTTATTACTGAGTGGTATTTCACTGTCAATTCTATATCTGTGCATCTGTTAGGTAAACATTTGGGCTGTTTCCACTTTGAGGTCATTGTAAATAACGCTGTGAATGATCAATTAACAATATGTGTCTTAATTTCTTTCTGATAAACAGTTTAGGAATGCAATTGCTGGGTTGTATGTTATGTCTGCTTAACATTTTAAGATAATTTATCCCAAGTGGGTGTTTATATTTCATTAGTAATCCTAGATGGTTCTAATTTATCCTCATCCTATGTCAGTACTTGTATATATTCTTGCTTTGCAGATATTTATACCAGTTTGTGGCCTTCCTTCACACTATCATTTAGAAACAGAACTTAACATTTTGATGAAATACCACCATAAATTTATTTTTTCCAGATCATAATTTTATTATCTAAAAAAGTCATACCTAACGCAAAATAAAATGATTTTCTTCTCGAAGTTTTCTTCTAGAAAATCTTATGGCCCCTCTTTTTGTCTTTATAGATGAAATTGAGGCTCCTGTGCTCTGTCTTAATTTTGTACTGATTCTCTTTGGATTGTTTTATTTTTATGCCTTTTGTAAATACTGATGATTCTGTTGTTGGTTTTTTTTGGGGGGGTTGTATGTCATTCATATCTTGACAGCCCCCAGCCCCACCCCAGAAATGATACTTTGAGCATCTTAATGATTACAGTTAAATATTTTGAAATTTTTTTTTCGCAGTAACAGAATACTGTTCTTTTTGTCCTGAAAGTTCTTTTTAAAACAATGTGTTTTACCTTCCTGATTGAGTTTACTAGTTTGTCTCCTTTATGAAATAGTAAACTATTAAAATTATGCAATCTTCTTAAAGTTATATTTTAAACATTAAAAAGGAAAGAAAAATATTTAATTGTTTAGAGGACTTATCAGATAAGTTTTTTTTTTAAGACTTGTGATGAAACATGTATGCCAGGCTGCTAAAAAATGTGCATGTATTACTTTTAAGTTTTCATGTACTTGTATACATATACATAGTGAATTGTCTGTTTGATTTAAACATTTTTAATTAAATTTGATCATGAGAAACAGTCATGTGATGTTAAAAATTGTTTCTATTACTTAGCTTTACATAGAGATTATTTGTACAAATCTCAATTTGCATTATAATATTTTGAAATTATTTTGTCTTTCCCACAAGCTACCAAATGGTGTCACTTACCATACTGGAACGTATCAGGACCGGTTAACAAAGCTCCAGGACCATCTTCGCCAACTTTCTATTCTATTCAGGAAGCTGCGGTTGGTGTATGACAAGTGTAATGAAAACTGTGGAGGAATGGACCCCATTCCAGTAGAGGTGAGTTTCCATGAGAGAGGGAACACGCGAGGGGAGGCGAAATCGTGACCAGACAACTGCATTTTTTAGCAGAATTGCCTAATTTTGAATTTTATTGGGATCACTTTTTTTATTAGTATACATTAGCGATACAAGGGAGGATTTCCTTGTGATATTTTTACTCATATGTGTATTTACTTTTTTTTTTTTTTTTTTGCCAGTTGTGAGGCTTGAACTAGGGGCCTGAACACTGTCCTTGGACTTTTCTCAAGGCTAGAGCTCTACCCTTGAGCCACAGCACCACTTCCAGCTTTTTTTTTTTCTATAGATGTGGTGCTGAGGAATCGAACCTGGGTCTTCGTGCATGCTAGGCAAGCACTCTACCACTAGGCCAAACTCCTGGCCCAGTGTATATTTACTTTTAAACAGAGAAGATGGAGATATGATGTATATGGATTATTTTCACATTAGTAATTTTTCATACAGCCAGTAGCTGGTGGCTCATGCTTGTAATCCTTGCTACTTGGAAGGCTTAGATCTGAGGATCTTAGTTCAAAGTCAGCCTGGACAGGAAAGTCTGTAAGACTTAAGAAAAACAGAAGTGGGGCTGTGGCTCTTAGTGGTAATGCACTAACCTTGAGCAAAAGATGCTTGGGATCAGAGCCCAGGACTGGCACATAAATAAGTAATAATTTCTCATAGACATTGATTCCCAGGATTAGAGTGATAATCTTTTTTTTTTAATTTTTGTTGTCTGAAAAATTTTGCCAGACTTTTATTTTTTTGCCACTTGTGGGACTTGAGCTCAGGCCCTGAGCATTGTCCTTGGGCTTTCTCAAGGCTAGCATTCTACCACTTGAGCCCACAGCACCACTTCCAGCTTTTTCTGTGTCTGGTATCAAGGAATCGAACCCCATTCGTTGTGTGTGCTAGGCAAGCACTCTACCACTAGGCCAAACTCCCAGCAGTCTGTGAAAAATTTTATCATTGCTGTCAGTATCTGCTTTTGTATTCATACTTTATTTTTTTAAGTAGAACTTTTAACAGTATCATAAAATACTTTTATAATGTTTTTTATGAAAGTGATTTATAGATAAAAGATTATTCATCAGTATTACGGTAAATTTTCTAAGTAGTGGAATAGTTATGTTTCAAAACTGCATTCTTTTAGATCTGGTTATATTAGCCTGGTGTATGTAAAAATATTCTATAAAGAGATTTTTCCTGTTAACAAGCTGTATTATTCCCACCACCAAAGATAGCTGAGAAACCTAGATGCCCTCTTACTTACAACAAACAATAATTTATGCAATTAGTATTTCCTGTAGAGTGATCACATAGAAGAAGTGTCGTGGGGAAGAAAAAGCTCCTACAATATCCTGGAAAGAAATGGTCCCAATGGGGAGATCAAACTAGGACTGACTTTGTGTCATGATGAAGAGAAGTGAAGGAAAATGAGGGATGAAAACTTTTATTGGTAGACTATATTTCATTGGGGCAGAAATTATCTTTTTGATATTACATTTTTAGTATCTCGCCCTTTATGTCTAGCAATTAGAAATTTACTGATTAAAAAATGAAAGCATTATTTAGTATGTGATAAATAGTGTTAGAAGCACTATTTTACGGAAGAAATCTGAAGAGTAAGATGTGGAATGCATTGAACTGATGAACTTCTAAAGCTATTGCTTCAGCCATCACCTGAATTCAAATTTACTTTTAAAGAATTAAAAGTATGAAAAGTGATCTTAGTCTGTTGTTATCTCTGTGCCAGTCTAACCGGACTATTTAGACTATATGTTTTATTTCACTCCCAGCAACTTATTCCGTATGTGGAAGAAGATGGCTCCAAGAACGACGATCGGGCTGGCCCACCTCGATTTCCCAGTGAAGAAAGACGTGAAATAGCTGAAGTAAATAAAGTGAGTTACCTGTTCATTTTATATTTCAGAACTTTTGATGAAAATTGCTTTGGAGTCGAGTGTGTCTCAGATACCTAATTTAAATTATGGAATCACACATGAAGTTTTTGCAGCAAACTTAACCTATTTAGAATATGGCCAAAAGCTGAAAGGTAAGCAGAAATGCCGTCTGAGTAGTCAGAAGAGAGATTGCAGAATTCACCCGATCTACCTCTTTCAACTATTAGAGAAGTCTGTGGGCTCTCAGTCACAGGCCATTTACTTTTCTTTAAATCGTACCTTTCTAGCTTACATCATATTTGGAGCAGAAAATGATAAAAAAAAATTACAAACAGGAAATATGAACACCTCATTGCATGAATAAGAAATTGCAAGTGTTATGAAAGCCTTATCATGTTCCAGTTCCTGAAAGAAAGTTGACAGAAATGCATTTATGGCTAAATATTTTTTGAAGTATAGGAAGATAATGTTCACATATAGTTCTCACAAAACATCAGATAGTAAAAGAGTTATCAGTTTAGTGATGGAAATATGGCCCAAGCACATAACAGAAATATTACAATGAATAAAGCTATCAACATCATTTTTGTAAGTACAGATCACAGACTCTTTTAATCCCAGATAATAGTTTTCATCAGTGTACTAAGAAGTTTTTTGAGTTATATGAGCATAGTTCAATTTATTCACATAATTCAGAGTATCAGTACACTGAAAAATTTTTCCTTAAGTGACTAAAAGACATTTGATATAATTTGATACCAGTTAGTGGTTCAGATACCAGTTAAAAAAATTAAGATTGTTTCTGGGAATTATTTTTTTCCCTTTGAAAACTTTCTTTTCCAGTCAGATAAATTTTTTTTAGAAGTAAAGTGCAAGATATTCTTATTAAAAGCAGGCATAAGCCAGGTGCTAGTGGCTCCTATCTACTCAGGAAGGTGAGATCTAAGGATCCCGTTTCAAAGCCAGCTGGGCAGGAAAGTATATGAGACTCATCTCCAATTAACTACCAGAAAACTAAATGTGGAGCTGTGGCTCAAAATGGTAGAACACTAACCATGAGCAAAAAGAACTCGGGGACAGTGCCTAGGCCTTGAGTTCAAACCCAACCACCAGAAATTAAAAAGCAGGCATAAAATAGAAGGCTTCATATGCTGTGTTTAATCTTACTTTAGAAGTTAAAACAAGGGCAGTAAGTTAGACACAGGTTTGGAAAACGAGTTAAGATAGTATTCATCAGCTTATTAGAATGGTGGGAAGAACTCTTTGGAAAAACAACTAAAGTCTATAACTGTTCCATAAAAAGGCCTAAACCAAGACTGAGACCATCCTTGTATAGTACTTGGAAATAAGAATCTCATGGTCTTTAGTGCCTGGGCTGGCTTTGAAATGCGATCCTCAGATCTTAGCCTCCTGTGTAGCTAGGATTATAGGCGTAAGCCACTGTGCTCAGTTTAACAGCTTAGTTTTAAATTCATGGGCATTTGATTATATAAAATAAGGTATTAGGAAGTGGTGCTATGCCTCAAGTGGTAGAGCTCTAGCCTTGAACTGAAGAGCTCAAACCCCCAGACAGAGTTCAAGTCCTACAACCAATAAAATTAAATAAAATAACATAAAATAAGGTGTTATATGTATCTCTGTTACACTAAAATTACAGGAGGTTTGTATTTAGTTAAAATGATCAGAATGTTCTAATGCACATTCTTTTTTCTTCTAAATAAGCAAAATAAGTAGATTTGTGTTCCTTCAATTGGTTATTTTCAAATATGAACTGTAGTGTATTCTTGACATTGTATGGATTTTGGCTTTAACTACTTTTCACTTTCTCATATTTCCTGCAGTCCTAAAACCCTGCCACCCAAGTAAAGGATGATATCCTGTTTAAAACAGGATATGCTGCTGGGTACAGTGGCTCATGCCTGTAATCCTAGCTACTCAGAAGTAGCTGAGATCTGAGGATCATGTTTCAAAGCCAGCCTGAGCACTAAAGATGAAGAGTCTCTTTTCTCCAGTTAATCATGAGAAAACCAGAAGTGGCGCTGAGGCTCAAGGGGTAGGGCAGTAGCCTTGAGCCGAAGAGCTTGGGGACAATGCCCAGGTCCAGCGGTAGGGCCGTAGCCATAGCCTTAAGCTGAAGAGCTTAGGGCCAATGCCCAGGCTCAGAGTTGAAGCCTCAGGACTGACAAAATATGCTTTATGCTTTAGAACCACAAGAGTGAATTTTATTTTGCCCAGCACAATTCTGTCTGTTAAAGTAAAATGAAATTGAAAGGTGTCATGGGTAGTGTTTACAGGGTTGACACATAATCGAGTCCATGCAGGTAGAAGCTAAGACATGTTTGATCAAATGTCACAGCCTTTGTATGAATATTAGATTACCTGATCTGACTTAGCATAAACATATTTGTAAGTATCTACTCTGTTTCTATATTCACCTGTTAAATGTAACAAATTATGCACAGCTGATAGATTTTGAAAATAGCAGCTGTCAAACTCCCTTAGAATCAATCAGCAGCAAGATTGTATATATTAAATCCTATATCGTGTCATGAAAATTTATTTACAGTTTAACTACTAATAAGCATAACTGTCAACTTCACTGTTGATAGTCTCAGAACGTGTTTTGACTCTAGATGTTTTACTTGTGTGCTAATTTTTTAATTTAAAACTTACCACCATCTTTGAGAGAAACTATCCAAGTACCTTATAGTATTGTATACTTTTTAAGTTTGCCTATATTTTGATATTATCTTTAAAATTACTTATTTTTGGTACTCTTATTTTTTATGAATTAATGAGGTGTCAAAAAGTATATCAGATTATATATATATATATATTTCCATTTTTAAAAGAATACAGTTAAATATTGTTGCTCCAAATACTATTTCCAAACTGTTATGAATGGTATTTCTATAATAATAACTAGTAAATATTCCATGCAGCACTTTATTTTTATCAGTGTCATCTACTGTGT
Source organism: Megascapheus bottae (assembly GCF_031878675.1). Classification (NCBI taxonomy): domain Eukaryota; kingdom Metazoa; phylum Chordata; class Mammalia; order Rodentia; family Geomyidae; genus Megascapheus; species Megascapheus bottae. The sequence goes on from NC_143517.1 coordinate 51,555,909, forward strand.
TAGGACTTGAAGGAAGGAAGCTTAGAGGAGTTTATGAGCCCTAGCCTAGTAGATTTAGAAACATAGGTGTGGAGTTACAGCCATGAGCCTTTCAGGCGCATAGCAATCTACCTTGTGAAAGTTATTGCATTGGACACAGGACTGTTTTGATTTCTTAAGAATTAGAAATATGTTGCAATAGTTGCTTCATGCTGTGGATAGGAACATCTGTCTCCCTTCTCAAAGACTAATTAGATGAGGGCACTGTATTTTTTTAAGTTCTTTTTAAATTGTAATTAATAGAAGAGCTGCAGTTATATTCACCAGATAGAAGGTGTATTACTTCACATACATTGATAATACTTCTCATGTTTTTGTCCCCATTTTCCTCCACCCCATCTTGTTTTCCCCCCTGTTTCCTATTCAAATAAACAAATAAACGTATACACAGTATACCAGGTAACAAGATGCTGAAACAATATGACAATAACCAAGGGGCAACAAAAGAGATAAGAAAAAACATAGTACATTAAGAACAACGATCACACATTACATAGCTCTTGTTTCCATATCCTAGAGGTCCTTTTATTTAGCCTCATCCTATATTGCCTTATGTATCTAGATTTTGAGCTATTGTAATCCTCTGCTGGGAAAGGATTGTACTAATTATTACAAATGAGGGAAACCATTGAGCCTATGTTCCTTTGGGTCTGATTTACTTCACTTAATGTGATTTTTTTCCAAATCTTCCCATTTCCTTACAAATGGGTCAGTGTCATTCTTTCTAATGGCAGCATAGAATTCCATTGTGTATAAACACATCTTGTTGATCCTGTCATCTACTGAGGGGCATTTGGATAGTTTCCATACCTTTGCTATGGTAAATAGTGCTGCAGTGAACATCGTTGTGCTAGTGGCTTTAGTATGTCCTTGTTTCTGGACGATTGGGTAAATTCCAAGTAGTGGAATTGCTGGGTCATAGGGGAGCTCTATGTTTAGTCTTTTGAGGAATTGCCATACTGTTTTCCATAGTGGTTGAATGAGTTTACACTCCCACCCACAGTGCAGTAGCGATCCCTCCTGTCCACATCCCACCAGCATCTGTTGTTACTAGATTTCTTGATCATGGCCATTCTTACTGGAGTAAGGTAGAATCTCAGAGTTGTTTGATTTGCACTTCTTTATATATATATATGTTTTTATTGTAATTATTAGAAGGGTTACATTATATTCACCAGATAGAAGGTGCATTACTTCACAAACATTAGTACCCTTTCTCATTTCTTGGTTTCCATTTCCCTCCCCAAATCCCGCCCCTCATCTTGTTTTCCCCCCTTCCCTATCCTATTTCAAATAACCAAATATGCATATATACAATATATCAGATAACAAGGTGAAATACTGTAACAATATGAGATAACCAAGATTCAGCAAAAGAGATGAGAGATAACATAGTACATTAAGGACAACAATCACTCATATAGCTTTTGTTTCTATATCCTGGAGGTCCTTTCATTTAGATGCATCCTATATGGCCTTATATATCTAGATTTTGCTCTATTATAAATCTCTGCTAGGAGAGCCCAAGGTTTATACGGATTATGACAAATGAGGGAAAACATTTGAGCCTATGTTCCTTTGAGTCTGGCTTACTTCGCTTAATATGATTTTTTTCTAAGTCTTTCCATTTCCTTACTAATGGGGCAATGTTGTTCTTTCTGACAGCAGCACAGAATTCTATTGTGTATAAATACCACGTCTTGTTGATCCACTGGTCAACTGAGGGACATCTGGGTTGGCTTCATATGTTTGCTATGGTAAATACTGCCTGCTGATTTGCATTTCTTTTATGGCTAGAGATATTGAACATTTTTTCATGTGTCTACAGTCCATTCTTATTTCTTCAGAGAAGTCTCTAAGTCTTTAGCCCATCTTTTAATGGAATAGTTATTTCTTTGGAGATTAGTTTTGGAGAGATTTAATTTTTTTTAGCTATTGATATTTTTTAGGTATGAGGCCTTTGTCTGTTGTATGTTTAATGAAGATCTCCCACTCTGTGGGCCTTCTGTTTAACTTGCTAGCTATGTCCTTTGCCATACAGAAGCTCTGCAGTTTAATGCAGTCCCATTTGTCCAAACTTTCTTTGATTTGTTGTGTTTCTGGGTCTTTATTAAGAAATTTCCGACCTGAAGGACACTGTATTTTTATTATGTTATTTTTTTCATATATTTTTAATGTAATTAATGGAAGGGTTACATTATATTTGTCAGATAGAAGGTCCATTAATTCACATACATTGATACCCTTTCTCATGTCTTGTCCCCATTTCCCTCCCCCCCACCCCCACTCCTCATCTTGTTTTCCCCCCCTTCCCTATCCAATTTCAAATAACCAAATACAAACACAATGGAATTCTATGCTGCTGTCAGAAAGAATGACATCGCCCCATTTGTTAGGAAATGGAAAGACTTAGAAAAAAAATCATATTAAGTGAATTAAGCCAGACTCAAAGGAACTTAGGCTCAATGGTTTCCCTCATTTGTTATAATCAGTAGAAACCTTGGGCTCTACTAGCAGAGATCTGCAATAGAGCAAAACCTTGATACATAAGGCCATATATTATGAAGCTAATTGAAAGGACCTCCAGGATATTGAAACAAAAGCCATATAATGAGTGATTGTTGTCCTTAATGTACTATGTTATCTCTCATCTCTTTGCTATACCTTGATTATCTCATATTGTTACAGTATCTTTATCTTATGTTATTTTTGTATTGATGGTTTACACTCTGTATGTGCTATTAACATTTACTGAATAGTTACAATGCCAGACCCATGTAACACTCCCCCCCACACACACACACACCCCACCAGGTCTCTGGCTTGAGCTCAGGGCCTGGGCACTGTCCTTGGATTTTCTCAAGGCTAGAGTTCGACCACTTGAGCCACAGCACCACTTTTGGCTTTTTTCTATGTATGTGGTACCAAGGAATTGAACCATGGTCTTCGTGCATGCTAGGCAAGCATGGTACCACTAACATGCCAACTCCCCACTGCCTTGTAACACTTTTTGTGATCAAGTTAATCCTCCTAAGTACTCTTAGGAAATAGGTTTGATTACTTTCTGTATTTTTCTGGTGGAAAGTTCAGTAATTTACCAGTTTATATTAGGGAAGGGTAGAATATCTGAACACCCAGTGAATCTGACTCAAAAGTGTGCTACTAACCATATGTCCCACTGCCCTTGAAAGATCCATGTACTTCTTGCAATTAAATGTATAACTTATTCCAGTGGAAGTGTGAGAATACAAAGAGTTGACAACAGACACTGAGCCACAGGCCTCTGGGCTGAATTAAAATTCAAGGGTCCAGTCACAGTACTTAAAGAATGAAAAGGATAAAGGCTGTCTGCATTACGGGATTATTTTCCTCAATTTCTGTCTGGGTTATTAGAATCGTGGCTTACTACACTGTACTCGTCTAACTTTGTGTCTGTGTTTCACATAACATTTTTGGTAAATTCTTTTGTTTCCACAGAAACTCAAACAGAAGAATCAACAGCTGAAGCAGATTATGGATCAATTACGAAATCTCATCTGGGATATAAATGCCATGTTGGCAATGAGAAACTAGACTGGTATTTAAATTCCCAACTGTGCACATGTTATATCACTGTGGGGTTTGTTTTTGTTTTTTTTGTCCCCACTAAGTTGTTGTGGGTTTTTTCCCCCCCCTTGGGAAGTACTATTTATCTCCTCTTTTAATTGCTATTTTTACATTGTAATTTTACATTATAGTATCCCAACTTAAAAAAAATATCTGTTGCATCTACAAAAGATCGGTGTAATAATATTTACAGAGTTTTTTTGGTTAATTTTATGAATTGAATAATTTCTTTTAAGAAATTAAATTTTGTAAATATGTTTTAAATGTTATGTTTAATTGTCCTTTTAGAAAAAAATTAATTTAAGGCCGGGAGTTTGGCCTAGTGGTTAAAGTGCTTGCCTAGCATGCATGAAGACCCGGGTTTGATTCCTTGGTACCACATACATAGAAAAAAGCCGGAAGTGGTGCTAAGGGTCAAGTGGTAGAGCTCTAGCCTTGAGAAAGTCCAAGGACAGTGCTCAGGCTCTGAGCTCAAGCCCAGGACTGGCAAAAAAAAAAAAGAAAAAAAAATTAATTTAAGTGTTTTTAGATTAAAATACCTATGGTTCATGTCTGTATAATTCTAGCTGTTCAGGATGCTGATATTTTAGGACCACATCCTAAAGCCCATCCAGGAAAGCAAATCTGAGAGACTCTTCATCCCTATCAAAGAGCTGGAACTGGAGGTGTAGCTCCAATGGTAGAGCACCAGCTATGAGTGAAAAGGCCAAGCAAGAACTTGAGACCTGGAATTCATGCACCAGAACTGATGCGCGTGCATACATGCATGCACGCACAGGTGCACATATACACACACTTGTTAACATAAATCTGTGATACAAATTAATTAAATATATGTATTACTACCTTGGTTCAATTTTTTAAATTCAGGTTTATACTCAAACCAGTTAAAAGAGAACTTTATTACTGAGAATGAGCCATATTCTTCAAGGTATTTGATCTTCATTGATACCATAAAAGCAAAGAAATGTGATTTGAGGACAGCACAAATTAAAATTATGTTGATGTGCTACCTGCTTTAGATCAAGGAGCCACTATCTTATTTTTCAGATGCAACCTAATCATGTGTTTTAGACACACAAATGAGTTTTAAATTAGGTTGTATAGGGCCGGGAGTTGGGCCTAGTGGTAGAGTGCTTGCCTAGCATACATGAAGACCCAGGTTTGATTTCTCAGTACCACATACATAGAAAAAGGCCAGAAATAGTACTGAGGCTCAAGTTGTAGAGCTCTAGCCTTGAGAAAGCCCAAGGACAGGGCTCAGGCCCTGAGCTCAAGCCTAGGACTGGCTAAATAAATAAATAATAATAAATTAAGTTGTACATAACAAGTGATTTTTCAGCTTACAGTGAATCCTTTACAGGTCTGCTTATGGGAACTAGACTTTTCCATCCCGATTCCAAAGCCCCTACCAGCCAAGCTGGTATGAATTGACCCTATTAAAATATTGTTTGTTTTCTTTCCTACATATGGATCAAGTTTCTTTGGAAGATTACCGAAGAAACTGAATTCCTTTTGGTTGTGGAATTAGGGGGGTTGAGGATCCAACTTAGAAGGGTGTTTGTTGGCTTCTCATTACCTACATTTTTCAACCTTTTCAGTTTTATAGCATTCACGGATGCTTATCTAATAAAAATAGGCAAAACTGCCAGGTACCAGTGACTCATCCCTGTAATCCTAGCTGTTTAGGAGACAGATATTTGAGGATCAGTGAGACCTCTATTCCCAATTAACTACCAAAAAAATCAAGACGTGGGGGTGTGGCTCAAGAAGTACAGCACCAGCCTTGAGTTAAAAAAAGAAAACACTGCATTCTAAGCTTTACAGATAACTCTAACAGGTGGCAAAGTGCAAGAAGACAAGCCAAACTATACAGACATCTTTAGACTCCTTGTGTACAGTTGCCATATCAGTGTGATGGGGACTTTACCCACGTAGATATCTTGAAAATCAGAGCAGAAGTAATGATGTATGATGCTGCGGTGAGGAGGTTGAAGACCTGTTGTAACGTTCCATGGTACTACATAGACCTAATTAAACCACTATTCATTAAGAACTGCAAAGTTTTACAGGTTTTTGTGTCAACATCTTGACATTGTGGTTGCTGTTGCAAATAATGTACTATGGTTAGTTATTCCTGTGAATTTAATATTTTCCTACTGATAACAAAAAAAGTTTTGCCTTAAGGTTTTAGTATTGTAAAAGTACTGTTTCACTAATGCACATACATGTCTGTGGCAGCTGCCCAGTGGGTAAACCACTGAAATTCTAGAGTCAAATAATGCAAGTATAGAATAGTTTACTGAAAGTACAATTTTATTTTCCATATACTTTGTTTAACCAACCTTTAAAGACTTTAATATATAAAATAGACATCTGAAAGAAATATTCAAGAGTCACCCTGTATCAGAATTAATTCTAAATGAATGAAAGACCTTGTGGTAGAAACAGATACCTTGAGGTAAAAAGCAGGAGGAGTAGGAGATGGACTAGGACTCCTTGGCACAGGTTGAAACTTTCTGAAAAAAGGCCCAGAAAACAACAAATTAAACGTTTGACAACTGGGACTACAGAACATAGGACACTTAGCAAGTTAAATAAAAAGCCCACAGAATGGGAAAAGATCTTCACTAGCCAGACAGCTGACAAGGGCCTCATCTAAAATATCTCTACAGCTCAAAAAATTAAATAAAAAAAACCATCCCATTAGAAGGTGGGCTAAAGATTTCTAAGAGACTTCTCTGAAGAGGAAATAAGAATGGCCCATAGACACATGAAAAAATGCTCCACCTCTCTGTCCATAAAAGGAATGCAAATCAAAACAACTTTTGAGATACCACTTCTAGTTAGACCATTATCAAAAAATCTAATAGCAGCTGCTGGCAGAAATGTGGCCTTAAGGGAATGCTGCTACACTGTTGTTGGTCTTCAACCACTTTGGAAAGCATTATGGCGATTCCTCAAAAGACTAAATATAGAGCTCCCCTATGACCCAGTAATCCCACTCCTTAGCATTTACCCAAATGTCCAGAAACAAGGGCATACTAATACTAGCACAATGATGTTCATTGCAGCATTATTTGCCATAGCTAAGATACGGAACCAACCCAGATGCTCCTTAGTAGATGATTGGATCAAGAAGATACACTTGTACACAATTGAATTCTATGCTGCCTTCAGAAATAATGATATTGTCCCTTTTGTAAGGAAAAGGAAAAACTTGGAAAAAATCATATTAAGTGAAGCAAGCCAGACCCAAAGAAAGATAGGTTCCATGGTTTCCCTCATTTATAATCATTAGTATATGTCTATGATTCTCCTAGCAGAGGATCACAATAGCTCAAAGGCTATGTGCATATGGTCATAAAGGATCAGGCTAAAAATGAAATCTAGGATATGGAAGGAATAGGTTTATCTTTGTTATTGTTGTTCTTAATGTACTATACGAAGTTATTTCTTTTCTTTTTTTTTCCCCTTATGGTTTTATCTCATGTTGTTACTGTATCTGACTTTGTTACCTGGTATATTGTATATAAGTTTATTATTTGAGACAGGGAAAAGGAGGAAAAACATGAGAATTGGGAAGGGATGGGGGAGAGAAAGTGAGATAAAAATATGAACGTGTATCAATGTTAAGAAATACTGTACCCACTACCTGATGAATGTAACTAACCCCTCTCTATACATCTCCCTGATAATAAAATACAATGAAAACACACACACTACCATAACATTGAAAACAATACATTTAATAAAATGTGGGCAAGAGTAGTCATTAAAAACACAACTGTGAAATTAAAGAACTAAATAACAATAAAAAAGAAATATACAAGAAAACAGAAATAATGCCAATATAAATGATAAAATAAGTTACTACTGTCTCTAATATGACTAATTCCAGGTTGGTATGATAAAATACCTGAGAAATAAAAGTCTATTTAATATAATATTTTTCAAATCACACTGAGCCTCTTGGTTCAAAGTGCCAGAAATTCAATTCTTGGAAGGAATGTGGGAATTGTATTCTTTGGACCTAGAATCTATAGATAATATCTCTGTAATGGCTATTGATAGTGATTATTGATATGATTAGTGCAGTTGCACTGCTGTAGAATGGTAGCTCCAAGGTCATAGGGAAAAAGCTAGTACGCCTTCATCTCTCCCAAGTATACTTAAGACCAAATACAAGTATGATGGGGATTACTAAACATAGTTTTACAACATGTACAAAGAAGCAAATCAAGTGCTCAACATACCAACTTTTTGTGAGGGAGAGTATGCCCACAGACAGAAGAACAAAGAAAGATGAACTGTATTGGAATATGTACCTTGGGCAAACTTACTTCTGCTTTCTCTTCTGTAAAATGATGTATGAGATTTGTTGATCTTATTCTAGGTTAGAATTTTGGTGGCAAATGTTAGAAACCCAGTTCAAAATAGATTCAACCCCAGGGGGCATTATTAGCTCCCGTAGTCAAGAAAAGATACTAAAAAAAGATCTCACAGAATCCAAGACAGTGGTGGGAACCAAGGCTACAGGAATTAGAGCTAAGATTTGATGCTTTCAAGATTTTTATGTCTACCAGTTTCTGCTTGTTGCTTACCTGTTCCTTTTTAGGATGAGAGGTGTCTCTCGATGCTGGGGAAGGAATTCTTTCTTTTCCCATTATGGTCCTTTCTGTATGCTAACCTTAGAGGCTCAGCAGCTTTACCTCTACACTGAGGAGTCTTACATGCTAGAAGCACTGGTAATATAACCAATTGATGGAGCTTTTTTTCATACTATTAGTGGAATGAACCAGGTTTTAACTCATCCATGTGGCCAAGACTTGGGTATGAGAATCATGGAGAGGGATACTGTGCAAGGAACAATATTTCCTATCTGGGAAAGACACCAGGAAGATTTTCAAGAAAAGCAATAGTACCCACAGTCTATTCATGTTCCACATTTGTTTTGACCTCAGATGTTAATTCAACTTTCAAAAACCCAAAGAACATTTACAGAAAACCAAATCCATCATTCGCTATTATGGAGAAATAACTAGGTTATGTTCATATGTGTGTGTGGACTGGTGCTAACATTTTTCTGTGCAGCTGTTTCTATGCAGCTGTTTCAATTCACTGCAATGTGAGCTTTTCAGGTCTTGCTTATTCCGGACTAAAACACAGATAGGAAGGAGCTAAGAAAAAGAAAAAAGAAACCTCCAGCATTCTGGTAAGGACATTATCTTTAAAATGATTTGGCAATTTACAGCCTTGATAATTCAGACATTAGATCCCTTGGCACTGTTACTAGCCAAAATGTGTTAACTTGACATTTTGATGTAGTTCCAGCTTGAGTAATCCATTTTCTTTCCCTAAATTCCCAGTGAAGTTGCAGTGAGACGGAGAAGTTTTCGGCTCTACACTAAAACCCTAAAGCCTAAAAGTGTCTGTTGATCCTAAGTGCTCTTCAATTTGCTGAAAATAGTTGGATGCCTTAAATATTTTGTCTAATCCTATAAAACACAAGGGCATCAAGCCTGGGAATTTTATTGTGAATTGAAGGTTTTCTCAGGCTGGTTGTGTGTGTGTGTGTGTGTGTGTGTGTACATGTAAGACAATCTTAAATTATCTCATACCATTTTAAACTGAACTCAGTTTTGAGATTCCTTTAGTATTTTAAAATTTGTATTTTTAAAGATTATTGTTCTACAGAGACTTCAGATTGTTCACTGATACAGGATTTAAAATAAAATTCATAGTAGAAAATGAACTTGAATTTGAATCTGAGCTTTTGAAGACTGTGTGTTCCAAGATCTTTGAAACACAAGGAGGTCTTTATTAAAACTACCCAAAGCTGTTTTAACTACCAAGGATGTTTTGAAATAGTACTTCTTTTAACTTTAGCATGCACAAATAAGCTAGCAGAAAGCATTGCCTCATTCATTAAAAAAAAAAAAAGGAAAACCTTAGGGAAAAAATTTAATTTATTGAATTAGGCTGATCCAAAGAAACATAGACTCCATGGTTTCCTTCATTTGTAGTGATTAGTATAGTTCTAGGATAGTCCTAGCGGATCACATTCGCTCAATGGCTATGCACATATGACCATAAAATGATGATAATTGAGCTCCCAAAATATGGAAATATGAGGTTTTATTTATTTATTTTTGTCAATTCTTGGGCTTGAACTCTGGGCCTGGATGCTGTCCCTGGAGCTCTTCGGCTCAAGGCTACTGCTCTACCACTTGAGCCACCACACTACTTCTGGTTTTCTTGTGATTGATTAGAGATAAGAGTCACAGACAGAGTGCCCAGGCTGGCTTTGAACCTTGATCCTCAGATCTTGGCCTCCTGAGTAGCTAGGATTACAGGCATGAACCACCGTGCCAGCAAGGTTTTCTTTTTTATAGTATACTGTTTGCAGTTATTTCTGTTTTGTTTCTCCTCTCTTCAGGTTATTCCTGTTCCTGTTTTTGTTTTGGTACCCCTTGTCTTGTATATAAGTTTATCTGACTTGGAGAAGGGAAGGGGAATCACCAAAATGGCAAGACAAAGGACAAAGAGTGAACTGAGGCAACAGCCGTACTCACAAGACACTATGTTGGAATGAACTTTACAGCTCAGGGAAGGGGAGTCATGGGTGGGGGCAGGAAAAAACAAGGGAGAGAGTAATACTGTTGGGCAAGAAATGTAAACTTCTGTATATCACTATTATTATATATAGAGAGACAGAATCACTTTGGTTGGTTTTTTTTTTTTTTTCTGTCAGTTCTGGGGCTTGAACTCAGGGTTTGGGCACTGTCCTTGGCCACTTTTTTTTGCTCAAGGCTAGTGCTCTGCCACTTCCGGCTTTTTCTATGTATGTCATACCAAGGAATTGAACCCAGGGCTTCGTGCATGCGAGGTAAGCACTCTACCACTAGGCTATGCTCCCGACCCCACTTTGGTGTTTTTCTTAAATGTATGTTTTTTGATTCACCAAAAATATATGGAGTAAGAGCCTCCAAAGTGAGGGTATAAAAGTCTGTAGAGTTTAAAATATTTTCTGATCTGCCACTGGCACTAAAAAATATTTTAAACTGATTAGTGGGAGTTGTATTTCATTATGAAAAAACCTTCAGAAGTGACTAATAATACTAAATAAAATGGATTATATCATACTTAGACTTCTGAAGTTTTGAGTATCCAAAGACTGTCTTTGGGATCAGCAGTTCTCAACCCCAGCTGTACAACAGAACCAATTGGGTGCATGTCAAAATTCCCTGTGCCACAAAGCCACATGCAAACCAGTCAAATCCAAACTCTGAGTGGGATGCAGGTGTCCAGGGGTTCCAGAGCTTCCTGGTGACTTCTAGTGTGAATCTAAGAATCATTGCACTATTAGATTTATAGCAGTGGAAAGAAATCTCCAGGGATGTTTTTCTCTCTGATAAAATACTAAGAACAAAGGACAGGAAAAAAAAAAGAAGAAGAAATAGAAAACTCACCTATACCTACAAACACAGTTATACCCTAAATGTCAGAGCCATAGTGATCCACACTCAGAGGAGAGATGAAGCCACACAGTGGATAGGTAACTTTTAACAGCAAAAAGTACCTCCACTCTAACAGACTGACTCTTTCAAGGTCCAGAGATCAAGCAGAGTCAAAAGGAAGACTTCTTACTTCTCTGTTCCCAGTACCATTCCCAGCATGGCCACATTGTGCTTTAGACTGATTAGTTGTCTAACCATCGTGTCGCCGATCACTTAGAGACTTGTCATGTTCCAGGAGTTGAGCATATTGAAAGAGAAGAAACCTTTTCTCGAAATTACTGAATACAGCAAGAAGAAAACCTGTGTTCCTGCAGGCTGTGGGCTAGATGCAGAATACTTCACTTTTGCAAATTAGATATTCACCAGCCAACTCAACCAATAAACTGAGATTTTCATGGTGCCCAAACAGCAGATAATAGAGCTCACATGATAGATTTTTCTGCTTCCAGAAAAATTTTCATGGGTAAAAATAGTTACTGTTGTATTTGTCAGCTAACAATCTAACTTTAGATAAAAGATACAGGGAGGCAGTACTCTGAAATGTTCACTCTGGAAGATGAGAAAGTAACACAGCGTTAATTGCAATAAGGTAAAGAAAGTGGTTTTCAAAGCAGCTTTGAGACCAAAAAGAAAAAAGCCATTTGTGAAGTCTTACTACCTAAAAAATCTGCAGATGGCACAGCTAACAAATAAATCAATTAAAAGAATGCAAAGTGTGAGCAGAAACATAAATGTGAATTAAAACCATACAAACTTCAAACTATGTATGAAGTAAGTATTTTAACCACTGGCACTAAAATTTTAAATTGAATTCTCTGATGAAACAGAAAGCTGGTATAATTGCCTGAGTAAAGGGCGGTTTGAGAATTACAGCTGGTAGGAAAAAATTAAATGTGTCTCCATGTTATGAATAGACAAGTAAAAGCAAGACAGATGAATAGAAAGGGCTTGCCAAGGTATCAACAATAGTCCAGGTGAGAAATAACTATAGCATAAAACAGCTCTAAGGCAGAACTTGAATTGAAAAGCAGTGAGATTTCCTCATATGATACTCATATCCATGGATTCTACATGTGCTTTTTTTCTTGGCAATCTATGCAAGGTTGAAGCTAGTCTGTGGGCCTAGTGAGGTAAAAATGTTTGGGTGTTTCCTGGAGTGACTAGCTTCTGATGTGTGTGTGTGTATGTGTGTGTGCGCCCATATGTGTGCATGCATGTGCCTGTGTGCCTGTGCTAGTCCGGAAGCTTGACCTCAGAGTCTGGGCATTTTTGCTCAAGACTGTCTACCACTTGAGCCACAGGTTCATTTCTGGCTTTTTTTAGTAGCTTATTGGAAATAAGAGTCTTATAGACTGTCCTTCCCCAGACTGGCTTTGAACTATGATCTTCAGATTTCAGCCCCTGAGCATCTAGGATTACAGGCATGAGTCACTGGTGTCTAGCTACAAGGTTCTGATTTAAGTACATTCTTTCTCCTGAATCTTGTAAGGATTTTTGAAACCAGTATTTTAGGTGAGCTGTGGACTATATCTTTACTTGTTTACACTATTTTCCTTATTGAAGGGCTAGAAGGACAATTGAGAAAAATGTTCTTCTGTCAGATGGTAGGATTTAATGCCACCTGGGTTTGCAGAGTGATCTCACCCTCACCTAGGCTGAGTCCTGAAGAGAGGGAGAGAGTATGAACTCTGAAAAACACATAACTGAATTACAGCTCTGCTTCTTTTTTTATTTTTGTGTTTTATTTATTTTTTATGGAATTCCATAGTTGGGATAATGTATAGAGGGATTATAGTTGCATTCGTCAGGTAATGAGTACATTACTTCTCAAACCTTGATACCCCTTCTCATGTTTTTGTTCCCCTTTCCCTCCCACAATCCCCTCCCGATCATCTTGTTTTCCCCCTTCCCTTCCTTCTCTCAAATAAACAAGTAACTTATATATAATATACCAGGTAACTGGAGACTGATTATATTGGAAGAGGACGGGGAGGAACTGTGGCCACAGCAATGCTCTCAGAGACTAGGGGACTGCCCACTGCCCCCAGGTGAGCCATTACCTGGGTTACACAGGGGCTGTGGGGGTAGGGAGGGTAGAGAAAGGATTATAGGAAGAGCCACATGGGCACTGATGGAGGACAAAGGGAAGGGGCTTTTCCCCCCCCAGAGATTTAGCACTATGTATATCACATATAATTACCTACACTTGCATAAAAACCAAGGACCTTAATAAATCAATGCATTCTCATTTGTTTCCGTCTCCCCACAACCCATCTCCCTTTCCACATACTTCCTGGGTATCTAAGTGTCCTCACATTCACGGTGGAACTTGAATATTTCAGATGCAGTTGCCCTCCTCACTTTCTCTACCTTCAGAGCACCAATTCCTCACCTGCCCCAGGATGTTCTGTCCTGTTACACTTGTCAGTCACCAGCTTCGGTCCTTCAGTGTTTTATGTTTTATGTTTTATCCACTACTAGCTTTGCAGTTGCACAGGATGGCATGGCCAATATCCACTTGGCATCTTCCTCAGTCTGATGACTTTGTCCTCTTTCTTTAGTCTGCCTAAAACTATAACCATCATTAAAGATTGATCTAAAACCCAAATACTTTCCTGGAGATTTCTCTATGATTTCCATTGTCCCTAAACTCTGAGGACTTCTGATTCAGTTAATGTTCCCAGACTTCTGCTTTGTGTTTTAGCTGTGTATATGTGTATGTGTAATGTGAGTGTTTGCACATGCACTTTATCCAGATATATGCAAAGCTCTCTGTAATCAAGATCAAATCTCTCCCCTTCCTTACCTAGTACAAGGCTATAATCCTCACATATATTCAGGAAATAGTGATGGAGCTTACTTGAATCTAACTTTATTTTACTCTCTTAAATTCTCCACTTAGAGAGAATTTTTATTTATTTTTATTTTGGATAGTGCCTCAAGCCATTATTTTAAATCATGACTGATATAGGAAATGGTATTTTGGACCTAGTGCTAGTGGCTCATTTCAGAAATCCCAAACAATTTAGGAGGCTGAGATTAGGAGGATTATAGTTCAAGACTATCCTGGACAGGAAAGTTTACAAGAATTGCTTCTTAATCCATAGCTGGGCACAGTGGTGCTACTTCCCATCCTGAGATGGGAGCCTGAGACTGGGATGATCAAAGTTTCAAATCAGCTGGAGTAGAAGGATCTCCTAGATTTTTGGACACCAATGCCTGTGATCCCTGCAACAATTGAAAACCTAAAGCACACTTGGTTGGGAAATGAGACCCTATCTCAAAAACATCCAGCATAAAACAGAGCTGTAGGCACGATTCAAAGGTCTCTAGCAAGCTTGAGACCTGTGGTTCAAAACTTCTCTTGGTACCATAAAATACTATTTTTAAGTAAAATAATGTAATAATTGATGAATAAATGTATATATTAAAACTCAGTTTATATTTGGTGACCATAAAAAAAATGAAAGAGAAACCACAATTTTAGAATGAACTTCATCACTGTCCAAAGTTTATTTTTGTAGTAGTAAGATCTCACCACAAAGGTAGTATGTAGATTAATTCATGGCATATACTAAGTCATGAAAATAATCATACGACACATGTATTATTTTCTTCTTACAGATCAGGAGAAGCTTAAGTACACTGCAGAACAAAAAGATAAGGACTATAAGCCAGGAATATATTTTTCCCTGGGGGATGTCTTACAGAATCAATATAAATAACAGATTTTCTGTGCCAGACTCTGTTCCGAATATAGTTACTCATTTAATCTGCTCTCAACTTTCTGAAATATTTTTGGTTGTGAATTTATTGAGGCATCACAGTCGTGTTGAGGCAGGATAGATAGGGAAAATGTGGTCTAGGGACTGGCATTAAGAAATCCAGAAGGAGACATAGTATTTAGAACCACCACCTTTGCTTCTAAATAAACCATTTCTGAGAGACAACGGGATGCATTCCTTACCTCAACAGATAGGCATCTGTTTTATGGCAGGATGCATTCTTTCCTGGAAGGAATATCTTAGCATTAAAGAGTAAGTCACAAACATATCCAGGAACTTAGAACTTTCTAACACCAAGACTGATTCTTTTTTTGTCTTGTTTTTCTGTCTCTGGGGGGAATTTAAGAGGAGACAAAGATGTAGGGACATGGGATGAACAATTGCAGCAGTAGAAACCATCTTGAAAATGAATTATACAACTTACACGTGGGGCCAGGAAGGAAAAACGAAGGACAGACTAAAGCAAGGGGTGACATTGTCCAAAAAGAAATGTATTCATTCCCTGACTTATGACATAGTAACCCTTCTGTATATCATCTTTATAATTACAATAAAATCTAAGAACAAAGATGAACACCTACCTTTGCATGACTTTCTGTCAGAACCTGCCTTTATCATATAAATACCCCAGAATGAAGAACTCTGTGTCTCTCCCTGTTAAGAGTATGTCTTATGCCTTTCTGTCTGTCCTCTTGTCTGTGTGCTTGCTTACTCAATACAGCTCTGCTGAGTTTTCATACCATTATGACTTGTCCAGAAATTTTTATTCTGGATTATAGTCCTAAGTGAAGAGCCCCTACTTCTAAAAGAAAACATTCACAAATACTCACCTGGACCCAATGATATGAAGCCCTCAATCTGTATGGCCAACACGATTATGTCTATCAAAGATTCCTTTCCTCATAGCTGGCCCCATTCAGCACTGGCTTGTGCCTAAACCAACTCCTTTTTATCAAATAGAGAAGTCTCTGAATCTTGAAATAGAGCTTATTGAAGGGGGAAATGTTACAGAGTTCACAACAAAACATAGACAAGAGGAATAAGTTGTCAATTCTATTTCACAGACAATTTCCCAGGAAGGATGGGCCACTTTGTACAGCATTGAGAAAGGAGGACCCAGCTATACCTTGCCCAGAACTTCTGCAGCAGAACCTTGTCTGCTTTCTTCTCCTGTGAAAGTAGAAGACACTCATCCTTTTTGAATCCACTTGACAGCAGAAAGGATGCTGCCAGGGCCATTGTTATTCGAACAATGGGTGATGATTTTTGTAGACAACTTGATTGCTTATGAAGCAGCAGAAAAATAAAGCCGATTTCAACAACTGCCCAAGAATCTATGAGCACAGCCTCTCCTGACAGGACAAAGAGATGAGGAACAAAAGTGTAGGCAGCTTTACAGCATTTGTTTCTCCATCCGGAAGGACAATAAACCTCACTGGGATCTCAGATTAGTGAGACTCTTCCAGGGTTCTGGTAGAGTTTGGGGCCTTCTACACTTACACAGACTTGGAGAAGATAACCAGAAAAGTGGGACACAAGGAGGCTTGAGCCAGCCTAGGCATTTGTTGAGAGAGTACTTCAGTAGACAGCTCTTGTAAGTCAACAGAATTTGTCAGAGCCCTGAGACTCTATGAAATTGCTTTTCCTAACAAAGCCCTGGCAAGAATGGCCAGAAAAATACATGCAAATGTAAAAATGCATATTGAACCTAGATGATTCTCATATAAAAAGTACCAGTATCATAAAAGCAAAATCATTATTGGACTTTTTGTTCTCCCATCAGGTGGTCTATTAGTCATATTAATATTTATAGTCAATGAGCAGCAGTTCTGATGCTCTCAATTTGTTTTATGTTTAACTAACCTGTCCTCGAATAACCACTTTGGGTAGGCAAAAATTGTATTAGGTGACCCATGGAGAGTCAGTCATTTAATCACTGAGTAAGTTTAGGACCAAAGAGATGATACAACATTGGTTTAAATTGTACATAGTGATACCAAACCAACGCCAACAGTGCCTGGCACATTTACCATGGTTAGAGTTTGACAAAATTAGCTCTTATTTAAAAATATGTATTTTTGAGTACTGGTGGCTCATTCCTGTAATCCTACTTATTTGGGAGGCTGAGATCTGAGGATCAAAGTTCAAAGATAGATGGGGCAGAAAAATTGGTGTCTATCTCCAATTAACTAGCAAAAGGCTGAGCTACAGGTATGACTCAAGTGGTAGAGTGCCAACTACGAGTGAAGAAGCCACGCAAAAGAATAAGGCCTTAAACTTAAGCCCCCAAACCAATATCAAAACCAGGGGATAAACTTGTGGGCCTTTTAGTCCAGACCCTGGAAAAGAAGTAGGAGTGGTGTAGCCCACAACTCTCTTTTAGTACCAGTGTTGTTCTCAGAGGAGGCAGTGAGAAGCCCAGAAATAGAGAGCTGCCAGGCAAGCCATGGCTCATGCCGGTAATCCTAGCTACTCGGGAGACCAAGATCTTAATATCTAGGTGTGAGTCCAGACCAATCAAAAAGTCCAAAAGACATTATCTTCAAAACTAGCAAAATTACCAAACTGGAGGCATGGCTCAAATAGTGAAAAATAGATCAGGAGTTTGAGGCATTTAAGGCCCAGTACTGTCACATGTCACACACACACACACACACACACACACACACACACACACACACACACACACACACACACAAGTCTGGGGCAGATTTAAGCAAGCAGCTGTCTGCATTCATTTAGGGGGAGGGGGTCTGTGTTCTCCTTAACTCCACTCACATTCCAGCAAAACTTTTAAAATCAGATACCACAACTCTAAACTGAGTGTCACACCAAGCTGCACAGCTGATAGTGTCCCCAGCTCAACTAGCAGTAGTGTGATCTCAAGCCCTCAGACTGGCTATCAGAAAACTGAGATCCCCTTGAAAAGCCACTGGTTGCTAGCTTCCCAAAGTTATTGTCCCCAGCTGAAATCAGCAGTGGCTTTGCAGAGCTTTTGGCTCCTGTCTCCTAAGTCCACCATTATCATTCCCGTGGATTTGGGAAATTACATGTTTCCTAATAATAGCCTGTGAAAGGAATATACAAAGAGAAATACAGGCAGGAGTGACTTGCTAGAGGTCTTTTGAAAGAGTCAGTGAGTGAGTTAGTTCAGCTACTCTTAGCTGATACATTTAACCTACCGGTCCTCACTGAACAAATACCAAGGAATTTCCCACCAAAATGTAAATTCTGGGCAACTGAAGAAAATATCATGTTCTGACATCCTGGGGCCTGGGCTCTGTGTGGCCTAGTTGAGCATTGGGGGGTGTTTTTAAGGAGGCAAGAAGTCTTCAGTCCACCTAGTTTGCACTACTCTTACTTTGTTTTTCTGACTGGCTTATCTGTGTTTTCTTCTGTCATAGTTCACTTCCCTCCTTTCTCTTCCCTTCCTTCTGAGCATCTGAGGAAATCTCATAGCCTTAAGTCCCTGGAAATTCCTCTTGCTTTCTGTTCCAAACTGACCTAAATCAATCTCCTGCTTCCCAGTTCATATATCTTTTTGTTTTTGATACCAATAACTATCTAAAGTTAGGGGTAAGACTGGAGGTATGGCTCAAATGGCATCACAACTGCTTTTATGCTTGAGGCTCTGAGTTCAATTCCAAGGTCTACAAAAGATATAACGCTATAGGAGTGGAGGGATAAATGATGAACAAATACAGCAGTGGTACTTACTGGACACTGTGGTGAAAATGAACTACATACAACTTGTGGGAGAGTAAGGGCAGGCAGGGTTGACATCGTCCAGAAAACATTGCACTATTTGCCCAACTTATATAACTATAAACCCTGGGCCAGGAGTTTGGCCTAGTGGTTAAAGTGCTTGCCTAGTATGCACAAAGACCTGGGTTCGATTCCTTGGTACCACATACATAGAAAAAAGCCAGAAGTGGTGCTGAGGCTCAAGTGGTAGAGCTCTAACCTTGAGAAAATCCAAGGACAGTGCTCAGGCCCTGAGCTCAAGCCCAGGACTGGCCAAAAAAAAAAACCAAAAAACAAAAAACTACAAACCCTCTGTGCATCACCTTTATAATAACAGTTAAAAACATTTCAAAGATATAAGTATATAGACAATTAAAATGAAGAGATGAAAGAACTCTTCAAACTTCAACTTGGTCATAGATCACCTAGGATCCTTACAAAATACAAATTTGGATTCAGTGGGGCTCACTGCTCCCATTCTCTGATCGTCCCCCGAATTCCAAGACGTTATCTGTTGACTGTGTATACCAGACTCTGAGTAATGAAAGTCTAAGTTTCTGTCCCCAAAGTTCTGCTCCATGTCTTTAAGAGCAGACTTCAAGCCAAAGTTTATTCTTTAAATATGAATATTCATTAGCAAAGAGACAAAAGTATGAGACAATCTGTTCTACAAATTAGATGAAATCCAAGTCTTTGCCCTCTTAATGGCTGGGATCAGACCTCTGTATAAATGAATCCTGACAGCTCTGGAAGGAGGAATACAGGTCACTGCAGAGGAGGAACGAGGAGATTTCACAATCAATCTCTAGACAAAAAGAAAGGAAGTTTTCGAATCAAGCATCAGGTACCACTTGCAAGGAGCTCAGACTTTAGGCTTTGTTGGATTGCAATTATCTATGCAGGTTTCAAAGAATTTTTAAAATATTTATCATATTTATAGCTCATTTGCATATTCTGAATACCAGCAGTTTCACCAGAGTAAATCCATTTATAAACCATGCTCTCGTCTGAACCTCTGGTGTCAGTGTGAGATAAAGAGAGGTAGCTATTTGGAGCAACTGTTTTCTGCACTTTGCTCTTTTGATGAAATGCTAGTGAACCACCCCCTATAATATATAAACAAATTAGGGCAACTAAAAGCATGTCTTTTTAAAATCACAGTCTTTGGAGATGTGTGTGTGTGTGTGTGTGTGTGTGTGTGTGTGTGTGTGTGTGTGTGTGTATGTGTGTGTGTTTGCTGTTGTTTCATTTTGTTGCTACCACTTGAATTATGCCCCCCAGTCTATTTTGGCTTTAGTTCTTTTTTCAGATAGGGTCTGTGGCTTTGCCCTGGGCTGACTTTGGTCCACCATCCTTCTACACGTGCTTCTAGCATAGCTGGAATTATAGGCATGAATCATCACATCCAATTTGTTTGTTCAAATTGAGTCTCTCTAACATTTTGCCTCGGCTTACCTCAAACTGCCTTCCTTCTGATCTCTTCTTCCTTCATAGCTAGGATTACAGATGGGGTGGGGATATATTTGGAGCTACAATACAGACCATCTAAGTCTACTAGGTGATTTCCAACTGCTATCTGCCCCTAAACTGAGGCAGGAAGGTCAATGCTCCTACATGTGAGAGCTTTCAACGGGGAAGGAGGGAAAAACAGACACTTCCAGTGAAATGGAAAAATTAATATGTCCACTTTCTAAGCAAATTCTGAGGATCACTCAGAATTTAGTGTCCTTGGTACACTCATTCCTGTGTGCTGCTTTTTCAGACTTGGAATCTAATGTAAACATTTGAGCAGGACCTGGACTCAGATTTCAATTTTTTCCCTATCTTTCTTCCTGCCTCAGTCTGCTTTGTGCTAGAGTCGCCTATATAATGACTGTGGAGTCTGAGAGTCCCATGTTCAAATCCTAGTTCGGACTTTACAGATCTCTTTAGGACTTGACAATTACTGAACAATTTCCTCCATTTAGTGTCAGGCAACTAATTCTAATTCTCCCAACCCTCACAACTCAGCTAGCTAGCGAGTTAACAAAATAAGCTAAGACTACCCCTAAGGAAATTGGAACTTAGAGAGTTTAGGCAACTTTCCCGATAATGTACATCAGGGTAACGACTAGAAAGGGAGCCCTAGCTCATCTCTGCATACCATGTGACCCGCATGAGTCTCATCATCTGCTATTTCTGTCTTATAATGAGATCAGCATGGTGGCTCTCCTGCTCTCCTTCTCCACACCTTCACGTCTTGCCATGTTTGCTTGATCTGCAAAACTCAAAACTGGCTACGAATCAGAAGAAAAGAAAGTCAGACCTTTCTTCTCTGGTCTCGCAGCCAGGGACAGTCAGTGTACCTAACTTGGTAGACTTCCTTGGGAACTCCCAGTAGCTTCATGTCTTTTGAATAATCCATTTGTCTTCTTGGTTCCTGAATTTGCTCAACTGGAAAAGAAGACCTTGGCCCAAAGTCTTAAAAGTATTAATGAACAGATCAATGAGTAGCATGAATTCTTCAATAGCCAATGTTCCTATGGCTCACAGCCAACTTCAGACAGATTCAGTCTATGTGAACACTCTGAGCTTCACTTGCAGGGCTCTGGGCACACTGACATACTTCCTCTGGCGCCCAAATCTCCATTGGAGCTGTTATGCCATAGTGCACAAGCAGTCTGGTCACTCTGCTTCCTCTGTGGGTAACCTGTAAATTCAGATTGGCTTTGTGCTTTCAAACACTACTATGACTAGAGAAAAGAACAATAACTAATGGTTGTTATCCTATGGATGCTTTTCATGATATCAACTTTATTATGTCACTAATTGAATTTTTCATAACAGTCCCATGACACAGTGACAACACACAAGGACTTAGCATCCTTGATCATTTAAGCTCTTCTCTTGTAGTAGTTAAACTTGGCTTGGCCCTAGCAGATTTGAAGCTCTCTGAAATAAGTCAAGGGTGGCACAGGGGTCCCCAAGTTGCCAGGGGAGACTCAGATCTTCCTAAATCCCCTACAAATGGAGACTGAGCAGCTGTTGCTGGGGGCTCCTGTGTCATTGCAGCTCCAACAGTGGGATCACCTGTTCCTTGGCAGTCCTGCATAAATCTGACCTCCACTCACTAGTGAGGTGCTGGGAGATGGAAGCGTCGTCCTTCAGTTCTGGAATGTCAATAGGAAGCTACTGCAAAAATACCCTTGTTCTTCTTCTCTTCCCCAAACTATCCTGGGAGCCCGGGGTCCAGGCTCATCTCAGGAGGGGTCTTTAAGAGTCCCTAGGAGGTGAAGTAACTGAGGGAGGAGTAGGTCAGTTTCTGGAAACCATCAGAATTGATAAAATATACCAAAAGGGAGCTGCCCACAGCCTTGCTCTGTGACTGGCACTGTTGTGTAAGTTGAGGGTAAATTTCCAGGCTCAGTTGGTGGTAAAGAAATTGTGTGAGACCATTGGTCTGAGGTTGCAGGATGATCAAGAATCAATGGATACTTGCTGCTTTCCCATCAATAAAGGAGACTCCCACAGTAGCATTATTTGTACAGCAAGGGCCAGAACATTTCTTAAGTTACATAAATCTGCTTTTAACTTTGTATAAATGGATTGGGTATATTTTGTCCTTGTTATTTCTTTTCTTTTCTTTTAAATGTGTTTAGCTAGGTGCCAATAGCATGTATCTATAAGCTTAGATACTTAGGAAGCTGAGATCTGAAAATTGTGGTTCAAAGATAAGCCAAGGCAGGAAAGTCTGTGAGATTCATCTTCAACTAACCATGAAGACAAAGCCAGACAGGGAGCTGTGGCTCAAGTGGTAGACTGCTAGCCTTAATCAAAGATGCTCAGGATGAGTACCCAGGCCCAGGGGCAGCATACCACAAACACACACACACACACACACACACACACACACACACACACCCCATACACACATACACATACACATACACACACATCCCCCCCCCCCACACAGTCTTAAATGGTTTCAAAGATTTTTAATCTCAATGCTTTTCAAGTCATGCTGACAGAGTTCTTGGATTTTGACCATTTATCAGTTAAATAATTCTTAATATTAAAATTATTTTCTTTGTTCAGTAAATATTCACATTTCTTCACAATCAAAGACCTTCAACACCGTTCCAATGTAAAAAGATCGTTGTAACATCTTCATCCTATAAAATACCTGGTAGTCTATTAAAAAAATCCAAGTAACATGTTTTTGGTTTTTATAGTACTTTATTAAAACTGCATACTTCAGTTTGTAAAATTTATCCTAGATTTCTGTTATTTTCTGGCTGAAGATCCATGGTCAATGGCAGAGAGCTAGACAATACTTTAAAAACAATTATCAGTACTCTTTCTTGATAAATTCATTATGATTATTATCAGTGCAATGCAAAAAGATTACTAAAAAACCAAAGAGCAATGAATGGTTTATTATAGAAAACAAGTTGTTCCACTTTTGCTCTTTTATTTATTTTTCCTAGGATACCTATAAAATGTCATAACATACTCTTATATTTCTTCATGTATCAATTTGAAACACTGGTTATTTACATTTTGTTCAATAAAACAAGCTCTCATCCTTGAGAACCACAGATACCACGTTCACTCACGGGCAGGTGCTTCAACAATGTTTTGTCTGCACATTAGGTTTGAATCATATTGTATGTTTATGTTGTATGACTGCAGGAATCTTGTACTCTATTGAACTAATTATTCTTTTTTACAAAAAATCCTATTTTTCTACAGTTTATAGGAATTTTCACTTCACAATTTACACTATTCCATTCCATCTGCCTCCACATATGACTAAATGTATCTATTAATTATTCATACCTAACTTTATTCTTTGAGTCTTTGTCATTGCGTGCAAATCTGGTCATTTGCCCCCAAGTTCAGCTCTCTTTCAGTTCTGGCACTGCCTTTTGTATCATACGTACTCCTCTGATAATCAGGGATGGAATTTATGCTTGAAACTAGTTTTCACAATTTTTTATGGTGAACTTTGTTTTGTTGTTGTTTGTTTGTTTGTTTTTGGCTAGGTATCTAGTGTTGCTTGAGAAACTAGTCTATTCCTTGTTTTAAGATCTACATATTGGGCTGGGAGTTTGGCCTAGTAGTAGAATGCTCACCTAGCATGCACAAAGCCCTAGGTATGATTCCTGGGTACTACATACACAGAAAAACCCAGAAGTGGCGCTGTGGCTCAAGTGGCACAGCACTAGCCTTGAGAAAAATGTGTCCAAAAACAGTGCCCGGTGCCAGGCCCTGAGTTCAAGCCCCAGGACTGGCAAAAAAAAAGTCTGTATATTTCTGTACCTCTCATCTAATCAGAATTTTTCTTAGATTATGTCTTCTTTATTCATCATGTGAAACTGGTGCAATTCAATGTCTTGGTAATTTTCTTGTATTATTTCCTGAATGTTTGATCGCTTCCACTTTCTCCCTTTTATCCCAGAATTTCTACATGTTGAGTTTAAAAAAATGATCGTGGATTTCTTTTCTTTTTTATTGCCTTTAAATAGGTTGTACAAAGGGGCTTCAATTCAACTTGTCAACTTAGATGTACAAAGTAGTCTGGATTTCCTTGGATTTGTAGTTGCCTTATTTTTCTATTGAATTTTCTTATATTTTTCAGTCTTGTGCTCTGTCTCCTAGAGCATTCCCTGAACTTGACTTTCAAACCTTTGAATAGAATTTTAAAGTTTATCAACATATTCTTTTTGCATATATTTTTATTATAATGAGTACAAGGGTTACATTATATTCACCAGATAGAAGGTACATTACTTCACAAACATTGATACCCTTTTTCATGTCATGGTCCCCTTTTCCCTCCCACCCCCGCCCCCGCTCATCTTTATTTCCCCCTTTCCTTATCCAGTTTCAAATAACCAATTAAGCATATATAAAATACATCAGATAACAAGGTGAAATATTGTAACAATATGAGATAACCAAGGGACAGCACAAGAGATGAGAGATAACATAGTACATTAAGGACAACAATCACTTATATGGCTTTTGTTTCTATATCCTGGAGGTCCTTACATTTAGTGTCATACTATATGGCCTTATGTATCTAGGTTTTGTTCTATTGTAAATCTCTGCTAGGAGACCCCAAGGTTTCTACTGATTATGACAAATGAGGGAAACCACTGAGCCTATGTTCCTTACTTCACTTAATATGTTTTTTTCTAAGTCTTTCCATTTCCTTACAAATGGGGTGATGTCGTTCTTTCTGACAGCAGCATAGAATTCCATTGTGTATAAATACCACATCTTGTTGATCCACTCATCAACTGAGGGCCATCTGGGTTGGTTCCATATCTTTGCTATGGTAAATAAGGCTGCAATGAACATCGCTGTCCTAGTGATTTTAGTATATTCTTGTTTCTGGACAATTGGGTAAATGCCAAGTAGTGAAATTGCTGGGTCATAGGGGAGCTCTATATTCAGTCTTTTGAAGAACTGCCATACTGCTTTCCATAATGGTTGAACGAGTTTGCGCTCCCACTAGCAGTGTAGTAGTAATCCCTCCTGGCCACATCCCCTCCAGCATCTGTTGTTATTAGATTTCTTGATCCTGGCCATTCTAACTGGAGTGAGGTGGAATCTTAGAGTTGTTTTGATTTGCATTTCTGTTTTGACCAGAGATGTCGAGCATTTGTTCATGTGTCTATAGGCCGTTTTTATTTCTTCTTCAGAGAAGACTCTCTTTAAGTCTTTGGCCCATCTTTTAATGTGATGGTTGTTACTTTGGAGATTAGTTTTGTAGTGATGCAATTTTTTGAGCTGTTGATATATTTTAGAGGTGAGGCCTTTGTCCATTGTATGGTTAGTGAAGATCTTCTCCCATTCTGTAGGCTTTCTAGCTAATTTGCTAGCTATGTTCTTTGCCATGAAGAAGCTCTGCAGTTTAATGCAGTCCCACTTATCCAGCCTTTCTCTGAGTTTCAACATATTCTTTTATTTCTAAGAGTTCCTTCTATTTTTTCCTCCAATGCTTTCTAATGCATAGAGTGATTATCTAGTTGCATCCTTCAGGCTAGGAGAGAAGAATGGTCTTCTTCAGCTCTCTACACTTCTGTTCAAACTTTCACTAAGTTCCTTTATGCACCTATTATTTTGACCTTGGTTCAGTAATGAGGAAGACTTTCCTCAAATTCTGGGAGAAAATTGAGGAAGGAATTAAAAATTCTACTTTCTGGGAGTAGATGGGAGTTGTAGACCAGCAAATTCTACTGGCTTAATGTGACTGAGCAATGAATGGCCTAGCTTGTCCATTGCAGGATTTCTACATATCAGTAGCTGTACTTTTTCCTTTGCTGTTCCATTTCTTTATTACTGGACTTTACATTCCTTGTGGTTATATATGCTTGTCTCTGGTGGTCCAAGTGGAGAGAGATGAGTGGAGGGAGAAAGGGGACTGGACTGAAAGGTCCTTTCATATATTTTTTTTAACTTAACACCACCCATTTTGTATCACTCTTTTTTTTTTGTCAATCATTGGACTTGAACTCTGGTCCTGGGCGCTGTCCTATTTAGCAAGGGGTAAGCTACTGCCTTACCCCTTGAGCCACAGTGCCACTTCCGGTTTCCTGGTGGTTAATTGGAGATAAGAGTCTCATGGATTTTTTTAGTGCCTGGGCTGGCTTTAAACCACAACCTTCAGATCTCAGTCTCCTGAGTAGCTAATATTTCAGGTATGAGCCACTGTGCCATGCTCAGTTCTTTCTTAAAATTTTTTATTGTGTAAAGGTGATGTACTGAAAGTAATTAGTACATTTCTTTTTGGACAGTGTCACCTCCTCCCTTGTTTTCTTCTGTTTTTTCCCTCTTGACCCTCTTGTCAAGGTATATAGTTCATTTTCAACATAATGACTAGTGAGTATCACTGTTGCATTTTTTTCGCCCTTTGTCCCATCATTTCTGTGCTTCACCTTGCTCTCCCCAAACAGATAACCTTACATACAAGACAAAAGGAACAAGAAAGGGACGAAGGACAAAAAAGGACTAAAGAGGAGAAAAAGGGCAAAATAACTAGAACAAAAAAACCTCTTTCTGAAGTTCACAAACATAATTTTATATGATCACATGCAGATAGATATTAAGTCTTTGACCATTATTAACAAACTAACAATAAGAGAGATGCTGGAGGGGATATGGCCAAAAGGAACACTCCTATACTGTTAGTGGGAATGTAAACTAGTTCAATGAGTCTGGAAAGCAGTGTGGATGTTTCTCAGAAAACTAAATCTAGATGCTCCCTGTGATCCAGTAATTCTATCCCTGGGCATTTGTCTAACAGACTACAAACTAGGTCACACTAAAGCTACTAGCACGATCATGTTCATTTCAGCACTGTTTGCCATAGCCAAGATATGGAATCAACCCAGATGCCCCTCAACCAATGAATGGGTATAGATACCCAATGGAATTCTATGTCTCTGTTAGGAAAGAATGATAACATACCATTCATCAGGAAGTAGAAAGACTTGGAAAAAAATATATTTAGTGAAATAAGGCAGACCCAAAGAAACATACGTTTCATGGTTTCCTCCACTTGTTGTGACTAGACTGTACCTATAAATCTATAAGTAAACATCCTGGATGGTAAAAGACAAAAAATACACTTCAACGTGATAAATTATAAATGGTTCTAGATATCCATATCGTGAGATCAAAGGAGGTTATTCTTAGGGGATGATCACAAAGGTTCAGTTCTTGAATTCATGATTCTGATTCTGTGGTTAAATTTCTCTAAAGGTGAAATTTTCCAAAGAAGTCCTGGGAGGAAAACAAGCTAATGAATAACAATAAAAATAAAGACAAATATCTCTGAACTGGAAAAAAAGACTAGAAAGAAAGACTTGTATGCACCTACACACAAGTTGAAAAAATATGCCTAAAGTGTCCATCAGTAATGAATGGATAAATCAGTGGTTACCACAGTGGTTAGCCATGAGAAGAATGAACAGTTATTTGTGATACCATGAGTGGAAAGGACATCAGGGCATTAAGTGAAATGCACAAGGCCCAGAAAGAGAAGCACTGCATAATCTCACTTACATGTGAAATGTCACACCATTGTTGTCATCAGAGTTAGTAGGATGGTGGTGAGCTGAGGAGGGAGGAGGGAGGGTGACAGAGGTTGGTAGCTAGTTAGGTACTATGGTACAGATAGGAGTAAGAAGGTTTAGTATGCCATTGTATCATAGGGTGACTATAGATAACCATTCCCCATAAAGAAATAGGAAGCATTTGAGGATATGTGTATGTGTGTATATTTAAACATTATACATTATATACATAAAGTATAACTTTACATCGTTACCTCATTAATTATATAACTTCTATGTTTTAGTTTTCAGTTAAGAAAAAAGAAAGGAAATAGATGATTGGAGTGATGAGGAAGACAGCCTGGGAATTCAGATACACAAAACTGTATTTTCCCCAGCACACTGGTCTTTCCCATATGTTCTATTTTTCTAGCGCACAGGGTATCTAAACTACTGTATCTCTGTCTGCCATCAATTAGATTCGACTGCAGTCTTTTGTCTACCTTTCAAATATCAGCCCCATCCTTTGCATGTTCTTTCTATTCTTTGCCTTCTATCACCTTTTCTTTAGTATTCTGAGGCTTTTATCTTGTAGAACCTTCCCCTTAGTTTTAGCGACATTTCTACCATGGGAAGACAAACGTGTCTGTATATACTTTCCCTTCATCTAACATCCTCTTTGCTTCCTTTACACTGATATTCCTAGTCCAGTGAATGGAATTCACTTTGGGTCTTCTTTTTAGCAAAGGAATAAAATCACTATGTAACCTAAAAGCTGCTGCATTTCCTTCCGCCCAACTCCATTGTGATGTGTTTGCTGAGTGGGCTGTTTAGGTGACTGAGTAGACTAACAATTCAGATCTTTCAGTGGGAAAACTAATTCAAATCTCTGTGAAAGCACATGGGCAGATTAGGAGTTTTTACGGAGTTTGGACACGACAGACATCTCCAAAGCAAATCCCTAACTATCCATTATGTAGGTCCAGCTTGGATGTAGAGAAGCTTGGCGCAATCATGTTAAGGGCTTGAGATACATGTTCACCCACCCCTCCACCCACTTACATACTACACCCACATACACCCCCTTCACACACACACACACACACACACACACACACGAGGTCCTACTAACCAAAGGAACCCAGAAAACAAATTGCCTGACAAGGCGAGAGTTCCTTTAAAAACACAAGGCACTGTTCTCCGCACTGAGACTGCCCTTTGGTGACCAAGACTTGGAACCTTGCCTCTGAGGCATTGTTCCTGATTATTGTTCACCTGGAGTATGTCCTTGCCAAGTGGGACTGCATTTGCTTTCTACACCCATCTTCTGCTGCCAAACAAGGAGGCAGCTGCAATCAATAACAGAGCACTTCCAACTTCTGATTCAGCTCAGGCACCCAGACAACACGGAGTTTCAAATTTTAAGCCCCATAAAGAAAATGTAGAGCTCTTAGTCAAGGATAAAGCTCTCATGGGGCCCAACCATCAGAGACCCCACTTCCACTTCTTTTAATCTCTTCTCTGGCTATGTTCCTACATTACAGATAGACCTTGGAACAAAGTGTAGCTAGGCAGCAGAGGCAGAGAAGTGCGTGCAAGAGTACAAATACCTATAGAATGGCTTAGAAAAACTACCTCGACTGCTACTAACAAGTACCACACTTCTATGATAATGAATCTTGCCTGTTTATTTGAGTAGTGGCTTTTTCCTCTTGTAAGAAAGAAAATGGAGTTGTTATTTCTACTTGTAGCTATCAACGTGAGAGGTGATGAGCATGTTTTGCAGTGAGATGGAGAGATTTGTGTGTACAACAAAAATAAGACAGAATTTTTTGGGGGAGGAAACACTAACAGAGACATTTTTGTGCACTAAAGGAAGCAAAATTCCAATGTATTGTTGAGAGCATCTTTATTAAAAGGGGAATGAGAGGGGAACTGAAAGACAGCAAGGGATTAAAAAGGGATGGGGATAACATGGGTCTGATAACTGTCATGGCCTTTCTTGTTCCCAGCCTTGGGCTCCTGGGGAACTATTTCTTCCTGCTCTAATGCTTCTGATGCCTGGAATGCCTTGGGTGCATGCTTGACCAATCAAGAGTCAGGGCAGTGCAAAGCACTAACCATCAGGTCATCAGTGAAAAATCCAGGGGAGGAGATATGAGAAGAACTCTGTAGACCCCTCTCCAAAGGGAGGCTTTCTTTCTGTCACAACTTTCCTTTCCAATAGACTCACTCTTTAATGACTTCCTGCCTTTTATACTTCTCTAGTGATACTTCTCTAGTGGACAAGGAAAGCAAAAATGCCCCTAGATGGTACCAGGATTATTTTTTTTAATGTGATTGTCAGTTTAATCTGATGTCTGTGGCTCTCATATCCCATCTTGCTGACAGATTGGTTTTTTTTATTGTTGTTTTGTTTTGTTTTGGCAGCACTGGAAATTAAACATAGGACCTTGCACCTGAATTATTTCTGGACCCCCCCCCCCTTCACCCTGCAGCCCTCTTAGATTTAGTTTCTTGCTCTGATAAGTTCTCATTTTTGCCCAGGGAAGACTCAAACTACCATCCTCCTCCCTCTGCCTCCAACATAGCCCATAGTTCAGATGTGCTACAATATGTATGGCCCAAGACATTTTTTGTTTGTTTGTTTGAAAGTTTCAGTTATGAATTCCCTGAATGGAAATGATACATCATTGCACCATTGCATTAACTATTCGGATCCAGTCAGCAACAGCTTGGAGAGGCACCTGATTTCACATAGAGAACACATCACATTGAACTCTCGGTCCTCACTGCAGCACAGGAATCTATTTCTTTGTTCTGATCAACAGTGGGTCATCCTGAGGTATGGCACCAAGGGTTCCATTTGAAAACTTGTTTAGTAGCTCCTGAGACTGCCTGGAAATTAACCAGTCAATTAGACATACAGCCTGGATGTTCACCTAATTGACAATGAATACATTTGGAAACTAGATCTGCTTAGGAGATTATCTACAAATTGCTTTATGCCTTAGATAGTTCCAAATTGTCATGTGGACATCTGTTTTTGTTGGACACCAAGCATGCTATTACAATGACGATTTTATCATTAAGAGATAAAACCATGGTTTCATCTACCATATTATTCTGAAAATTTATGACTGTTATAAATATCTAGAGTGGAGAGGATAATGTTTCTAAGGTTTATGAAATAAATCCTTCCATGAATGCTGCCTGAAGAATCTAGCTGTCCTCACTATAACATAGGTATATTTTTCCTGAGCATTTCATTGAATCCTTACCCTTGAGTAGCATGCCAAGTGCAGAGCTTATTCTAGACCTCGTCTGATGAAGCCTCCAGGTTTTGCAAAGTGAATCCCAGAGGAGAGTGAAGGACATAGCTTTTACTGACAGATCTTATAAAATATTTGATCATTTCCTCTTTAAAGCCATTAGGGTTGTTTTTTTTAAAATTAATCTTCAGAATATCACAGATAAAATCTTTCAAAATAATGTTTCCAAATGTAATTATAACTAGGGATCTGTCCAGGTTAGGTGAAATTCAAGACAGGGCCATCAGGGTTTTTAAAACCAAGAAAATCTAAGACAATGTCCTATATAAGGAAAGTGTAGGCTGGGCACTAATGGCTGATGCCTGTAATCCTAGCTACTCAGGAGGCTGATATCTGAGCATCTTGGTTCAAAGCCAGCCTGGGCATGAAATCTGGGAGACTCTTATCTCCAATTAACCACCAGAAAACTAGAAGTGGTGCTGTGGCTCAAGTGGTAGAGTGATAGTGTTGAGCTGAAGAGCTCAGGAGATGGTGCCCAGGCCCAGAGCTCAAGTCCCATGACCACCAAAAAAAGTCTAAAGAGATAAACTATCTCAATGAATGATATTATGAATGGGATCATAGGACAGAAAAAGACAAAAAAATGACATAAATACAAATAAATCACGGGCATTTAGTAAATAAAAATGTAGCCATATAGGTTCGTTACTTGTCAGGAGTATAACATACTAATGAAAGATGTCAACATGACCAATAGTAGGTATGTGTAAATTCTGTACAATCTTTGCAACTTCCTTTAAATCTAATGGTATCTAGAAATATTCACAGCAGTTTAAAAAACAATTAGAAAAAGAGAGCACATCCAGAAGCATTTTCCAACTTGCTACAATTGGATATTGGACTGTGGATAAAAACTGCAAGTCATTAATTTTCATAGTGTGGAACAAAGTATAACCATGACCTGAGATTATTTGGGCACATGTATTGAACAGAATTGAATGTGTGGTGGGGTAGTGAGGATATCTACCTCACAACTGCCTCAGACGCTCTCCTGTGACCATATTCAAAAATTATGAGCATGTGCCTGCCAAGAGAAACTTCCAATGATATTTGAATGTTTTTCTATTGTGTTACTTCTAACTTCTGGTAGAGAAAACCAGGAAGAACACTGTCTCTCTTTTTTTTTTTTTTTTGAGTGACATCAGAGCTTTGGGAATCCAAAACATGCTCTACGTGAATAAAGATGGAGGAGAAAGGGACAACGAAGAGAAGTTGCCCAAATGCAGAAGTCTAATAGAAGTGAGAACAGTGGCCATCACAGATTACATAAATTCCATGACCTATTTCAGTGGCAGATCCAGGGGTACAAGGAAGTAAGCAAGGGTGCCCTTGTCCATTTTTCTGTGGAATAGGCACGGTGGTGTGATCATTTACATACTTGTAGCTATGATGGCTCATTGATTTTCACATTCAGTTTGATGCTTGCCTTGTGGTTTGTGAATTCAAAATCTATTCTTCTCAGAAGGAAGCTACAAATGACCATCGAACAGAACAAATCTTCAACTCTAACTACCCAGAAAACAACAGCCTCTGAAACTGATGATCAGATAGTCAAGGGCATTTTGTCTTCTGTTTCCAGAAACATCAAGTCTATTAAAAGAAGACAGAAAGAACATGTCTTCCATTTTTTTCCATAAATAATACTTAAACTGACCTTCTTCCTAAAAATCTTCTCTGTTTCCTTTGTACATCTTGGAAGTGACACGCTTACTTTAATGTGCCTGTCATGAGGTGATTTCTCATTTGAATTAGAAGTTTACATTGGACAATAACCTTATCATATTCAAATAGTCCATCCTATCAATAGTGATATGAAAATCAGTTGCTTAAAACCTTACTTCTAAGAGTCGATCAAAACCCAGAAATATCCAACTATATTGTGTCTTCCCTCTTGCATTGTTAGCAGATAAAGTAACTCATTAATCAGAGCCAGGTTGTCACCTGCATTCACAAAGCCTAGTTAAGGAAAAAAATTACATTTATTAACATTCAGCTCAAAATCATAACTGTAAAAGCACCACAGGAGCATAAGGTATATTATCTATCTAAGGAAAGTGGTTTTAAAATCCACATACACGAAAAGAAATGCTGCAAAGCAATGCTATCCTTTTTAAGTAAATTAAAGGGTATCCAATTCTCTAAAAACAAGCACAGTAGTAATAAAAGATGGTGTCATCTGTTGTTAGAATGTGCCATGTTGCTTCCAGGCAATGACCCATTTATAACAAGTATGTATCAGGCAAGATTACCATCTAATATAAATAAATAAATAAATAAAATATTCCCAAGTTCCAATTCTTGTCCAATGTATTTTAAATCATTCACCATTCAGGAAATGTCCAGTAGGGAGAAAAGCCTGTGTTGCTTATTGGATGTTTTATCAAAGATTGCAAAAAGGAAAGAATGAAGTTAGTACACCGTGGGGGGGGGTGTTGCTGCATAGAAGGAATGATGTCCTCTTTATCTCAAACTCAATCTTGTTCACCTCCTTTCTTTGAGGAAGGAATCAAGGAGTAGAAATAGCTTTCCTCAAGTACCAGTCCAGTATCTACCCACGACCTGAGCTCCATCCTCATATTCTCCACCCCTCTGTGTCTCTGTTTCTTCTTCCTTAAAATGGGCATGCTAGTGCCAGTCACAGGGGTTCATGCTTGAAACCGTCTTATAGGAGGCTGTATAGGTAGGCAGAGGAATCTGGCTTTGAATCTGGCACTACACAAAAACAAACAAGCAATAAACAACTCTATCTGGGAAAAAAAAAACCAACCCTAAACATAAAGGAGTGAAAGCATGGCTCAAGGAACAGAGTATATGCCTAACAAGTGCAAGGCATTGAATTCAAATTTCAGTAACACTCCCCCTCTTCAAAAACAATACCATAAATTCTAGGTAAGGAATGGCTCTGAGGACTGGATTATAAATGTGAGCACTCAAAGAGCCTTCCCTGAGCACTTTTCTATCCTTCTGATCATCACTATTTCCCAAGCTGGACCCCATGGTTCAGCGACCTTGCACCCCATCCATTCCAGCCCTTTGATGGGGAAAGGAAGAAGAATTAACAGGACATCGAAATAGAGACAGGATCATTTTTCTCCCAAACTTCTGTGGGACACACTCTCTGCTTCAGAATCTCCCTGCTCCCTAAACCAAGCAACAGATCCACAAGCTAAGTCACTCCAGGGAAGCAGCAACCAGGACACACCCATCTTGTTGACTTGTTGACTTCTCTGCCTCCTGCCGCTGGTTTGAAGAGTGTGAAATGAATTGGAGATTTCATAAGAAAGAAACATTTCCTCTTCGTTGGAGTTGCAAAACTGAGTAAGAGATACGAGTATCTCGTAGCCATGGAAGGAAAACATGCCCAAGAAAGAACACAGAGGACCAAGACGCCAAGAAAAAGTGACAGGTTCCTGAGGCCACCTCAGCACCTGAATACTTGTACTCGTTAGCCACAATGGCAATAGAACCTATGTCTGTCTGTACTCTTGTTATGTATGTCCTTCTGAAGTCAGTGCTGCAACATGCCTGAGGAAGGCAGCTCATTTCCAGAGTTTCCTTCCAGTCCTTGAGCCAAATGCTTCCAGATAATCCAATCCTCCTACAATCCACTGGTACCCAGGGAAAAAAAAAGCTACTGGTACCCAGCAAAAAAGGCTGAACTCTATTTATTTATTTTTTTAGACATAGTTCACCTTCTGAACTAGGCCTTAGTTATTTTCTCTTTATCAAGAAGGAAAATCTCACTCCAGATCACTGAAGTTTAGTAAAGACAACATCTTGTTTGCATATCAATTCCTGTTTAGTAGAGGACAAAGAAGCAAGCTAAGGCCTCCCTGAATCAATGTCTGCCCTCAAGAAGCCAGACATATTTCATCTTCTGATTGGACCCTCAGGGCTGAATTTGCCGAGAATGCATCCTAAGCCATTAAGCCAGTAAATGAACCTAGTTTCAAAAGAATCATTTAAGTAGTTAGTTCAGTTACTTTAGCAGGGATTTAGAGGCATGAAATCTCTAGTTCGGGAATAAGGGATGCAGATGTAAGCTCATCTTCCATTCCATTTGGACTGAATAGTGTGGTGGAAGAAACTGGCAGTGACTCTGAGCACACAGTCACCTGACCTGTTGATCTGACTGTTACTTAGAGAGGCACAAAGGGATGCCCAGATGG
Organism: Megascapheus bottae; assembly: GCF_031878675.1. NCBI lineage: Eukaryota > Metazoa > Chordata > Mammalia > Rodentia > Geomyidae > Megascapheus > Megascapheus bottae. The sequence goes on from NC_143517.1 coordinate 51,591,148, forward strand.
CATCCTCTATCCTCCACAGCAACTGTGCCCTGGCAGACAGTGTAGCAGAATGTCCTTCAGCTGCTACCAAGTCAAATCTCAGCACCAAATGACTGCTATTTGCTTTTTGCTAGGAAGATGATAGTGAAGTTTTTATTCCACCTTGATCTTGGAAGAATAAAATACATTCTTCAGTTTACCCTTGTTCAAATCTTTCTAACCCCATACCTTATGACAAAGTCTACCTCAATTAGGATTCAATTAATAAATGGAACCTAATCTCTGTCTTCTCTCTTATAGCTGATTTCCTTGCCAGGCTCTTAGTTCACATTTCCAATCACAGGTCCTAAGGAACTGGAATGATGGAAGTTTTTAATTCCTGATTCCTCTCAGAAGTCAGGCTCAATGTCCATGTTTCTCTGCAGAAACTATGCATATATATGCACATACATATACATGTATACATACACACATATATTTCCATCACTGTTCTTATCAAAATGTGTTTCTTCAACAATTATTCTTGGGATGGGTGCTGTTGGATCGTGTCTGTAGTCCTAGCTGTTCAGGAAGCCAAGATCTAGGGATCAAGATTCAAAGCCAGCCTGGGGAAGAAGATTCCCTGAAATTCTTACCTCAAGTTAAGTAAAACTGGCAGAAGGGGGGTGTGGTCCAAGTGGTAGAGCTCCTGCTTCTGTCTCCTGTGTCCTGGGATGAGAGATGTACCCAGATAATTCTTTTTTTCTTCTTACTTAATGTACAACCATACACCATAGAAAGAGGTTTCAGTCCTCAATTGGCCACATTGGCAAAGGTGATCCTATTAAGTTATATCATCTAAAGATGCTACAGTCTGCTTTATTCCTGTAAGTAAATTGTGTGATGCCTATACAGTGATAACACTACCTGGTGGTACGTCTCTTAGATACTACTAAGACTACTAATACAGAACTATCCTAACTTCTGTAACCACATGTGAATTCTAGCTATACACTCAGCGTAGACCCTAATTCTTATTAACTAGTATGTGAAATATCTTTAAATGTTTATCTCCTTTAAATAAATCCTCCTTTGCTCTTATCCCCATCTCCTTTCCCTAACTGTGAAAAGAATGTATATATTTCTAAAGCAACTGACATCTTTAAAGTACTGTAAATGCCTAGAGTCATTTTATGTAACTGCAAAAACATCCCATGAAACAGAAGAAATTCCTTCTTTTGCTTTTTGTCTACAAATGTCAAACAACTAAATATTTGCTTTGATTGATTGTTTTTTGAAATTGTGCTGGATGAATGGATTGGTAGTTTTTGTATAACAAATACAATACTAAATGCTTCCTTTTCCTAAAGGTAGCTTTGTGCTAATATCACTGGCTATTAAGATGGCTACTCTATGAATATTCCTTACTCAGTCACACCGTTGTGTTAGGAAGCATCTATACACACATTAGATTTGTGTGTGGTGTGTGTGTGTGTGTGTGTGTGTGTGTGTGTGTGTGTGTGTGTGTGTAGTACTGAGGTTTGAATGAAAGTCCTCTCAGCCATTATTTTTACCGGTTATTCCTGCTTATGCATGTATCTGAGCGCAGCCATTGTAAGCCTATGTTAAACTTCCTATTCTAGCTAGGGTAACAGGTATGTGCTAAAGCATGTAACTATTCATTAAGAAGGGCTTTTGTGAACTTTTCTGCCCAAGCTGACTCTGAACCTCGATCCCAACAATCTCAACCTTCCAAATATCTGAGACTACAGGGTGAGCCACTGGCACTAAGCTATGCGTTCAAATTTTGAGCAGGCGGTATTTCCATGGTATTGGAGGAATGGAGAAATGAAGAAAGGTCAACCTGCAACTCTTCTAGGAGTTTGATCCTTACATGTAACAGCCATAAGCACTGAAGGAAGATCCGTAAAGAAGGCTTCGAGGAGATGGGGCAGTGCAGAAAGCATTTGAGAGCACGGAGAAAGGGAAGAGTACAAGTGAGCAATCTCATAGGCGGCACCGTGGTGGACTACTGGACTGTGTTCACGGTGTGGCCACAGGGGCCCTCATTTTGTCTGGAATATGAGGCTTGGCCAGCTTGCTGTGGTCCCAGGCATTTGCTGATGGAGGCTGAACCTCATGAGATGTGCAGGACGTATCTTCATCTCTCACAGCTTTCTTAGAGAGAGAACAAACAAAATGACTGGTGGCCAGGACTCACATACCCAGCCAGCTTGTTTCCTATGTAGATTACTTAACACCTCTATGTTGATGTATTTCTGAAAGCATTAACATCCAGATTGGTTCCCTTTACATCTAAGAGCACTTTATTTCACAGTGAAAACAACCAGGTAAAGCAGAGGAAATTCAATTTGTTACTTTGTCTTCAAATGTCAAACCACCAAACACCTGGTTTGATTAATGAAGAGAACAATGGCTACTTTTCTCCTTGGGTTGATATGAGAATTAGGTGACTTTATACATCCAAACTCAAATATTTATCAAGTGTGTAGTGTTTGCCAGGACATTTTTTTGTTTGTTTGTTGTTGTTGTTGTTTTTAATTGAGAATAGACTTATCAAAAAGAAAAAAAAAAGGGTTTTTTATAGCGGTACTGGGGTTTGAACTCAAGGCCTTGTTCCTTCGAATCATATCCCCCTCCCCCGCCTCCCCCAGCCTTTGGATACTTTAGTAGTTTTCCAAATATGCTGGGGCATTTTTAGGGGCCAGCCTTACAATGTAATCTTCCTACAGAAACCTTTCAAGTTCTTGAGATCACAGACGTGTTCTGCTCTACCCATATTATTGTTGAGATGCAGTCTACTATTTGACCAGGCTGGCTTCATATGGTGATCCTCTAGATCTCTGCCTCACATGTAGAAAGGGATTACAAGTATGAGACCCCACACCAGTACCAAGAACAAACTCTTTAGAGGGGTTGCATTCCTTTGAGAGTGACAGGAGAGGACATTAGGTAAAGCAAATTTATAGAGGATAATAAGTGCTATTATATATGTATATATTCCTGATATTTCCTGATATATGCATATATATGTATATAGACACATGTATATCTATCTATTTATCTAAATATCTAAATATATGATAAATGGGCCAGAAAAGAACTCACTGAAAAGCAACTTTTGACTAAAGACAAGCTAGGCATATAACCATTGATGTCAGCTGTCAAAAGTAGTCTGAACAGAGGAAGCAGTATAAAAAAAGAACCCAGAAGTAGGAGATTTGCTGGAGTGTTTAAGGCAGAGTGACAAAGTCTGGCGTGTCTGGAGTACAGTAAGACATGACACAGGTTCAGTGGTATGAGGGTGGGGATGGTACAGAACGATGACTGGATAAAGCCTTGGAAGTTTCAGAAGTTGTTGAGGTGATTATGTGTTTTAAATGGGACACTTTGTGCTGGGCAATAATGTATCAGTTTGCCCTAGGCTGGGGATTTTGTATGGCCTTGGGGGTTGCTGGCTATTAATACTGTTGGCATAACAGGGTCTAGGGTGACCAAAATCTCTGCTGCTTCTAAGATGGACATATTATTGAGATCTATTCAAATCCTCCACTGAGATTTATTCACATTCTTTTCCCGTAGTTTCCTGTGAGTGACAAACAGGCTGCTCATCCTGGAAGCAGATCATGGGGCTCAACTGTCAGGGAGTCCTCCCTGGTGATAGTGTTCTTGGATCTGCTAGATGGAGTGATCACACATAAACACCAAAGCAATGTCTACACACAGCAACACAGTTAAGGTGAAGAAGCAGGAACTGGCCAATAAAACACTTTTCTTCGATACTACACTCACTTGAAGGCAGCTGGTGACATCCAGCCATCACAAAGCAGCCCCCGTCAGGTGGAGGGCAGGAGGTGGAAGCTTCTAGAGTGTGTTGGGAGCCCATACATCCCTCTTTTGTCCACAGAAACTAATGAGTTGGTAATAATTACTATAACACAGGGAACAAACACCTCATTCAAATGACAGAGTCATTTGTCTACTGTCAGTGGGAGCATAAATTGGTGAAGGACTTGTAAAGGTCATTTGGGTAATGGGGGTCAAAGGTCTCCTTCACACAATGCATACCTTTTTACCTAGCAATTCCATACATGGACAAAATGTAATTACATGTCAAAGGGAAACTTAAAGTATCTACCCCACTTCTCAATCACTTTGAAATGCAGGGGCTGGGTTTCTGTGCTTTGCAAGGTAGCAGCAAAGATACCTTAGTCACAGAGGGCACATTCTATGTGGGTGGGGGGAATCGAGTGGGGAGAAGAGGCCAGGTAGGATAAGATGGAAGCAGAGGTTGCTCAGGGTGGACTCACCATGAGAAGACATCCTGGGACAGTGGATATAAGCTGAGCCTCATTACCTAAGGACATGGCTTTTAAGCCATCAGCTCCTCTCTCTTTGAATCACAGGGACCTCTGACTGTGTTTTTCCCAGCAAGTCCCACATCTGTCTTCTGCTCTCTGTTTGTAATAACAGTTACTGGGTCACATTTGAGAAAATAGGTTTTGGAAAATGAGAGCATGTTTTTCTATGCAAGCTTTTCCAAAATGTAGGCTACACAATATTAATAGCTGTTATTGGATCCAAATAGGTACTATTGGAAAGGATTCCACAATCAGTTACTTGGGATAAAAGAGTTGAACTTATGCAAGTGTTTTGGCTACAGAGTTTCTCTGAAATGTTATTAATCATCAAGCAACACTAAGAGAAACATCATGGGCAGAAGAATATTCCATACTTGTTTGAATATAGCATTCCATTTTGTATCTATTAATATTCTACTAACCAAGTATGAGGAATGCAACATTGGGAATCTTCTAGATTAGGCAGAATACTGGATATTTCCAAGGTATGAAATGTTCTTCAGATTTGTTTTGCCCTTTTTACCATTACTTCTGATTAGTGACTTCCTATCAGCCCTGACAGAGATGACTGACTCGCTGGTCAGTGAAGAGCTTAAACTTCTAGCAAATTACAGTGGGTGAAGGAACCAAGAGCTATGAAGAGCCATCACACTCAAAATCATAACCTCTCTATAAATAATACATGTGCCAGCTGGGAGAAGATCTACAAGGCTTCTGTGCTACTTGTCAGTCAAGAGACGCCTGAGGAATTATCAAGAGGGTTTTTGTTATGTGTGTGTGTGTGTGTGTGTGTGTGTGTGTGTGTGTGTGTGTGTGTAGGCAGATGTGTGTCTGGAACACAATCCCACATTCCATTCTCCCCCTAAACGTGGTCTTGAGGCAAAGAACTACATAGTTGAGAGAATGCAGAGTCACCTTGTGTTGTCAACAGTAAATATGTCAATCACACTTGGCAAAAGCCTGACAGCCTGGGATTCACATTTACATCGAATCTAAAATAGCTGCCTACAGCTGCCTTTAGCTCAGTGCAGAGTTGTGATGGGGGATGCAGGCAGTCTCAGGACCTGAGAAAGAAAACTGCCCAACCATGTAGTCATCTTGAGGGTGGTGTGTTTGGCATCTACAGCTTTTAGCCTTGAGCCTCTGTTCTGTTCCCACGTCACAGCCTCCCACAGAATGACAAGAGAGAATAAGAAGTGTACAGTAGCCCCACCTAGGCCCTCCCCAACTCCAAGCAAGAAAAGCTGCACATCCAGGCCTTGCCAGCTGCCACCAGATCAGATATCTATGGGTTGAGCGTGCATAATCCTTACTGACTAGCAGAGGCCAACTGAGAGGATTTGGGTTTACAATAGGGTGACATCAATCTCTTCTGTGAATGCAAACTTGGAATGTGTGAATACATTTCTCACAACGATAAAGGAGTTAAGAAGGAATGTTTCAAATATATGTTGCTTGAATTTGAATCTTTGCTGCAACACCTATAAGCTTTGTCTTTTCTGAGTGTGTTGATTTAATCTGTCTGAGTCTCAGTTACCTCACCTGAGAGAAAACAGAATGGTAATCCCTAGCCCTGATTTAGATTCCTATGACTATAACATTAGAAAAAACTATATAAACAGGAATATTTTTGAACATGTATGAGGTCACACAATAAATACTCAAATATAGGATTAATTATTATTATAATTGAATAACTCTTTTTGCTGAGACTTGGTTAATACAGGGCCTGGACATTTTTCACTACTTGAAAGCAAGGAACACTAGCTACTTTCTCCAGAGGTCTTGTTTTAGCCACACATCCTTCTCTGCTTCCAAGATGTGTTACTAAACCACAAAGAGGTGATAGAAAGAACCACAGTATAGAAGCTATCAGCCATGGCTATGTCTGTACTGTCTAGATATTTTCCCCACTATTAACCTTTTATAGAGATTCTTATTAAAGGTTGTCCCTCTACCTCAGGTAAAGTAAGTGTTTGGTTTGGGAAGAGTTGTATTGGGAAGAATGTTCCTGGAAGTTGCTTTATTCCATCCCAAGTCAAGATCAAGGAACAGCATAAACAGAAGCTACCAGAAAGATCTACTCAGCAAGGCAAAGCTCAGAGGGGAAGCCAGTAACATGAGTCCTGTCTTCAGAAGACAAACGTCTACTGAAGAGTCAACCTTGATGCCAAGTAGGACCTGGAAGAAGGTGGAAAAGAAACTGCATCAAGTCTTATATGCCAGGCAGATCAGAAGAAAGTGAGGGGTCGAGAGAAATCAAATAGAGAAGGCAAGTGGATGGAGGAAATTCTGGGTCTGCCTCAGGGACAAGGATCAAGGAGGCCAATGGCAGAAGAGGAAAGAAGCATAACAAGAAAATTGATGTACATGACGGATAACTGGAAGCACTACATCTGTCTACTGGGTAAATCCAGAGGGAGCTGAGAAGTATACTTTGTACATGTAAGGAAGAAAAGAAGAAAATAACTCAAGTTCAATAGATCACAGGAGTTACGCTGAAGCTTTGGCTCAGGAAGGAGGGATGGGCAGTCTTGCTTAATGGAACTATTCAGTAATCTGGCTATTACATATTTGATAGGAAGCAACACATTACCTGCAAAAAATAATTTTTATTTAGGACTGACTTTCCAATCCATTTTGGAAATTTCCAGTTCAGGAACTGAAATTGGGCAAATGCCCAATTTGTGATCCTGTCCACCTGAGGAGCTGGGAATATTGCCAGCAGAGAGGCTGATTGTCATTATCCTCTTATACCCTCTGCCTGTCTAGAAGGAAGAAGCTGAGCTGACAGGGCCAGTGAAGCAGCTAGCTGTACTTCCTGACCAAGGTTCTTTTTTGTGTATTTGTATATATTAGTCAAGAGACTTGCATTTTTGCCCAAGGCTGGTGCTCTAGTACTTGGGCTACACTTCCACTTCCAACAGTTTTTGCTACTTAATTGGAGATTAGAATCTCTGATAGTTTTTTTTCCTGTAGGATAATTTTGAACTGAGATCCTCAGATCTTAGCTTCCTGAATAATGAGGATTACAAGTGTGAGCCATTGGTGCCAGGTATCTACATAGTTTTCTTTGAGTCACACAGATCAGTTATTTTATCTTAACTGAGAGAAAACTGGGGCTGATACAAGATAAATAAAGAGGCTGGGGGTGTCAATCATGCTGAGGAACCCACTGGAATCCATATCTCTCAATCTACTTGGAAGAGGCAATAATTAAGTGAGTGTAATGCATCAACAGCCTGTTTCTCGTCTTTGCTTTGGGATAGAGAAATGAACAGAATAGCAGTGGATACCGGGTCTGGATCTGACTCTCATCATATTTTTGACATCAGTATATTCCCTGCTCAATTGAAGGGACATTCAATAACAGGAAACTTCATTCAAGGGTAATATAATAGTAATAATACTAGCTACTTGTTATTGAACGTTTTCCTCAGTCCAGGCTTTGTTCTAAACACTTGACATGAATTAGTTCACTTAACACTCACAATGATGTTACAAAAGAGAAGTCATTAGTGTCTCCATTTTACAATTCAAGATGCTGAGACAACAGGAAGATACATAACAATGCCTGACATGACACGGTAGTAAAGATCAGAGTCAGGACTGGTATCCAGCCAGCCAGACTGCACAGCCCATAATCTTAGCCATTCCATTCCATTATGTGATATATAAAGGCCTTTGCATCCTTATTGAAATCAGCAAACTATAGTCAATTCATTCAAATTCAGATCCCTCTGTAGATCACGTTTTAGTCATAAATTTCATGTGTCATTTGTGCCATGTGGCCAAAGCTTAGCCAAGCCTTTAAAACAAAACAACAAAATCTGTGCTCCTGAAAGATGAGGCCTTGATCTACGTGTCTATGTGATTATGATCTGACCAAATGCCTGGTAGAATGCAGTTACCCATTATCCATTTTTTTTCAGACAAGAGACATTTAATAGCATAGTTGTTAATTTTTATCACTGATTAATATAAACATTCATTCATTTACACATTGATTTTCAGCTTGGAGAACCAAGTTGGGCAGCTTTAGATATGGTAATCAAAACAAAAATAAGTGGAGATGCAAGGTCTCTCTCAAATGATCCTTGAGCTTATTTTTTTTTTAAATCACAAAATTGAAAGCATAAGATCAGCAATAAAGGTGATCATATACAAGTCTAACTCGTGTATGACATTCCATTACAACATTCAGTTATGGGATAGAGCAGTCTTGGGCAATTCCTGTGAAAATGAGTTTTTATAGTTTATCAGAAATTAATTATTTCTGAAATCAGTGTGTCATTTTTTTGTGGGTTATGGGGCTTGGGTGGTGTCCCTGAGCTCTTCAGCTCAAGGCCACCCCCTTACCCCTAGGCTTGGGCATTGTCCCTGAGTTCTCCAGCTCAAGGCTACCATCCTACTTCTGGAGCCACAGCACCACTTCCAGTTTTCTGGCAGTTAATTGGAGATAAGAGCCTCATAGGCTTTAGTGCCCATTATCCATTTAACAAATATATGAAATATGTACTGATATTGGCTTATGCCATCTACTTTAGTCAATTGTAATTAATTATCTACACCCTCCTCTCCTAGTAGTCTTGAAGGCTCTACTGAATACAGAAACTTTTGTTTCATCCCAAGTGAAAAGCTTAGAAGCCTGAGTAGAGCTGTATTCCATAATTTCATGGGAATCAGGTGAATTAGGTTTGAAGTCTCACACTAACCTGCAGAGAAAGCTGGATTCAATGGTACCAGTAATCAGATAAGAGCTGCTTGGGTCTCCAGGACTCCACTGTGATCTTAGTCTGACTGTAGGGAGGATTTGTTGTGTCAGGTAAACCAGTGCTCATTGAAATGACAAAACACCTCATTTTTTCTAAGCACTGGGTAATGTGTGTGGCAGAAGAAGAGAGGTGACAAAAGCTGCAGAAGTAGAGAAGATGCCCTGGGAAGAGAAGCATAGATGCTAATGAAATCACCAAGAGTTCTTCATAGGGAAATCTTTGCCTTGGGCAAAGGTATAGAACTCCCTGAATGTGCTAAGAGGTGGTGAAAATCAAAGTTGTAAAGAAACAGTGGGATGCATTTATAGAAGTCATTACACCTGGAGATGTGGTTCTTCGTAACCAGGAGCCTTGACTGGAAAGACAAGTAATGAGGGCAGGAGGCAGAATCAGAATTTTGGGGAGTACATATAGGGCCTTCAGATTAAAGTAGAAAGCTTTAGGTATGCAGGCCTGGAGTGGGATCGAGTCTTTTTAACGAATGGAATTGCTAGCAGCATAGATAAACGAAAGTTAAATGAAGTAAGGAAGGCTTTTTTTAAGCAAAGAAGGGTCTTCTTAGTGACAGAAATCACACCTTGTCGGTAGTAATGTTCTCTGAGAAGTAAGTTTGCCAAGTTCTCATTAAGATGAGGCATGAACTCATCCCTCCTCCCTCCTCTGGTGAAACACACTGCTCACTCTCTCAAGACCCACTGCTGTGGTATCAGACAGACTGTCCTAAGTGGGTTCCGAGACAAATTAATTGGTATTCTGCAAAATAGGGTGTAGGGGGAGGCTTAATGATAAATCATATTGGAAATCACAGTTACAGTGGAAAGAGTTCTAGGCCAGGAATCAGAAAAGTTCAAATTCAAGGCCTTGGTTTGCCTTGTTTATGTGGCCTTGAAAAATTATGTTTTTATTCTCAACATTTGGCATACAAAAATGTGTAAATACATATACTTACCAGATGATCATAAATTCCTTGGACACCTATACTGGAGTAAAGCTCCATAAACCATACAATGAGAATTCATTGTGAAATCATGAATATTTATCAATGGATATGGACTGAAGTGTGTAGACCCTCCTCAAATATTGGTTGTAATCCTTTGCCATTGGGCTGCATTTGGAGATAGGGCTTTAAGGAGGCAATTAAAGTTAAATAAGGTCATAAGGGTGAAGTCCTAATCTAATGATTGGTGGACTTATGAAAAATAAAAAGAGATTTTCTTTCTATGTACACACACACACACACACACACACACACACACACACACACACAGTTGAAAAAGACTATTTGAGGATCCAGCAAGGAAGAGAATCTTCATGATAACTTGACTGTGGGTAAAAATCTTACACTTTCCTGAGCTATGGAAGAATAATATCTGTTGTTTGAGCTAGTACACAATATTTTGTTATGTCCAAGTAGATTAATTCATCTGTGTGAATGCAGATAGAATTTTTGCACAATACTCCAATATGGATAAAGTTTTGCTTTTTAATTTTTTTTGCCAGTTCTGGGTCTTGAACTCAGGTCCTTGGCACTGACTTTGAGTTTTTCTCAAAGATAGCACTCTACCACTTGAGCTACTGGCCCAGAGGTTTGCTTTTTTTAGAATATATTAATTGTACAAAATTATGGGACTTCATTGTGACATTTTCATATATGTACATAATATGTTATTTTCCATTTTTCTATTTTTATTTTTAGAGTTAGTATAAAACCTTTAGAGATAAAATTTAGAATAAATATGAGAATGAACCCACTGTTATCTCTTGTTAGAAAAATTCTCTGTGGGAACAAAACTTGTTTTTGCATTACCTAAGAGGGAAAATAAAATATCTAGAGTTGCAAACAGAAAAAAAGCCTTCAGCAACAGAGTGAGACCTCAGTGCAGAACTTCTAAAAAGAAAAATAAGGCTGAAAAAAAAAAAGACAACTGGGGCTTGGAGTTTGGCCTAGTGGTAGAGTGCTTGCCTCACATGCACAAAGACCTGGGTTCGATTCCTCACTACCACATTCGTAGAAAAAAGCCAGAAATGGTGCTGAGACTCAAGTGGTAGAGCTCTAGCCTTGAGAAAACCCAAGGACAGTGCTCAGCCCCTAAGCCTAAGCCCAGGACTGCCCACCGTGCCCCCCCCCACCGCAAAAAAGACAATTGATCTTAAGTCATTCAGAGAGTAAGGTCTTTGTTAATTCCTTGGTTCATTTGTTCATTCATTGTTCCAACTCTGGTCTGTTCACTGATTCACTTGTATGTTTGCAACAATACTTATCGTTTATATTAGTGCCAGGTAATTTCACGGAGTTTTGTCATTTGGAGGAGAAGGCAAACAGCAAGCAGTTAATGATATAATTTGTTTTTATTTAAATACAAATTTGATAATTGCTACCAAAGAAATGTCAAGTCCTCCAAGAGTGTAAAATAAAGGATTCTTCAATCCACAAATTACTAACTCAGAACTGAATCAGACAAGGATGTCTTAAAAACTCATCATTATAGCAAGAAGTATGGGAGAAGAAAAAAGGAAAGAAAAAGAGCAAGTTGATGCCCAGAAAGGACCCTAGATAGAGAAAAGACAGGAGGAAGACCAGTGGGTGAGCAGTCACGAGAGAGCCACATGGCCAGAACGTGAAGAACACGAGGAAGCCTTGAACAGAAGAAATGGGATGCAGCAGAAAGAGACCAGGAAACTCATTGACCAAGTTTTGATGAGCACTGTATACTTCAAAGGCCCTAAAGCTTTGAACTGCTGGGAGCAAGGTGGTCATTAGAAATGTGTCTCCTGCTTCCCATAGCCTTTTCCTGTTCCAAACAACCTGACTTTGATGAGCGGAAAATGAAAATAACTGTCTGGATCTTGATAATGTCGGACACCTGCCTAGACAATGTGAAGGATTTGTGGTCCTTTCCTGAACGAAGTTAAATATTTAAAGGCAGCATAGTAGATGGCTAGCGACTTTGACCAGAAGAATTATTAGTTAATGGCTGCCAAGTGTTTTGTGACTAGGAAGCATGGGAAGAAGCAGTTGATGGATCCTCAGGATAAGCTGTTCCTCTGGGCTATTCTCACAGGTCAGCTGGCCCTGCTGCCATAGATAAGCCTGGCTAGTCCTGGGGTAGGACTAAGGCTCCATTTGCCCTACTTCAAATACATTTCAAATAAATGTCCCATTGAGAGCTATCGGTGCCTACACTGAGATCACAGCCCTGCTCTTCCACAGGAAGGAATCCAGGGAGGACACTTCCTGTCTAGCACCAGTGTTCTGCCCAGTACTTACACTTGAACACCAGCACTCTTTCCCTTTCGATCCTCACTACAGGAGGGTACAATGAGACTCAATTGTGCCTCACCACTTTGCCTTTGCTCTTTAGATGCCCAAATAGCTTACAGGCTTCTTTCCTAAACACAGCTGGGTAGTAGGTTGGAAAAGTAGAAAACAACTGAAAGATGGACCAAAGAGGACCCAGCCGGATATGGAAGCTATACACTGCCTATGCTATAGAGTGCCCCTTCTTTTATGGGCACCTGTATCAGCTCCAGATAGATAACAGAAACACTCATTCCTCTTGTGTGGGCTTGATTTTCACAAACTCCCCGTGGACTGTTTACCAATGAGTTGTCCTTGAGCTTGGAATTTTTCTGCACAACCAAGTAGGGGAAATTAATTGCAGAAATGTCTATACCTCTCCACTCTCTTCAGGAACCCGTGCCCTGTACGTGTAGCTTTTTCTACAACCTTCAGTGTGGGCTGCCTCATGATTCTCTTCAGCCAGCAGAATAGGAGAAAACAACAGACTACTGTCTCCATGCCTCAGCCTCAACAGGCCTGGATGTTGGCCCTACCACATAGACTAGTCTGCTGGAGCATGAGAAACCAAGGCTTCTGAAGCAAGGCCAGCACAGACAGATGACCACCAGAAAACCTGCAAACTAACTCAACCAGGTGAGCCACGCTTTACCCAGATTAGCGGCACTACTCACTAGCCCCTAGAAACACACGCAAATTTACGTTTATTAATGCATGTCACTGAGGTTTGTGGTTGTTTCTCTGCAGCATTCTTGTGGCAATAGATAATTGACATAGCAAGGATTTTAATCATGTTCCCATCTTGAGAATGTCATTTTCTCTGCCTACATACATGAAATCCAGAGGTTTATCTGAGTTCTGCTGAATTCCTTCCTTGCCCAAGCAAGCAATGCCTGCCTGGTAGATAGACAGTGATATGTTTTGCTTCTGTGTACAATACGACCCACAAATCTTGTGGAGGCTGCTCTCTGGCAGAGCTGGAGACAGGCTGCTGACATCATCCTTCAACCTGAAAGAAGTTAAATCGAACACTAGCTCCTGGGCCCGAACACTTTACATCCGATCCCTAGCAAGAATAAAAGCTGACTAGGGAACTTCAGCCTCTGTGTTTCTGGTTTACTAGTCTAAAGCTGCCCAATATTTCTACATGCAGATATTTGTAACAAATACTTATAGGTCGCAGGGGAATCATCTCTCGGCACGGCCTGAATTGTGATATTCTCTATCGTCAGTAGATGTCATGTAACTCCATAGTTTCTCTGACCCTGATGGATTTTTTGTAAAAATTGCTTCAGTCAGAACATTGATCTTCTTAAATTTCTTTTCAAAGGCTGAAATTTTCTCCAATAGACAAGGAAAGAATGCATTATGATGATCTATGAACAAATATTGTACCAATTAATTCTCATTCATACTTGATGGCTAAATTCTAGCAGATCAACTGGCCCTGGGTACCCTTAGCTTCTGATTCCAAATGCAAAGTCGTCAATAACTTTGATGACTACTTACTTCCATTACCCATCCTCACAACAATCCAATAAAAAGCTTTCATTTCAAGGCAAGCCACAAATTCAACCCAACAACTCAATATTGCCATTGCTGCACATCAGCTGACTCAAGCTGGCCTTTAGCTAATCAATATAAAGACTGAGCTCTCCCCTCCAGTGCAAAACAGAGGCCAAGGACCAAGAATCAGCAAATCAGTCTGGGCTAGAATAAGCCTTAGAAGGCTCAGTTGAATGCTTGTCTCTTAAAGAAATACATTTTCTCTGCTCAGTCTGCCTATATCAAAGCTCAAGTTTTTCAATGGAAGGCAGTTATACCTGCCCCCCTCCCAAATGCAGATCTGTGAGGTGTTATTCTAGAGCTTGTAGGAATCTCTAAAAATTGGGTAGAATGTATTATGTGTCTCTGGATATAGCCTAAAGTTTACAGACAGCAACATGCATTACAAATACTCGCTGACTATATTTTTATTTTTGGAGTGAAGGAACATAAAAATAACAATGAAAAAAGCCAGACAGAGTGATGTATGCTGGTAATACCAGCACTTAAGAAGCAGAGACAGGAAGAGTCGAGAGTTTAATGTACAAGGCAAGATTCTGTCTCAAAAACAAATAAAAATAAAATAAGTTTTGGAAGAGTCATGGCCAACTCAGCAACTAGATTCTGGTTAAGTTAGGTTCAGTTTGAGAAAACAGTATGGCTCTCTTAAGGTGAGGGGCATACTTTCCTGTTTCATTGCTCAGAAACAATCTGATACTCAATGAGAACAGAGCACCCATTTATTGAATGAATCTATAAGTGAGTGCATGAATTCATTCATCAGTAAAGTAATTGGCTAACTTAGGGTTATGGTCATAACATTTATTCTTCCCAGACAGAGATGTTAAGGATCCTGCATTTACAGAGCTTTCTTCTCCATTCATCCTGTGTTTTCAAGGCTGGTCACCCATTCTCCTGCTTTTATGAGTTTCAAACTCTAGAGGCACAAAGACTCCATTAGTCTCTGGAAAATTGCTCTCAGCTGTCCAGGTGGTACAAGTTTGGACAGTTACCTGGTGCTTTTCTGGGAATGGTCAGTAGCTAGCAAATGCATAACTCAAGAACACAAAAAGCTAGTCCCTTGCCTCGAGGTAGAACAATTCTGTGGTATTTATTGTCAGTGTTCCCTGGAGGAACAAAATCAGACTACATGTTAGGCAGACTTTTATCTACACAAAACTTCTTTCTTCTCATATCCTGAATTGTTTTGTTTTGTTTTTTACAGGTTTCCCTGGAAATGATCCCCAATTGTAGCTCAAGTTGATAATGGAAGTCTATTCACAAAGCTATACAGTTCTCTGGCATCGATGGCTGGATCCTTAAGCCTGAACTGGTTTCGGGGGAGTACCTCTTGCATTTGAAAAGTAGTGAAAAGATGGTATAAGACTGAGTACTTGCTTGTAAAAGAGAAAAGCTGCAGATTTGGGTAAATTAAAAACAGGTTAAAGCAAGGTATGATTTTTTTTTTAAAAAAAAGCCTCCTTGATAGTATTTATAAGCAACCCCATTTGCTGCAGTTGATACCCAACTGTACTAAAATATGGAGACCACAGCTTAAGTGTAAGAGCTGGAAAACATTCAAGGAAATTGACTTCTCTTTTGACAAGACTTCTAGCCAGAAATCAGATCTCTGATAGAGAAAAAGTTAGACCTTGATTAAGACTGTTCAGATGTGAGATAGGGTCCTAGAATATGTCAAGAAAAGTAAGTTAGAGAGCTAGAAGAGTACTAACTTAATTGATAAAAATTATATCCACCTCCCATGACACAGTGTTGAGATACTTCTCATTAACTTGAAAGTATTGGTCACATTAAATATGATAGAGATGACAGAATTTGATTGTAGCCATATATAGAAAAAAAAGAATGGAAAATCTCAGAGAAGTGACCACTTGGTATAACCAGGGGTTTATCATCTGACATTTTTCTTCTGGAGTGTGTAGAGAGCAAATTTCCCACCTCTGCTGGTGATGGAGGCAGTTGCACTACAGAGAAGTTTATACTGTTTATCTGGGATGAATCAAGACAGATATCAGGCAATGACGTTATAGAACTCTATGGTAGCTGTATGCGGAGGGTGTACAGGACAAGTAGCAGCATTCTGCCAGAAGAGGAACATAATGTTCTCACAGTCATCAAGTTGAAATTGCTAACTTGATCCCCAAAAGACTCCTCTAGTAGCCTTATCTCCCTTTTTCTCAGCAACGACCCTTCTGAACTAAAGGTACTAGATATTGTAAATTACCAAGATATGACCAGATAGAAAGAGAGAGGGGGGAGGGAAGGAGGGAGGGGAGGAGAGAGGGAGGGAGGCAGGCAGGCAGGCAGACAGGCAGGAAGGAAGGAAGGAAAGGAGGAGGGAAAAGAGAAGAAAGAGGGAGAGGAGGAGAGGAAGAGGAAGAGAGGAGGAGGAGGAGGAGGAGGAGAGGAGAGGAGAGGAGAGGAGAGGAGAGGAGAGAAGAGAAGAGAAGAGAAGAGAAGAGAAGAGAAGAGAAGAGAAGAGAAGAGAAGAGAAGAGAAGAGAAGAGATTGATGAGCCTTTCCTCTGCCTGCATAGAATTTCCACAATTATGGGATGCACTCTTCAGCATCTTGGGGACCATTCAAATAGCTCCTTAAAGAAAGACCTCTAAAGAAAGTGATGCTCCTTTCTTCTCTGAGGAACTCAACTGGAAGCTCTTTGCCAATGGCAATGCTAAACAACTAGTTCACCACCCCTTCTTGAGACAAACAAATCTCATCACAGCAGTAGTTACAGTTTTGTAACCTTTAGTTTGATATTTTAATTTTTTATCACCCACTTTCTCAACAATTTTCACTAATTTTAAGAAAACAATGGATCTTGGCAATACCATTTTTGTTTTTGTGTAGGTCAAAATATATTGAGCTAAATATTGCCTTAGGCAGTTGAAGAGTAATTTTTGAAGATTGTCTCAGTTTTAGAGACACTTTGGCATTTATAAAAACCCCTGTACTGTTCAAGGCCTAAAGTAGAGTACTATGCTCTAGGCTGACAGCACCTTATAAAAAGCCAATCCCATACCTAGAAGAGCCCTTTTTGGGGCTAAACTCAGTGTGTGTGTGTGTGTGTGTGTGTGTGTGTGTGTGTGTGTGTGTGTGTGTGTGTGTGTGTGTATGTGTGTGTGTGCTCGCGCACATGCGCGTGCTTGCACCAGTATGGGGCAAGAGCATGGCCTCACATTATTGCTTTACTTTTTGTTGGTGCTCTACCCATTGAGATACACCTCCACTTTCTGCTTTTTTGCTGATTTTTTAAAATTTTTATATTTTATTGTTGGGGTAATGTGTAGAGGGGTTATAGTTACATTTGCCAGATAGTAGGTGCATTACTTCTCACACAATGATACCCCTTCTCATGTTTCTGTCCCCATTGCTTTCCCCCATCCCCCTCCCAATCATCTTGTTTTCCCCCCTTCCCTTTTTTATTTCAAATAAAACAAATAAATGTATATACAATATACTAGATAACAAAGTCAGATATGGTAACCATATGAGATTAACCAAAGGGCAACAAAGGAGAAGAGAAATAACATAGTATATTAAGAACAACAATCACATTAGATAAAGCTTTTGTTTCCATATCCTAGAGATCCTTTCATTTAGTCTCATCCTGTATGACCTTATTTACCTAGGTTTTGTGCTATTGTAATCCTCTGCTAGGAGAGTCCTAGATGTGTAGCAATTATTACAAATGAGGGAAACCATTGAGCCTATGTTCCTTTGGGTCTGGTTTATTTCACTTAATATGATTTTTTTAAAGTCCTCCCATTTCCTTACAAATGGGGTGATGTTATTCTTTCTGATGGCAGCATAGAATTCCATTGTATATAAATACCACATCTTCTTGATTCAATCATCTACTAAGGAGCATCTGTGTTGTTTCCATATCTTCCCTATGGTAAATAATGCTGCAGTAATATCCTTGTGCTAGTGGCTTTGGCATGGCCTCATTTCTGGACATTTGGGTAAATGCCAAGGACTGGATTGCTGGGTCATATTGGGAGCTCTATATTTAGTCTTTTGAGGAATCACCATACTGCTTTCCATTGAGGTTTAACGAGTTTACACTCCCATCAACAGTGTAATAGCGATCCCTCCTGGCCATATCCCCACTACTATCTGTTTTTCAGCAGTAGTTACTTTTAACTAACAAAACACTATCTGTTAAGTCTTTAAACAGTCATTTTCAGTGAATCATAGCATTGATCCAAGTAATTATCAACAGTCCTCACAGTTGACCACACTTGGAAATACATCTGTTGCATTCAACCTGTGTGTGTGTGTGTGTGTGTGTGTGTGTGTGTGTGTGTCTTTGTCTGTCTGTCTGTCTGTCTGTGTCTGTGTGTCTGCCTGCATGAGTGCTTGCCTTGTCCCAGGAATTGAACTTGGGGCCTGAGCTCCCCCTGGACCCCCTTTTTACTCTAGGCTAGAAGTCTACCATTTGAGTCATAGCTCCTCATCTGACTATTTTGGTAGTTTTGTAGATAGAAGCATCTCATTGGCCAGGAGTGTGGCCAGGAACTTGCCTAGCATGCTTGAAGACCTCAGTTCAATTCCTCGGTATCACATACACAGAAAAAGCAGGATGTAGTGCTGTGGCTCAAGGGGTAGAGCTGTAGCCTTGAGAAAGCCCAAGGACAGTGCCCAGACCCTGAGTTCAAGCACATGGACTGGTGAAAAAATCCCAAAAACTAAAACAAAAACAAAGGAGAAGAGTCTCATGAACTCTTCTCCCCTGATTGGTTTAGAACATAGATCTCAGCCTCCTGAGTAGCTAAGATTACAGATGTGAGCCACCAGTGCCTGGATCTCTCTGTACTCAACATTTTGATTGTCACAGTTTGATACAAAATAAGGGACTATTGTTTCAAATTTAGCTCTACAGCCACTTACTCTTCTTTGATTTTACATCCATACATCACAATCAGAAGTAATGGGAATGCCCATTCCAAGTTTATCTTCTGAGAAAAGATTATGGCTGCCATCCTAAATACTTGGGTATGATCTCTTTTCAATGGAAAAATCCAAATAGCAACTGAGGGAGAAGACCAGTCAGTAGCCAGGAAGAAACTGAGGTTCTCATTCCAGCCATCCTCAGTGACCTGTACCTTGCCTGTAGTGGGCTTAAAAGGAGATTATCTTCTACACAAGAATCTAGTCCAATGCTTCACTGAAATTTCCTAGGAAACTCTAAGTCAGAGATACCCACATTATATTTCTCATCAACAAAAACTGAAATAGCTGCTTTTTGTTTTGTTTTATTTACTTTTTATTTTAAAATATTTATAAGTTTATGGAAATCAGGAAGTTTCAGGAATTGTAAGAAAAGTCTCATTCGTATTTCCCTTACGTTGCCCCAATGGTTAAAGCTTACAATATCACAACCAAAAAATGAAACCAGGTATCCTGTGTGAAGAGTATTGGGTCATTTTTCTGAGTGTGTACATTTGTGGAATCATTGTAGCAATCAAGACAGAAAATTGTTTTAGTCATAGCAAGCATATAATCCAGTACTAGAGAGATGAAGATAGAAGGACTGGGAGTTCAAAGTCAACTTGAATGACCTCCTGTCCCTATGCTTTCTCAAGAGAATAGTAAAATGAGATAAAATAAATGCAATAGTTATATCACCACAAAAATCTCCCTCATATAACCCTTTATAATCATATTCTCCACCCCTGGCAACCAATAATCTACACTCTCTGTTTATAATTTTATTTCAAGAGTGTTACTTGAGTTGACTCATACAATGTACGACCTTTCAAGGTTAACTTTTTCACTGAAGATAGTGTCCTTCATATCCACCTGGTTTTTTTTTGGTTTAAATTATTAAGTTTTGCTGTGATTTGCTATACAGCAATAGATAACTATGCACTCTTAAGGAAGAATTGCTTTCTGATTAGACTGAGTGATAAACAGATTAGGCACAAAAACAAGATATGGACTGGATGCCTTGCATAAGTGTCTGTCATACCATGTTAATGAACGCGATTGTAACCTCCACATTTTTACATTTGTAGCATTCCTCCATCCACGCAATGGATGCATTACAGAGAATTATAATCACTGATATAAGAGGCAGCATATTCTGAGAGCAGTAGCTCATTAGACACTAATCTCATCAAGTCACTAATGGTGGGGGTTGGAAGAGAGAAGAAGCCATGCACTATGTCATACTTGGTAGTTATAGTTGGTCTTTGTGTGTGCATATATACCTGTGCATGTACACATGGCCCCTGTGTGTACTTATATCCCTGAACTTTATGCTTAAGTATTCTAATTCTAAACTCTAAAATGGGGAGACAGAATAATCTTCATTTTCAACAAACTTTAGGGATATTCTGAGGCAGATGTCATAGTACCATATTTAGAGATATTCCATTCTACAATATTTTCCCCTTCCCTTTGTTTTTTTTGTCTTAGAATACGTCTTTATTTCTTTTTGGCTTTGATAGCCTATCTCACTATCTTAATATTGTTCATTGACTATTAGGAAGCAAAGAATTGGGAGTTACACTGGTATAAGACACAAGCCCTGCCTGCCACCACTTGTGCAACCTTGAGATATTTTCTCCATCTATCATATCCTCTGTTATACCCTAACTCCTCGCAAGGAATTCATTGTATGGATTGCTCAGGTAAATGCAAGGGTTCTATTAACCCTAGATTTTTTTTTAGTTCCATTCTCTTCTTTTCACCTAACTTATCTGGAAGCCGGACTGCTATATATGAGTCTTCAGCAAACTTGTTCCTTTTACAGCTCTTGGTACACTTTTGCTCTGTCATTGTGTCTGGGACATTGATACCCAGAGAGTATTCTGTTGTTGATTTTACTACTGTTGTTTGTGTGGTAGCTCCATGACCTGACAGTCCTCTGTAGAAATCACTATTTGTGTGCCAACTGCTAATAAAAAGAACCCCAGGAAAAATTGAACATTTGATTTTGTTTTCTCATACATCATTCCCTTTTGTAAAGGATACCATGATTAAAACATTTTTTAAAAATTTCTAGAACCAGTTACCTCTTTATGAGAGTCTCTAGTTGGTAATGAAAGAATGAACACTAAATGGTTTTACATAAGTGGCTGGAGGGGAGGGGAGAGAATAGAAATAGTTGTGTTAAGAACACTTATTTAATTATGAGCATTTTATGGTGCTGTTAAGGTATCAGAACCCCACAGCTTGCTTTGCTAATGCTTAACATTTCTAAATCTTGCCTGGGCTGGTTTCCTTCCATTTTCGACATTTCGTTTCCCGAGTAATTTGAAAACAGCAGGCCAGTTTGGGGATAAACATTAAAATACAAATACTCTAGCTCTGGTGATTTTGCTAGGCAGCCTCACAAAGCACTTGCAGTTTTAAGCATATTTTTAAAAACACACATTTCTTGGGGACTGCTGTGCCATAATATCTTACCCTGAATAGGTTGTTGATTCGTGGTGACACATTTAATGTCACTGCTTTTATTGCTTCGCATAAAATTCAGGCAACAAGCCTCATTCAGATCCAGAAAGAGGGCCCTCTGACAAATTCGTGTCTTACTGATGTGTTGGCTCCCTTTGTAAAATACATTGACCACAATTTCTGGAATCTTCCAAGAGGTCCCCTTTTATGACAGGCAAAGATTAAGTGCAGCTCAGGTCATTATGGTATTACCTTTGCAAATCCAGTTATGGTTAAGTATACTAGCAGTCTGATACTTGCAGTTTACAAGGGGGTCTCTCTCAATTCTTAGAAGAGCTGAAAGAGGTAAGTGCTTCAACTGCCATCATGTAGATGTGGAAACAGGCTCAGACAAGTGAGGCAACTTGTCAAGTCACCTAACCAGCAGAAATAGGACTTGAATTCCAAAATCTAACTTGCCCAATTATAGAATGCAGCTTATCTGGACTATTAACTGCCTATCAAAAAATGTCAAAATGATGACATCTGGTGGCATGGTGGTACATATCTGTAATCCCAGCTACTCAGAAGGTGGAGACTGAAAGCTGAAGGTCTGCCTAGGTTACACAGAGAGACCGTATCTAAAAATAATTTTTTTTTACAAGAGTTGGGGATCCATGGTAGAACATTTGACTAACTTGTGTTAGACTCTTGTTTTAATCTCCAGTATTGCTAAAAAATGAATGACATTTTAAAAATAAATATAGAACCATAAGACAAAAATGAATCAGACAGATTGGTTATTTAGGAGCATTTCAATGGTTTTAAGCTTCAGACCTGCATTTCTCTAGTTGTACATCCTTCAAGGTCAAGTTCTTGTGTATGCTTTTCCAGACTTCTGCCAGAGTCCTTCAATTTTATACTTTTAACAGTATTTCTAAAGTACTGTTTTGCAGGGCCTGGTTTCAATCATTGGTACCATAATCAATCAGCTAATAAAGTCCTGTTTGTGCTTGGGACTGTGATAGACACCAGGGACTTAGCAGGACCGACAGTCTTGGATTGCAGGAATTTTATTGCCAAGTGAAATGGGATAGGTATTAGGCTCATAATTGCAAAAAAAAAAAAAGACCCTGAAAAGGCCTTTGAAAATGACAGAATGACAGCAGTGCTAAAGGCTACAAAGGATGAAGTTTGGAAGACATACCCTAAGAGCATCTCAGCTTGATGAGGAAAGAGGAAGGAAGGTAGAGATGGAAGGAAGGGGTGAAGTTAAAACACCAAGGCTAGGTTCCTCTGAGAAAATATTATGGCTTAAATTTTTTAGACTACTTTTGTAGTTGACATGTTCATTCTTTATTGATCTTTATAGCCATAATGCCATAAAACATCTTATCTATATTTTGTTCATCTTTGAGCTTATGGAAGGTGTCTAGTGACACCTGCAGAGTTTTTAGCTGTTGTTCCCATGGAATCAATGAGTTGCAACCATTCTACCTCATCCCCAAAGGAAAAGCTAGATGAAGGAAACTTTCCAAAATGATCATTGCCTACTTTTCTAGGGAGATTAAATAACACAAAAGATCCTTTGCCGTTGTTTCCCCAATCAAACCCTCTATTGGTATTACCATTGCATTAATAATATTGCAATGTGGTTGCATCCTGCTGTATATGTTCTTAAGCTGTCCATCAAGTTCATCCACCATTTTCTGCTATTAACAGGACTCTATATTTAAGTAAGATTAATTAGTACTCACATTAATTATATTAATATTTACACAGCAGCATTTATTTTGTGCCACATCCCCTTCTAGTCTCTTCACAAATATTTTCTAAATTAATCTTCACATAAGAGAGAAACAATCATTTCATAGATGGGGAAACTGATATATCAAAAGCTTATGTAACTTCTCCAAAGAGTCAGTAGCCCAATCTGAAGTGGTCAGAGTCTGCAGTCCTTGGCTAGAGGTATGACTCAAATGATAGAATGTCTGCTTAGCGAGTGCTAATCCCTGAGTTCGAACCCCAGTACCACCAACACAGAAAAAAAGGAGATTTCCCTATGGCTTATCCAGTCTGGACCCCTACTGGCTTAGTGTTCTTTTTTTGTCTAATATAGATTAGCTTAGAATGGTATTGCTTTATCTGAAAAGAAAAAATATTTGTGGGTGTCTTACATCCCAACATTACAATCCCCTAGGGACATTCATCCACTGAATATCTCCTTACCCTGGGTCTACAGGTGAAAAGACATGTTGGTACATTCATCATATCTTACCAGTTAACCACGTGGACTGAACTGAACTATTAACAAAATGGTTTACCTGTTGCCTATTTGATTTAGTAGGCCTCACAAACACCTGTAGGGTTACAATTAATCTATCTCCCCACAAACACCACTAAATCAGAACTTTTCTCAGAGAATTCAAATTTTCCATCAATTTTGATAAACAGAAACTGCAATTAGTAATCTTTTAGCTGCTTGGATTTCTTCCCTTTGTGATGAGGAAACTCTCTGCAGACAGGTTCAGCTTAACTGCTGCCCACAGATCTCTTCTCCAGTGATCCAGTCTTGGTCATGAGAAAACCAGATTTCTTCAGTGCCTCTCTATGTCCTTTTCTCTCTCCCTGATTAGTTCAGTGTTAGATTTGCCCCAAACAAAAAATATTAGGAAGAAGAAATGTTTGGTTCATACATTCATTCATCTCCATTCCTTCTAATAGCATTTAAACATTAATACATCCCTTTCATTTTCACTTTGTTCACTTGTACATCAAATCTGTTTGTTTTTTCAAGATGTTGCCCACAATATTTCCTCGTAGATTCACCTTAATTTTTTTCTCATCTCCTACTTAGCCTGACAGCCTTAGGAAATCCTGCTTCTAACACTGTGAATGCTGGACATGCTAGGGTCTATGTTCTTCTGCTACGTAAGCCATGGGATCATATCCCTTCTGAATTCTGGGACATGATCATGACTTACTTAAGAGAACATTTTTCTGTGGGTAGGTGATTAGATCATTGTAAAGGGCCTTGCCAGATATAAACGTATTTCTCTGCTTCTTTTTCTAATTGTGGAAAGCTCTGGAGCTTATTTAAAGTCAGATGGATTAAATAGAGACCTGAAGAGAAAGTGACCAGGCATCTCCTTGTGAAACTTGACCAAATTAAACTAATGAGAAGAGAGTAAGAAATGGTCATTCCTGGTTCAAAATTCAATAGCTAAGAAAACAAATTACCCCTTGTTCCTGAATCCTTTAAATGACAGGATGAGGATTAACTAGAACTTGACTTTAGCCATAACCACACTTGACCCTGCTGGCACGTCTTATCCAAGTGATTGTCTTATCCAAATGGCTGTCGACCAAAAAAACAGGCAGAGGAGAAATTATGTATGTTTCTGGATTTGGGTGATTCGCCCTGATATTAATCACTTGTCAGAGGATTTGTCCCTGAGCCCAGAGCTGGCACTGTGAATGTTATGAGAAACTAAATGGATAGTTGAGTTTACTTAATATCTCAAAAACTTTACATATCTCCTCATACAGCTGTAACCCCTGTGGATTTCGAAGCCATCTTTCACATTCTCCTCCTTCCAGAAAATTCCTGGGCTCTTAACTCTGAAGGCTTCTCAATTTCTTCATTTTGTAGTCTCCAAAAGATCCATTCTAGTGCTCAGACCAGAGCAGGGCACCCAAAATAGACACTATCTATACATACTAATAAAGTCATAGGTATATGCCACAGCAGCTGGACCAGCTCTTCCCAAGCTTTCCCAGAAATATAAAGTAGGAGAAAATGTTCGGCCTTGAAGTTGACAGCCAGAGTCCTCCAAGAGCCAGCCTGACCCTCCCCCAATTAATATTCTTGACATGTCTTGAATATCATATTGTTGAAGTTTTTAATTAAATATTGAAGATTTTTTGTGGCACAACACGACAGCTTGCTGCCAGATAATTTACACTATCATGTTACATTATTTTTTCAGCACTTTCCCTGGTATGCAAAATCTTTAAGACAAGCCACCAACCAAAAGCACTAGGGTTTTCCGTGAATTAAATTTTAAGACAAGGTGCTTGTAAGTTTGCTTAGCATTTCCCCTTCTAAAAGACTCCAGAGAAAAATCTTTCCTCAGCATAGTGATTAATATTTAACAGCTCAACATTTCTCAGTCATTTTCTACTTTATTCAAAAGTTATTGAGCTACAAAATATGTTTTAATGCCCAATCTTATTTAATCTGTATAAAATTCTGTAGCAGCGTAATTGCTATTCCCTTTGAAGATGTGAGAAAACTGAGGCCAACTCATAAAACAGATTGTACTAGGTCACACAAAAGGCAAGATGAGCAAAGCCATAACCAACTCAGAATCTTTTCTTGGATTTTTGGACCTGTCTTCTTTGTATTCTATTTGTTAGTATTTGCTTGAAATTGGTAACTGCATCGGTTTCCTTCCACATGATCCACATGATGTTGATTAATTCTTTTCTCCCATCTTTCCACAGTTGTTGACCACTAAGCTAGAAGCACACAAAGAAAACACTATATGCCTCGAACACATTGCAATGTCCTTTATTAGTCCTGAGATTGTGACTGGCATCTGTCTATGATGAGCCCCTTTCCTCTAACTCAACCATATCTATTAGACACTAATATAGCTATAATCAGCTCTGGGATTTCAGCAAATAATCGAACTCTCTTCTTGAGCTCGTACAGCTTGTGCTATTGTGTCTCTATCTGGTTTTGCTCCATTCGCCACTTTGCATCCACATATTTATTTCATAAGGGTTTTGCTGAGCTAGGAGATCATCATGTTTACAAGGGGAAATAGAAGTTATGAGATGTTATTTTGCTTGTTCTTCCCATTTATTTGATAGTCAATTCTGGTACTGAGAGATATTCCTATTAATTTTATTCCTCCTTGTCTTTATTTTCATTTAACCTTTTTTTATGGGCAGTTCACACCTCCCCCAACTTGTTTGTAAGCTCTTTGAGTCCCTCCATGGTGACTTGTCACAGAGTATAGGCTATAAAAATATCCACTGAATAAATTCCAAATCTATTTCTCTGTCCCTTGTTGTTGCTATGTGTCTATAAACACGAGGTGGCAACTGTAATGTCTTGTTATGCCAGGCTGGCTATAAACATGAATAATACACATATCCCCGGCAACTTCCCCAGCCCAGGAAGCTGATATTGATTAGGAAGGAAGCTACTGGTGACTGTAAATTTTGATAAATTTAATAAGTAATCTCCTAAAAATTATGCACTCTTCAAGGTGGGATGGAGATGTTTTTTCCCTTCTCAACAAAAACATTGCCATGTTAGGTGGGATGAGGAAAACTCAACAGGTCTAAGGTTGTCACCTCTGTCTGCCATTTGATCTTTCGTTTCCTTACATGTGCTCATAACAGAAGATAGTCTATATATATCACTTACATATGAAAGGATATTTATAAACAATATACATGCATGCATTCCTGTTGCAAACAAGGTTCAAACCACGTATTGCATTGTAGGCACAGTTGAATTTCCATTTTATTTTCCACTTTTTGCGTTCACCTTAGAAAGCTTGTGATCTCTGCTGGGGCTACACTCAGTTTTTTCCATTAATTTTTTTTGTGTGCCTGTATGATGGTTTGAACTAGGGACCCCGATCCTTGCTCGACTTTCTGCTCTAGTTGATTTTGAACCTGGATCTTCAAACCTCAGCCCCCTTGAGTAGCTAGGGTTACAATTGTGAGCCATCAGTGCATAGCATAGTCATAGTTCTGACATGTATTTACACCAAGATGCTTGTGTTTGATAACGATTTCATTATTAATTGCCTCTAGACTACACTAATAATGTGTGAGTGCTGGGTACAGTGGCTTTCTCAAGAAGGAAAATAGAGAAAGATAACTTGATGAGACTACTTTAGGAAAAGGGAAAGAGAAGGTAGGAGAATGATAAACATGTGATCAAGATAAATGGTACACTCAAATGAACTTGTTAAAATGAAACCCCCTTTGTGCAAAAAATTGATGTCAATATTTTTTTAAAAAAGAACAGATATCTTGACACTGCTTATCTGGCAGCATAAAAAGTTATCAGAACCACCTGTCTCCTCCCCAGCTCAACTTGGTGAGAAGATCCCACTTCAGAATATTGGGATATTTAATTTATGTCATTGAAAGGAATGCATATTAAGAAGTATGTTTTCTGCATGCTTCATGCCTATGTCAGACACAGTTTAACTGTCTTACATGGATTAGTTAAATCATCCCTGTAAGTCTGGGAAGGAAATAATTTTATCCTTGCTTGCCAATGAGAAAAATGGATCCATAAAGAAGCCGGTAGCCTTCCACTAGAAAGAAGAAAGGAAAAGTTTGATCCCCACAATGTGACCTCTGATCCTACTCAGTCAGTCACCCTCCAATGCTGAAAACCACTCAGAGATGATGGAATATAGAAGAGTCATTCCCAGTGCTGCGGTAACTCCTGAGGAATGGACAGAGCTCCCTACTGAAGCTCCCTACTGAGAGGGCTTGAAGTACCTGGCTAGTCACAATTTCTCGCTTTTTCCTTTTTTTCCATCTCTATCTTTTGATGCCTTCTTACTGCCTATCTTGACTTCATTTTTTGTGCATTGTATGCCTCTGTGTAGACTGCCCTCTCCTGTGAATAATGCCTGCCCATTTTCCAGAGGTTAGTCTACCCCTCCTCTCCTAAAAGCCAATATGCTTTCTACTGGTTTCCCACTATCCACTACAGATATCATCATTGATATATTTATCTTCATATGCTTTAATCACCTGTTTAATTCCCTATCCACTGTGGACTCTTTCTTAACAATTGGAAGATGTGCTGGACACCAGCGACTCATGACTGTAAACCTAGCTACTCAGATCTGAGGGTGGAGCTTCAAAACTTGATCAGGCAGTAAACCTGTAAGACTCCCATTTTATAATTCATCAACCAAAAAGCTGGAAGTAGAGATGTGACTCAAGTGGTACAGTGACAGCCTTGAAACTAAGGGATAGTGCCCAGTACTAGCCCCGGTATAGTACACACAAAGGCATGTATATATGCATGTGAGCGCGCACACACACACACACACACACACACACTAAACAAAAATAAACTAAATGTAAAACTAGATGAGATATTCCATCTCTGTTTAACCAGAATATAACATGTCAACTGGGACAGGCGGCACAAAAACTTGTACAAGTTCATCATCTCTGAGTAGAACTAGAATAAAATTGATTTTATATTAATGAAAAACTGCACTGAAAATCAGAATTCTGGAAAGCATTAAACATTTCCATTTCCTTTTGTGGTTTTCCAAATCAGGACACTACCTGGAAGGCATAGTAGATAGCTTAAAATTGAGTAATAAAATAAATCACTCATTTCTTGTAACCAGCACTATGCCATGTATAATCTGAACAAGATCTAGGAGTGTTTTGTTTCTTGTTTCCCTTTTTTTTTTTTGCCAGTCCTGGGCTTGTGCTCAGGGTCTGAACACTGTCCTTGGGTTTTCTCAAGGCTAGAGGTCTACCACTGCACAGTGCCATTTCTGGCTTTTTTCTATGTATGTGGTACTGAGGAATCGAACCTGGGTATTCATGCATGCTAGGCAAGCACTTTACCACTAGGCCAAACTCCCAGTCCCTCTTGAACCTTCTTTCCAGACATCTGCTTCTTAAATGAAATCGCCAGACTAGCCATTAGAATATTGAATGTAGGTTATAGAAAACTGGTGAAAAGGAACAGTTCTCCAAGAAGCAGACAAAAGGAAAGATTAAGTCAAACATAATAAAGAGCTCCGTAGTAAAGTCTCTGTAATAAAGAGCTACAGGGATTTGAGCAAGAGGGGAAAAAGCAAAAGGACTGGGATGGATAATATGGAGCTTAAGATATGATAGGACTTCCTTCATTTGAGAGATTAAGAAGCTGAAATGATTAGGGGAAGCTACAAGAAGCAATACATGGATGGCTTTTCATTTTTATGACATGTCAGTTAAAAAAACAATTTTTAAATCTTTTATAGTCAATCAACTGTAGTTCTTTAAATGACTGATTTACAAATCTGAGGCAATTAAGTCTTCAAGATATTTAAAGATATATGTATCATTTTTAAATCAGATTTTGCTCTGAATATGTGATGTAGATTTTAAAAACACTCAAAAGTTCAACAATTTTTCAGTTTTTCATCTATTTTCAGGGCAATATCTAGGAATAATGAGATGAATTTATATTTTATCAAGGAATTCTGATAATGTTTTCATTTTCTTTACACTGGAAACTCTAGGAACTGGACTCTGCTCTATTCCCCCTCCTTTTTTATGGAGGTCATGGGGTTTGAATTCTGGGCCTGGGCACTGTCCCTGAGCACTTCAGCTCAAGGCCAGTGCTCTACCACTTCAGACACAGCACCACTTCCAGTTTTCTCATGGTTAATTGGAGATAAGAGTCTCATGGAACTTTAGTGCCTGAGCTGGTTTTGAACCACCATCCTCAGATCTCAGCCTCTTGAGTAGCTAGGATTACAGGCATGAGCCATTGGTGTCTGGCTCCTTCCCTAGCTTTGACTAAGGCTAAAACCATTTATTATTCAGAGAGTTGTGTTACTCACTCTAGAACCATATATCTGAAATTTTCTGCATCTCGGGACCCTTTATGACTTCAATGCAAACTCAGAATAATAAGTGAAATGCATTCTAAATGTGCTTCAGTTTTGAATAAGGTCAAGAATATCCTGTAGCCCTGCTGTGGATGCGGTAAAGATCCACAGGCTTGCCTTACCTGTCACTGCCCGGTGGTGGCTTCACTATCAAGTTCCTCCATGTCTCTTGTTTCAAAAAACAAGGACTTCACTCAGAGTAATCATTGTATCTAGAAATTCCAAACTCAATCCTTTCACCTATAGCTAGAGGCCATAGTCTTTCAGTCATTGATTAACAAAGTCAAATGTTGGTCTTTTTAAAAAATCTCTGAGACCATTTAAAGTCATTGTCTGCAGTGGGCATTATTTAATAATTTATATATGGTTCTGAGTGGAAGGCTTGTGATACATAACTGAGATCTTTGAGTAAGAAGATTCACCCATAGGCCGTGAGTATAGTCTAGTAGTAGAGTGCTTGCCTACCATGCATAAAGCCCTGGGTTCAATTCCTCAGTACCACATATGTAGCAAAAGCCAGAGGTGGTGCTGTAGCTCATGGTAGAGCACTAGCCTTGACAAAGCTCAAGAATAGTGCCCAGGCATTGAGTTCAAGCCCCAAGACAAGAAGAAAAGAAGAGGAAGAGGAAGAGGAATAGGAAGAAGAAGAAGAAGAAGAAGAAGAAGAAGAAGAAGAAGAAGAAGAAGAAGAAGAAGAAGAAGAAGGTGGAGGAGGTAGACAAAGAGGAGGAGGAGGAGGAGAAAGAGGAGGAGGAGGAAGGTTCACCCATGAAAGCAAAGGAAGCTAGCTAGAAGTTAAAGATGAAGGATTTCTTTGAATTTCCTGGATACAAGCCTGTGTGGGTTCTCTTGCTCCTTTACAAAGTGGTGTCTATAATTGATGAGTGGTTTTCAGAGTCATCTCCAGCTAAAGCATTTTGCAGTAGTCCACTAAGACCATATTTACTTGCTGTCAATAAGTCCCATAATTCAGACTGTCTGCCTGAATCAGCCCTCCAGGACCAAGAGTAAAGACTTCTTCCTTCTCCATCAACCATCTCTGAGGAACTAGGCAAGACTACCAAATGCCAGGTAAGTTCACCTCTGATCTAAGTAGTGATGAAAGATTAAAAATTCCCCTACTCCTTGAAAGAAAAGAAAAACTTCTTCAAATCAAGTGACAAAGCAATTCCAAGCAGTTGTCAAATGCTTTTAGAGCACAATTTCTCATATCTTGCTGCTTTCCTCTAATCTAATCATTTCATGGCGAACATGTATAAAAACCAAATACTGTTTTCTGAAGAGTTATATGACACTGCCTGTTTTCTTCTTAACTGAAGCATGAGGCCTTCTTTTCTAATAACATAGCAAGAGCATACAAAAAAGTATTTACAAGTGGAAAGTATTTTCAATGAGTAAATGAGAACAATGAAAGCAATTTACATCAGAATATGGAATATTTGGGATTAAAACAAAGGGTCTTGCTTTTCATGTCATATCAGAAGGTAGGTAAATCCTGCTGAGGTCAATTTCTTCCATAGTAACCCAAATTGTTTATATATGAGAACTAGGACCCACTATTTGTAGTTCTTATATTTGAGTTAAATAAATTTTCCTTCACTTTAGCTTTCAGTGGAGCAATACCAAAATGTATTTTGGCATCTGAAGTGAGAAACTACAAGCACTATCTAGTAATAAATACTGTCATCATTTATAATACGCAGTATGGGATACAGTAGGAGAAGCAGTTCCAGCTTGGAGAGCCCTTTATCTGTGGCCAAAAGAGAACTGATGCATTCCTGAAAAGACTGAAACTCATAAGCCTTCCTTGAACCCATGACTTGAGCTCAATCAATCCATGATTCTCACACACTGAACTCTGAAGTTAATGTGATGAAGCTAAAAAGCAGAGGTCCTTGACTTCTGAGCCTTCTGGAAGATGTAATTAAGTTTTCAAAACACTAACAGTATGTAAAATATCACTAGGGAAAAATAATATAAAGAGGCCTCTTAAAATGAGCTTGCTTCCTATTTAGTTACATAGCAGGGGGTATAGTGTTGAAAGACCTGAATGAGTATAATTATAAATAATGCATTATAAATTTCAAAATGAAGGGAGAAATTAGAGGATGGGAATATGGCACAGTGATAGCATACATGAAGTTCTGACTTTGATGGCATATGTGAGGAGGAGTGGGGAGGAAGAGGAGGAGCAGGAGGAGCAGGAGAAGAAACAGAAGATTATTTTCAATAAAATCACGAAAAAGAAATGATCCAAGTTTAAAGTCACAGATATGCTATAATTACTGTGAGTCCATCACAGCCTAATATATATATATATATATATATATATATATATACATAAATCAAAACTGTGCCTTACATGAACAGGCCTGGAGGCTGATGGAATAGAATTGAAGACCCAGAAATAATTACATAGACCTATGGCCATCTAGACTTTGATAAGGGAGCCAAAATCATCAGATGAAGAAGACAGCTTCTTCAACAGATGGTGCTGGCAGCATTAGCTACATGCATGTAAAAAACTGAAGTTAGATCCTCATATATTACCCTACACCAGAGTCAACTCCAAATGGATTGAAGATCTCAATAGCAGATACCCTGAAATATTACAAGAAGGAACAGGGGATAAGCTTGGGCTCGTTGGCACAGGTCAAAACTTCCTAAAGAAAGATTCAGAAACACAACAAATCAAAGAAAGTATGCAGTGAAAATCACAAGACAATGGGTTGGAAATGAACATTACAGTTTGGCAGGGGGTTAGGGGAGGAAAGGTGGGAAAAAACATGGGAAGTTGTAACAATGTTCAAGAGGTAATGTATTTCACTATCTTATGAATGTAACTGTAATCCCCTCTATACATCATCCTGACAGTTAAAAAAAAAAAAAAAAGAAAGAAAGAAAGTCTGAGTCAGGCGCCATGGCTCATGCCTGAAATCCTAGCTACTCAGGAGG
Source organism: Megascapheus bottae (assembly GCF_031878675.1). Lineage (NCBI taxonomy): Eukaryota > Metazoa > Chordata > Mammalia > Rodentia > Geomyidae > Megascapheus > Megascapheus bottae. Next base: position 51,624,134 of record NC_143517.1, read on the forward strand.
CTGAGATCTGAGGATCAAGGTTCAAAGCCAGCCTGGGCACAAAAGGACCTGATACTCTTCTTTCCAGTTAACCTCTAGAAAACAGGAAGTGGGGCTTGGATTTAGGGTATGGCAGTAGCCTAGAACTAAAGAGCTCAGGGACAATGCCCAGGCCCAGGGGTAGGGCAGTAACCTTGAGAGCTGAAGAGCTCAAGGATAGTACCCAGGCCAGAGTTCAAGCCCCATGACCCACTGAAAGAAAGAAAAAAAGAAAGAAAGAAAGAAAGAAAGAAAGAAAGAAAGAAAGAAAGAAAAGATAAATGGAATCACATTAAACTTCAGAGCTTCTGATGGCAAAAGTCCTAGCTAGCAAGACAAATAAAGTCCAGAGAGAGGGAGATGATCTTCAGTAGCTATACAACAGACAAGGGCCTCATGTCAAAAATATGCTTAGAGCTCAAAAAATTAAACCTCCCAATAAAAATCCTCAAAGAAACAACCACCCCATTTACAAGTGGACTAAAGAATTAAAAAGAGACTTCTCTGAAGAAGAAATAAGAATACCCAGTAGACATATGAAGGTATATTCAACATCTCTGACCAAAAAAGAAATGGAAATTAAAAGTACATTAAGATTCCACCTCTCCCCAGTTAGACTGGCCATTTTCAGGAAATCAAATAATAACAGATGCTGACCAAAAGGGAACTCTACTAGATAGTTGGTGAGAATGTAAACAGGTTCAACCACACTGGAAAGCAGTATGGAGATTCCTCAAAAGACTAAACATAGAGCTCCCTTATGACCCAGCAATCCCACTCCTGGATATTTACCAAATGATCACAAACAAGGCCATACTAAAGCTACCAGCACAACCATGTTCATTGCAGAATTATTTACCATAGCTAAGATATTAACTAATCTAGATGTCCCTCAGTAAATGAATAAATCAAGAGAATGTGCTTCGTATACACAATGGAATTCTATGCTTCCACAAGAAAGAATGACACCACCCATTCATAAGGAAATGGAAAGACCTGGGAAAAAATCATATTAAGTAAAGTAAGGCAGGCCCAAAAAGCATAGGCTCCATGATTCCCTCAATTATAATTATTAGTGTACTTTTAGGTTAGTCCTAGCAGAGGATCACTATAGTTCAATAGTAGCTATGTGCATATGACCATCTAAGTGATGGTAACATAAATGAAACAAGGAATTTTTGTTTGTTTTTGTTTGTGTTTTTTTTTAAGTGTACTGTGTGAAGTTCTTTCTTTTTACCATTTGGTTTATCCCCTGCTGTTATTGTTTTTAATTTTTTATTAAATAATATCTTAACATTGATTTTTACATCATATTTCAAATAATGTGTTTAACAAATAAGTATTCAGACCAAGATATGTGAAAGGGTATCAATGTATGTGAATTAATGAACCTTCTGTCTGGCAAATATCATGTAACCCTTTTACTAATTACAATAAAAAAATGCAAAAAAAAAACCAAATAAGTATTCAGGAAGGGAATCTCTACATACAATCACTGGCACTTAGATTTTAGAACATAATCAAAATCAGGCTGAGGGTTTGTATGTCATAGATTCATATTAATCTATGTAACAAAACATTATTTGTACTTGTGTTTTGGATATTTTTTTTTCTGAATTGGCCAGGGGAGGGGAATAACAAAATAGTGAGACAACAATCAGATGGCAAACCAATGCAACATCGACACTCCCAAGACACTATGTTGGAAATGAGCTTTACAATTTGTGGGAGGGAGGAGGGGCCAGGGAGAAGGGAACGTGGAAGAAAAATGAGGGAATGGGTAACAATGTTCTATTATAAATGTACTCATTATATTACTTATGTAGCCATAATCACCTTTACAATAAAATACAATTTTAAAAAACTGTGCCTTAAGGGACATAGCTATCAAGTTAAATAGAAGGCCCACAGAATGGGAGAAGATCTTCACTAGCCAACCAACAAACAGAGGCCTCATATCTAAAATATACCTACAGCTCAAAAAAATAGAATCTCAAAAACAAATCCTGGAGTTTGGGTCGAGAGAGGTGGAAGATGGCGGTGGTTCAGTGTGAGATGTACTGAGCGCCTGCCAAGATTCAAGTTCTGGTAGTGTAGGGGACAGTTCGTTACCAGAAATCGATCCTAAGTAAGCTTTAGCACCACAGAGATCTCAGTCAGAGAGGAAAAAGGCAGAATACCGGTGCAAGAAGACAGCCTGGAGCCCTGCCAGCTGCGGAGCAGACAGCGGTTCACGGCGGCGCAGACCCGCCTGCTGTAGACAGAGCCACACAGAGCCTGCACAAGCCCAGAGCCGACACCCAGCCATGCACAGACCTGCCAGTTTCACGGCTGCCAGCAATTTGTGAGTACCTCTGAAGAGAAGTTTCCACTTCTGCTCACAGAACTGCATTGGGAGGGAGCCCCTCCCCCACAAGCTGAGAGCATCGCCATCTTGACTGCTGGCAATGACGCAGGCCAAAGCAATTGGAGCCTGAGAGGTGATGCTAGAAACACCATCTTTCTAACTGGCAAAGGATTTCCCACAGATCCCTTAGCCGGAAATCCGGCCCCAGCACTGCTGAAGTCCATCCCCCTGCACCTCCCGAAGACCTCGTAAACAAAGCCGCCCACAGACCTTTCAGCTTTGTTTTACCAAACAAGCAATCTCATCCGAAAAACCGCAAAGCCAAATCACAAGAGAAAAAGACTTTGTGAAGTGTTTAGATCCCGAATTTAGGGGAGACACAAGTTTCCTATACTGCCCCCCCCCAAAAAAAACCTGAAGAATACCTTTTTTCTTCTTTCTTTTTCTTTTTTTTCTTTTTTTTTGTTTGTTCTTCTATCCCTTTTCATTTGCATTTTTAGGTGTTCTTATTTTTCTCTTTGCCATTTTACATACACCTTTTTTTCTAATGTTATGATTCATTCCTTTTTTTTTTCTCCCCTCTTTTCCCGCATCCCTTCTGTCACTGTGGTCGTTCCTAGAAACAGAGTGACAGCTCTGGATACAGTCTGAATAAAAATGATATCCATATTGATACAGTCACCTGCTTTCTAAACACCTGGTTCTCAACCCTAGTATCTCTTGGGTAAGAACTCACAATAGTGAGGAATCTCCCCTCACCTTTTCTTTCTTTTTTTTTTTTTTTTTGGTTTGTTTTTTGTTTTTGGTTTGTGTGTGTGTGTGTGTGTGTGTGTGTGTGTGTGTGTGTGTATTCTGTTTTCTTTTCTTTTATTGTTGTTTTCTTTTTTCTTTTTAAAATTTGTATCATTGAAATCTCCTATATCTCCTCCCTCTTTCTCTATATATTCTTCTTATCACTCTTCTTATTTTCATAAGTTTTATCTAAGTTCATCTAAACATTTTACTCAAATATTCTACCTGTCTATCACCTTAGGTCAGTTATCCTTACATGATACCTTTTCTTCATTACTATAATAATCTTACCCTCCTGCAGTATTTTTTTCCTACCTCCCTTGTCATCTTTTATATTATTTTTTTATCTCTGGTCCTCTGTTCATCCTTCAACGCTTATAATGCATGGATCTACATTTGATGGTTGTTGAACAATGCTGTGTATCTAGGTGTTCAATTATACTCTAGGTCAGAAGGACTTAAATACAATAGAGATTGGACTGAGGGGCTTATTGTTTGGGTCATAAATCGGTAATCTGTGGTTGTATAAGATTTGTATGTAAGGGCACAAAAAGAAAGAGAGAGTGTTATTACCAATCTAAAAGAGCTAATATCTATTGTCAGCCAACTAAAAAGGTCTAGGTTGGTTATATCTGAAAAATTATAATCTTGTTTAGTATTAATCTTGCTCCCATCTTCAAATGGGCAGAACAAGAAACTCAAGAAAAATGTCAAATCAAGGAATAGCATCTCCGACCCAACATAAACAGGCAATGGAGCAGTCAGTGGCAAATCTAGAGGAGAGTATTCCAAGTGCTATACAAATGCAATTAATAAACATCATTAATGAAAAGTGTGAAAACATAAAGAAAGAGATAAGGGAGGAAGCCATAGCTAAACAAGAGGAAACCATAAATAAGGTGATATGTGAAAAAGGGGAAGCCATAAAGGAGGCCATAGAATCCACAAATAAAAAGGTGACCAAACTCCAACAAATGTCCAAGGAGAATAAACCTGCTGAGCTAACCACTCAAATGGAAATCAAGGAGATAAAAAAATCGATACATGATCTAAAACAGAGATGCAAGGCATCAAAAATGAGCAATTAGAAGCAAGGGAGATGAAGAATAAAGTAGAAAGCTTTGATAGCAGGTTAGACAATGCAGAAGAGAGAATTTCTGGGGTTGAAGATAATTTAGTTGTTATACAGAAAGAACAGAAAATGAGTCAATTCAAATCCAGGAAATATGAGAAAATGCTACAGGAGTTCCAAGATACAATTAGGAAGCCTAATTTAAGGCTAATTGGTATTAACGAGGGTCTGGAGAAAGAGGTCAATGATATTGGAAATATACTTCACGGAATCATCTCAGAGAACTTCCCAAATATTCAGAAGGGTAGGCCAATCCAGATACAAGAAGCTTTTAGAACCCCAAACAGACCTGACCCAAAAACGACATCCCACCGCCACATTATAATCCGAACTGGATCAATAGAGACCAAAGATAGGATCCTAAAAGCAGCCAGGGAGAAGAGAACAATCACCTATAAAGGCAAACCAATCAGAATAACCCGAGATTTCTCAGCAGAGACCATGCAAGCAAGAAGAGATTGGAAGGATATATGTCATGCACTGAAGTCAGATAACTACCAACCAAGAATACTGTAACCAGCTAAGCTCTCATTCATAACTGAGGGAACAATAAAAACATTTCATTCCAGGGAAAAGCTGCAACATTATGTAGCAACCAAACCAACATTACAGAAAATTCTCAAAGATGTTCTACACATAGAAAACCAACACAAATGTAATAGAGAGAAAGAAATGGCACCTAAACAGCATACCATCTAAGTAACACAAGAACTATCAAGACACAGGCCCTAATGAAAGCTTGTAAAAATGGCAGGAACTAATAAATATTTCTCAATCCTGACTCAATATCAATGGACTTAACTTTCCAATTAAATGACATAGTCTTTCTATTTGGAACAAAAAGCAAGATCCATTGTTCTGCTGTCTTTAAGAGACACATCTTATGCAAAAAAACCCAAACATCTTTTGAAAGTAAGAGGTTAGAATAAACTTTATCAAGCTAACGGCCCCCATAAACAGGCTGGAGTTGCCATCCTCATATTAGATAAAATAGACTTCAAACTAAAATTAGTGAGAAAAGACAAAGAAGGTTACTACATACTACTAAAGGAATCTTTCCTCCAGGAGGACATAACCATCCTAAACATCTACACACCTAATCCCGGAGCTCCAAACTTCATCAAGCAAACTTTACTTTCATTGAAACCATACATAGATTGAAACACAGTGATTGTCAGTGACTTTAACACACCACTCTCACCTATGGACAGATCAACCAGGCATAAACTCAACAGAGAAACCTTAGAACTGAACAACTATATAGACCAACTAGATCTAACAGACATCTACAGATTATTCCACCCAGCAACAACACAATATACATTTTTTTTCAGCAGCACATGGAACATTTTCCAAAATAGACCACATTTTAGGGCATAAAACAAACCTGGGCAGATTCAGAAATACTGAAATTATTCCCTGCACTCTCTCAGACCACAAAGATATCAAATTAGAACTGAATACCCACCTCTACCAACAAAAACCCTGTAACTCATGGAGATTGAACAACAAACACATTGTTGAATCACCAATGGATCATCGAAGAGATCAGAACAGAAATCCAACACTTTATGAAATTTAACAAAAAGGAGCACACAAAATACCAGCTCCTTTGGGACATGGCAAAGGCAGTACTCAGAGGAAAATTTATAGCTCTGAGTGCCTACAATATCAAATTGGAAAAATCGCAAACCAACAATTTAATGTGTCACCTTAAGCTCCTGGAAAAAGAGCAACAAACCAATCCTAATCCCAGCAGAAGGAAGCAAATTATTAAAATCAAAGCAGAATTAAATGAATTGGAGTCCCCAAAACTATAGAAAGAATCAACAAAACAAGGAGTTGGTTCTTTGAAAGAATTAACAAAATTGACAAGCCCTTAGCAAATCTTACCAAAAAAAGAAGGGAGCATACCGAAATAAACAAAATCACAGATGAAAATGGTAATATCATGACAGAAATTACCAAGATCCAGAGTATCATGAGGGAATACTTCTCAAACCTTTATGCCAACAAACTTCAGAATCTAGAAGAAATGGATGAATTCCTAGCCAATACTAACATGCCCACATTGAACCAAGAAGAACTAACCCAACTCAACAGGCCTATTTCAAGCTCTGAAATAGAAATGGCAATAGAGAACTTCCACCTAAGAAAAGCCGAGGACCAGATGGATTCACAGCTGAATTCTATAAGGTCTTCGAAGCAGAGCTCACAGCAATACTCCTCAAGCTCTTCAACGAAATTGAAAATGAAGGTTCCTTACCAAACTCATTCTATGAAGCCAGTATAACCCTCATCCCCAAACCAGACAGATCCATCAAAGAAAGAGAACTATAGACCTATATCTTTGATGAACATCGATGCAAAACTTCTCAACAAAATACTGGCCAACCGTCTACAACAACTCATCAAAAAAGTATACACTGTGATCAAACAGGATTCATCACAGGGAGGCAAAGCTGGTTCAATATACGCAAATCAATTAATATAATTCAACACATCAATAGGAGCAAGGACAAAAATCACATGATTGTCTCAATAGATGCAGAAGAGGCATTTGACAAGACCCAACACCCCTTTATGCTAAAAGCTCTGGAGAAACTAGGAATCCATGGAGCATCCCTCAGTATAATAAAGGCAGTGTATGACAAACCCACAGGTAGTATTATACTTAATGGCGAAAAGCTAAAGCCATTCCCTCTAAAATCAGGGACGAGATAAGGATGCCCACTCTCTCCACTCCTCTTTAACATAGTATTAGAATTCCTAGCCAGAGCAATAAGGCAAAAAGCAAGCATAAAGGGGATCTAAATAGGGAAAGAGGAAGTAAAACTTTCCCTCTTTGCAGATGACATGATTCTGTATTTAAAGAATCCTATAGTATCTCACTTTGTCATCTGATATATTGAATTTATTTGTATTTGGATATTTGAAATTTGATAGGGAAGGGGGGAAAACCAATATGGGTGGGGAGTGTGGGGGGGGGGAGGGAAATGGGTACCAAGACATGTGAAAGGGTATCAATGTATGTGAATTAATGCACCTTCTATCTGGCAAATATCATGTAACCCTTTTACTAATTACAATAAAAAAAATTAAAACAAATAAGATTCCTGCATAAAACATAAAAAAAAAGAATCCTATAGACTCCACTCCCAAGCTTCTTGAGCTGATTCAAAACTTTGGAAGAGTAGCAGGCTATAAAATTCACCCTCAAAAATCAACTGCTTTCCTCTATGCCAACAGTGAGAGAAATGAGGCAACAATCAGGAAAGCAACTCCTTTTCCAGTAGCCTCAAAGAAAATAAAGTACCTAGGAATTAGCTGAACTAAGAATGTAAAGGACTTTTTTGATGAAAACTTTAAAACCCTAAAAAAGGAAATTAAAGCAGAACTAAGGAAATGAAAAAACCTCCCATGCTCCTGGATTGGAAGAATCAACATTGTGAAAATGACAATCTTGCCAAGGGCTATCTGCAAATTCAACGCAATACCCATCAATATCCCAATAGAAGAGGCAATTCAAAATTTCATATGGAATAATAAAAGACCCCGTATAGCAAAAACAATTCTTAGCAGAAAGAACAGCACAGGAGGAATTTCAATTCCAAACTTTAGACTCTGTTACAGAGCTATAATTATCAAAACACCTTGGTACTGGCACAAGAACAGGCCTGAAGACCAATGGAATAGAACTGAAGACCCAGATATTAAACCACAGACCTATGGCCACCTAATCTTTGACAAGGGAGCCAAAAAAGTAGAATGGAAGAAAGACAGCCTCTTCAACAAGTGGAGCTGGCAGAACTGATTAAGTACCTGCAGAAAACTAAAGTTGGATCCTTCTTTGTCACCCTGCACTAGAATTAACTCCAAATGGATCAAAGACCTCAAGGTAAAAGCTGACACACTGAAAACTTTACAGGAAGGAATAGGAGATACACTAGGCCTCCTGGACACAGATCGGAACTTTCTTAATAAGAACCAAGAATCACAACAAACCAGAGAAAGGCTGGATAAGTGGGACTGCATTAAACTGCAGAGCTTTTGTATGGCAAAGGACATAGCTAGTAAATTAATTAGGAAGCCTACAGAATGAGAGAAGATCTTCACCAATCATACAACAAAGGCCTCATATCTAAAATATATCAACAGCTCAAAAAATTGAATCACTCCAAAACTAATCTCCAAAGTAACAACCATCTCAGTAAAAGATGGGCCAAAGACTTAAAGAGAGTCTTCTCTGAAGAAGAAAAAAGAATGGCCTATAGACACATGAAGAAATGCTCAACATCTCTGGTCATAAAAGAAATGCAAATCAAAACAACTCTAAGATTCCACCTCACTCCAGTTAGAATGGCCAGATCAAGAAAACTAATAACAACAGATGCTGGAGGGGATGTGGCCAGGAGGGATCACTACTACACTGTTGGTGGGAGTGCAAACTGGTTCAACCACTATGGAAAGCAGTATGGCAGTTCCTCAAAAGACTAAACATAGAGCTCCCCTATGACCCAGCAATTCCACTACTAGGCATTTACCCAATTGTCCAGAAACAAGGACATACTAAATCCACTAGCACAACAATGTTCCTTGCAGCACTATTTACCATAGCAAAGATATGGAACCAACCTAGATGTCCCTCAGTTGATGAGTGGATCAACAAGATGTGGTATTTGTACACAATGAAATTCTATGCTGATGTCAGAAAGAATGACATTGCCCCATTTGTTAGGAAATGGAAAGACTTAGAAAAAATCATATTAAGTGAAGTAAGCCAGACTCAAAGGAAGATAGGCTCAATGGTTTCCTTCATTTGTCGTAATCAGTAGAAACCTTGGGCTCTCCTAGCAGAGATTCGCAATAGAACAAAACCTAGATTCATAAGGTCATATAGTATAACGCTAAATGAAAGGAACTTTAGGATATAGAAACAAAAGCCATATAATGAGTGATTGTTGTCCTTAATGTATTATGTTATCTGTCATCTCTTTTGCTGTCCCTTGGTTATCTCATACTGTTACAGTATCTCACTTTGTTATCTGATATATTGGATATATTTGTATTAGGTTATTTGAAATTGGATAGGGAAGCGGGGGGAAAACAATATGAGCAGTGGAGGGGGGAGGGAAATGGGGACCAAGAGATGAGAAAGGGTATCAATGTATGTGAATTAATGCACCTTCTATCTGGCAAATATAACCCTTCTATTAATTACAATAATCAATATATGAAAAAAACAAATTCTCAAAGAAACAACCATCCCATTAAAAGGGCTAAAGACTTAAAGCGACATTTCTCTGAAGAGGCATTAAGAATGGCCAATAGATACATGAAGAAATGCTGGACATCTCTGGCCATGAAAGAAATGCAAATCAAAACAACTCTGAGATTCCACTCACTTCAGTTAGAATGGTCATGATGGAGAAATCTGTTAACAACAGATATTGGCCGAGATGTGGCCAGTAGGGATCACTACTACACTGTTGTTCGGAATGCAGACTCCTTCAACAACAATGGAAAGCAATATGGTGGTTCCTCAAGACTAAACATAGAACTCCCCTATGACCCAGCAATTCCACTACTTGGCATTTACCCAATTGTCCAGAAACATGGACATCCACTAGCACAACGATATTCATTGTAGCATTGTTCACCATAGTCAAGATATGGAACAAACCCAGATGCCACTCAGTAGATGAATGGTTCAAGAAGATGTGGTACTTATACACAATGGAATTCTATGCTGCCATCAGATTTCACCCATTCATAAGGAAATGGAAAGGCTTGGAAAAAAATCCTATTAAATGAAGTAAGCCAGAACAGAAGGAACACAGGCTCCATGGTTTCCCTCATTTGTAATAATTAGTACACATCTAGGATTCTCCTAGCACAGGATCACAATACTTTAAAAGCTATGTACATATGGTCAAACAGGATGAGATTAAGATATGGAAACAAGAGTTTTGTCTTCGTGATTGTTGTTTTCAATGTACTATGTGAAGTTATTTCTTTTCTCTTTTTTTCCCACTTATGTTTAATCTCATGTGGTTACTGTATCTGATTTTGTTACCTGGTATACTGTATATACACTTATTTGTTTAACTGAAATAGGGGAGGGAAGGTGTAAACATGGTTACTAGGAGAGGGTTGGGGAAAGAAAGGTGGGAAAAACATGAGAAGGTGTATCAAGGTTTGGGAAGTGACGTATCCATTACCTGATGAATGTAACTTTAACCCCTCTATACAAAATCTAGAAGAATTCAAAAGGAAGTAGGTTTGAAGACAGGGGAAAACAATATTTTATTTTGACATTGTGATGAGTCACTCAAATGAATATCTAAGATCCAACAGAATCTAGGGATCCATTGGCTAATCATTTTCAGAGGGCAGTGATGAGCTGTGGTAATTTATGATCTCTAAGGCACAGAATAAAAGTAGAAAAGAAAGGCCTGGCATTCTAAAAAAGAAATGTGCCTTATAAGCATGTACAGATATCAGTGGCACTCAAAAGAAAACAAATTCTTGTCCTTCACATGAACTCCACATTCTTGTACACTAGATAAAATATCCCCTAGACATTTATTATTCCAGCCCTTTGTAAAGATTAATTTATTGATGAATACAATATGCTGTGAAATAGTAATTAGTCCAATTGTAAAGATGAACCAAGGTTCAGAAAAATCAGCCAATTTCATCATTTTCATGGGCATCTTGAATGATGGAATCGAGATTTCAAGCTGAAGTAGTCTGATTTCACTGAAGATCTTCTACCATTTTTATCATTTAGCCACAGTAATGATTCTCCTCAGGGCATAATTAACATCAGGAGTCCATTTGAACAGAGGAATGAGAGTGTGTCAAGGCTGTCGTTTCCAAGCCTTTCCTGGTGCCTTTGAAGAGTATGGGGCTGTTACTTTTAAGAACGAGGTGCAAGTGGTTGATCCACACCAACCGTAAGGGGAAATATAAAGAAATTGCTATGTTTAACAACAGCAACACTCGTAGAGAACAAGTAGGGCTAAAAACCTCACTCGCTGCAAAACAAGCCTGAAACACTTGCTCAATTATATCCCTGACCTGCTCTCTTGTGCTTCAGTGGGTAAAACAGGCTCCCAAGCTGCCCAAAGGTGAGGAAATGCTTGTTAATTTGAACTGAGTTCTTGACTGTCTCTCAGCTCTGTAGGGGCCCCTGTTCCCACCCTCTCTGCTCACTGGAAGCCCGATAGTCTGTTCTGAAAGTCAATCCTAGAGTAATGAAGCATCTTCTTATCATGTATGCCCCATCTCGTGAAAACAATTTTACTTCTATTTCATAAATTCCAGATGTAAAACAGTTCAGATATCATATGTATTATAGGAAAAGGTATACAGGGGCACCATTGGAGGGTTTCATACAGAGTTCTTGACTTCTAATACCAACACTAGGTAGACATTACAACACTAACATACTTCTAAACAATTGACCGACTCATCTTCTCAGTGAAATGTGGGAAGTAAGGATCTTTTCTTTCCCCTAGTAGTGATACATTTCCAGAGACAACCAACCAGAACATGAGAAATAACATCAGCTACCATTTGTGGTCTATTTATGTTTGGCCAGACAAGGAGCTCAGTGCTTTGATACTAGTATTTATTAGTGCCTACCACAAATCTGTAATACTGCTGGCACCAAGGCTCCAAGAGATTAAGCAACCTTCCCACAATCCTGTAACTAGTGAATGATAGTGCTTTTCCCATGTGTAGTGCCAGCATTGAAGCCCAGACCCAAGTGCTTCTTGATCCATTAGGTCTCACTTCATTTGCTTAACATAACGAACTAAAAAGGGAAAAATAATCAGGTGATTATTGTTCTATATATCATTACTGTTCCTCCTTCTTAATAGGATCAAACAGTAAAGATAAAGGCATGGTATTGTAGATGTCTGAGGAAAATACAAGGCAGGAAGTGGGATGCTAATGAATTTACATAATTATTCCATTTAAAGTGTGTGACTTTCTCTATCGCTACTTGGATTACTCAGGCTGATTTTCCGTTGTCCTAATCTTGGCTCCTTCATAGCTTTCATTTCAAGGTCCTCCTCCTCTGCTAGCCCTAAACCTTGTCCTCCACCCTGTCTTCAATCTAAATCCTTTCCCTAGGTGATCTCATTCTCAACTATGGCTTAAAATAAGTTTCTACTGATGACTCATAAATATCTCTCTTCAGTTCTTAGCTCTCCCCTGGGATCTAGATTTATCTATTCAACAGCCTACTTGATATCTCTTAACTATTTAATAGGCACCTCAAATTTAGTATGTCCAAAACAAAATTCTTGGTGTACCCGAAGCTGTCTTCCTTATCACAGTTAATAATGTCACAACTACCAAGTTTCTGGGGCCATTTTTGTACTTTTTCTCAGACCTCTTACCCAATCTTTCTACAAATATTGCTAAATCTTATTTTCAAAAAGGATTCAAGATTCCACTACTTAGCTCTCTCTCTGTTATTACAAGTAACAGTTACCTGTAGTACACAAGTGGCTTATGAATAGATTAATACTCTATGTAGTGTTTATGATCTACTCATAAAACATTCTTGCATCTTTTTCTGTCATTTATATGTTTTCTGTAGTATCAGCATTCATGACTGCCTAATAACCCATGTAGGAATGGTGTTGAATTTTTAATCAAACCCATATTAATAAATCTAAGTCAGCCATTTCAATGTTTCAGTGTCATAAAAATAACAATTCATTTTCTTACAGCTAAATATTAATTGTAGGCACATAATGCTTCCAAACTCTGTGAATTTGTTCATCAAGGTATTTTCAAAACTTTAAATTTAGGAACACTTGGTGACTCACTCAGATTTCATTCTAGACACTGAAATAGAGTCTTACATAGGATGCCAAGAGCCTTTAGGGAGCATGTTGCCAAATTGCTTTCAGAGAGTCTATTCATCCTCTAATGTATCATACTGCCAATAATGTACAGGGGTCCACTTTCCACACCCCTAGCTACTTGCTTATGACCCAAAATACCTTCTTGCACTCTATATCATCATCTCTCTGGAATTTCCTATCCATATTTGAAGATGAGCGATTGACAGTCACTTCACAAGCACAGTTGAATCCAAATGCACTTGTGTGTTTTCAAAAGAGCATATATTACTAAAATATGCAATCAACTTGCTATGTCAACTTGTGAAACAGAGCTCATTTCAGATGTTCCTGGTGCTTTATGGTGTCCGTGGTGCTAGCCCAGAGCATAATAATGCTTCTCCCATTGTAAAAAGTATTTGCTTTTGTCTCTTTTTCCTTAAGAAACTATCAGGCCCTTGAAAAAAAAAAGAACAAGGTTTAAAGAAGTGTGGAGATGGCCAGTTAGGAAAGCAAAGCTGCAGGAGATAAAGGGAGCCTCACAGCCCTGCTTATACTTCGTGAGTAGCAGGAAACAGTGAATGCCAGTGATTCCATCTGTTCACGTCATCTCCCTTCAACGAAGTGCAAGTGAATTGTGCAAATAAGTTGTATAGTTAAAAGTATCTGTTCTCAGTAACTGGCAATCAACAATAGGCTACTGAAAAAATGGCAAGTAGGAGCCCATATTACTTTCTCATGCCAATTCCAAATCTAACAAACACTTGCAATGTTGACACACAATTGTGAGGGAGACAAGAATTTGGCACTCGAAATCCATGGAAGGTAAAATCCAACCCCAAATCTCCAATCATGAAATTTTACTGCCAACTGTGTGTGGCAAGGTTCTCTAGGCATGTTTGTTTTGTAAGCCTCTCAGGGGAGAATTTGGGGAAGAGCTTATGAGGAATACCATTTCAATACTTTATAAGGAAAATATTATTGCTCAGCAAGAAAAAAAGGAAAATAAAATGGTGCTTCACCAATGCTTGGAATCAATACACAAGAAAATTAATCTCTATCAGGTTTGTTAGTCTTAAAAACCCATATCATAGAAAAGTCTCTCAAAAAGATACTGGGGAGCCTGTTATATAATTGCCATAAAAGGTAACAGTTTAAAGGAGTATGTAAATGGAAAAAAGCAGAAGTGTTAAAACACAAAAGATCACAGACCACAAACACACACATGTACAAATTCCCAACCTGGATGTCAAACATCAGGGTTGGAGAAACATTTTCACGTTTCACTTAAAAGTCTTCTGAAAACATTACAGGAGTTTCAGGAGGAATTCAGAACTAAAAAATAAAAATAAAATAGCAAATAAAATATTTACTAGCCACCAGGGGTGGTGTACTGAGTGATTTGTAGATACCATCATGGCTGGATAGTGTTTACAAATGCAGTTAATTCTACATATACCATATTTTGATATATATATATATATATATATATCAGAACCTTAAAAAAATCTAGAAACCAACCAGTTTGGAAAGTAAGTACATGAATAGTTCTCTGGGGTTTTCTCAAAGATTCTCATTCAGGTCTTTCCTACACAATGTATAAATTTCTATCAAACATCAGGAAATGGTAAGCCATGGAGTTACTGCTACAGTTCATTTAATTAGCCAGGATGTTTGCTTGAATTTCTTTCCTTCCTTCCTTCCTTCCTTCCTTCCTTCCTTCCTTCCTTCCTTCCTTCCTTCCTTCCTTCCTTCCCTCCTTCCTTCCTTCCTTGTGCCTGTTCTGAGGCTTGAACTCAGGGCACTGTCCCTGAGCTTCTTTGCTCAAGGCCAGTGCTATGCCACTAGAGCTTTTTTGGTAGTTAATTGGAGATAAGTGTCTAATGGACTTTCTTTCCTACCTGGGCTGAGTTTGAACCACAATTCTTAGATCACAGCCTCCTGAGGAGGTAGGATTTTATGAGGAGGTAGGATTTAAGTATGAGCCACTTAGAGTTTCTTGCGGGTTAAGGAATATTTTGTCTTGCTTTAGGTGGGGGTATGATAAATCTTATACAAGTCTGGTTTATAGCTACGCTCTTAATTGGATAAAAAATAAAAGATCCATTCTCCAGCAAGAAATCAAATTTCTCACCTGAACTATTCTTCCCTCATGGTTTCAATCCTCTTTCCTTCCCTCCAAGATGCTCTACTTCACTCAATACTGTCTCTCCCATTTTCATAGTCATTTTCTAACCCAATTATCTGCCTTATGTGAAGTTGCCTCTCTTCTTGCATTTATTTCTTTTGTTTGACCTTCCTAGAATGTATTTTCCTGGGATTTGTGATCTCAGACTCTATTTCTGTTAGGTCCTATTCCAATCTCATTTTTACTTTTAAATCTTCCATGTCTCTTAGATCAGACATTTCCTATGATCTTAACCTTCCTTGCAAGATTACTTATGATTATTCATTTTGTAACATTTTTTGTGTCAGTCTTGGCACTGCAGGGTCTGGGTCAGGGTCTGAGCACTGTCCCTGAGTGCTTTAGTTCAAGGCTGTTGCTCTAGTGGAACTACCACATCACTCCAGGATTTCTAATGATTATTTGGAGAAAAGAGTTTCACTGACTTTTTTGTCTGGACTGACTTGCAGCTATAATATTCAGATCTCAGCCTCCTGAGTAGCAAGGATTATAGGTATGAGCCACTGGATCCCTGGCTCATTCTGTAACATTTTATGCATCTATTTATGACTTATCTAATAAGTATCAATAGAAAAATATTAGACTAGAAATTAATGTCTTGTGACTCAATATAATTTTAAAAATATTTCCATAAAGAAGCCAAATAATAACTATTTATTTAGCTTGAAAACAGTGTGGAGTATAATAGCATCATTTTAAAGTACCTCCATATTGAACAGCTTATTAATCTTTGGAATTGTCCTTTGTTTTCTTTGTATCAGTTATAATATCAACTGCTGAAATGGACAAGTAGTTATGTAAAAAGATAAAATACATAGTGAGTCTTTGTCAGATGAGTTAACAGGTGGGTAATGGACAGCACTAATGCTATGATATTATTGATTTTGTAATCCTTCATTTATTTGAATCAGTTTAAAGTAAAAATCCTGAAATTTTTAATACTTTTACTATGCCAATCACATGTGTTACTAATAAGTCTAATTCTTTCTTTCTTCTCTTGTTTGCTTCTCAAATCTGTTCCAATAAAATAAGACTCTCTGCCTGCCTTTGAAAAGCCCTTTGGAATCCAGCTGATCAAATAATGGTATCTGGTTGTTTTTGTAATTTTAATGACCAAAAAAAAAGATCTCATTCAACACTGAGACATGTTGTGATTTTTTTTTAATGACCAGCTCTTGTAAAATGAAATAATATTGCACAACTGAGACCTGAAATTTGATCCTCGTCTGTGGTGATTACAGCTGTTTTAACTTTATAAAAATCATTTTCATTAACAAGGTAACAGAGAAAAGCAAACGAAAATGCTCCTGTGTCTTCTAACAGCTGCCGATTTGTGAGCTCGGAGTAAATGACAGGAGTATATTTGGATCCAAGTGTGAAGATGTATTTAATGCTCTTCCAACACTTGTTCTCAGCTCCATTTTTAAGATACAAGAATTAATTCTCATGTTCACCATGCAGATCCAGATTTCCATGTGAGTTATTGCTTTACATTTCCTGGGGGTTAAAAAAAACACTGTGAAAACTTTGAATGGGAGGTTATGTCTTGAAATCCCTGATGAAGAGGTATCTGCAAGACTAGACTATTTCTTCCTCTAGTCTCTCCCTCTTTATTAAATCTTTCTCCAGTCTCTTCTTGACAGGCCTCAGTCCCCAATGCTAGTCCTAGTTTTTAGATTCCATTCTATAATAAAGAGCCACTGACCATAACAAAAAGTTCCTTATGACTGAGGTGATGATTCTCCTTTCTTCTTCTCACTTATATTTTATCCTGTCACTGGATTAATGAAAGTATCTTGTCTACTCCAAAATCAACATCATGACAATGGCAGTGGAGCCACCCTTTCTGAGTTTCTAAATATACACTCAATCTGAAGTGCTGTTTATGGAAATCACTCAAGCATAAAACTAAGTATATCACATAACCTCCATAAAAATGGATCATAAACTAATTGTAGTGATAATCCTGGCAATGATCTTCTCAAATACATATTCATTCAGTAAACCTCTACTGACTAGACCTATATCCATTCAGCAAATACTGAGCACTTACTGGAGGTCAGTTTATAGATACAGATAATTTTTTTGAAAAATCAGTGTAGAAATCAACTGTCTTTTCCAGAAGGGGACAAGTAATATATATTTTTGATTGTGGACATATAGTTCCTATCACAGCTATTTAGCTTTACCATTGTGGCAGCAAGGGAGCCACTAACAAACAAAGCAAGGTTAGTTCAGGTGCTATGTGCTATCTGATAAAACTAATAACAAGACTAGTATTGACCTACTGGCCATATTTTCTCTGATCTCTAATATAGTTATCTAGGGCCTAAGTCAATACCATCCAATAAGAATATAAAGTGGAAAATAGAAGCCATATCTATACTTTTAAATTGTCAGGCAGACACACTTAAATTAAAAGCAAAGACTGGAATTCATTAATTGTAATAGTATTTACTTTCCTTGATTGATTAAAACACCAACTACTCAACATGTTTACATTGCTTATTAAATATTTTTCATTTTGGTACTAAGCTTTGAAATGTGTTATTTCCTAAGTACCACATGTCTCAGTCCTTTCCTGTTACGTTACAAGTCCTCATTAGCTGCTATCGTGGTCCCCTGTATGGCAGGCCAATTCTAGACAAAGGGAGAAACAGGAATTATCCCGAAGGTATTTAGAGTGAATGCAAAGGAATGACCACCTCACTTCTACCATAGCTGTGGCTGTTGTCCCTACATGGAGGGTTCCTCAATGGAGAAGTAGCATGTGGGACTCTAGATAAAGGGAAAGATGTGGTAATAACCTGGTTGGAAGGTGTAGCTTATTTATGAAAAGGAAAACATCTGGCTACACACAGAGTTCAGTAGAGATGCCATCCCAGGATGCAGCAGGAGCAGAGTATCAGTAGACATTAATGGAATATAGTTCAGGGAATCTTGAGATTTGGGGGGACCCAGGGGATGCAAGAAAAATAGCAAAGGATGAGGTGAGAGGGTTGACCATAAAAAGTGCAAGGGTGGAACTACATTTGTCATGGACCAAAACTTGGGAGCAGAGACAGATTTGAGAAAAGATGGAAGGCCCAGTCATAGACACTTTTTTTGAATTTTTTTTTAGTTAAAGAATTTATTAACATTGATTTTTACAACGTATTTCAATTGACATGTTCAACAAACAAGTATTCAAGAAGGGAATTTCTATATACAATCACTGGCACTTAGATTTTAGAACATAATTAAAATTAGGCTGAGGGCTTGTATGTCATAGACATATATTAATCTATATAATAAAGCATTATGTCTACAGAGTCATAAATTTTTATGTCTATGTAGTTGTGTTTATATTTCCAATACCATGTCCATAGCATTGGGTATGCAAATATTGAGTCCTTGCTCTTGTATTGTGTGGATCTACTAGCCACATATTAAGGACACCCTCCATCTTTTGTTCTTTTGGTCTTGGCTTATCTCACTCAACATGATTGGCTCTGGATTCATCCACTTCCCTGCGAATGCCATTATTTTATCTTGTCTGTTGGCTATGTAGAGTTCCACTGTGTGTGCGTGTGTGTGTGTGTATATATATATATATACATCATGTTTGACTGTGCCTATGAGTGCCAGTGTCTCTCCAACTCTATCATGTAGCAGTTTCATGGTTTCCAGTCTGATATTGAGGTCTTTGACCCATTTTGAGTTAATGCTTGTGCATGGCAAAAGGCTAGGGTCAATTTTTAGTTTTCTGCATGTGGCTGCCCAGTTTTGCCAGCACCAATAATTGAATAGGCTCTGTTTGTTCACTGTATATCTTTTGCTCCTTTGTATAGACACTTTTGAGCCCTTGTGGAAGCAAATGCAGATGATAGGAAATGTATAAGCAGTACACACTCACAGTGCAGAACTTCAGACTCTCAAAAGTCCTTTATGCAGTTTCTGACTTCATTCTGAGATTAAAGCCTTCTCTCTCCTTATCCTTCTAACCTCAGCTTTTGTTCTAACCATTCCACTAAGGGCAAAACCCCAGTTCTGTCTGTCTAGAATTTTGGATTTTTCCACTTCTTTTTCCCTTTTTCTATTCGTTTTGAGTGTCCATTCTTATGTTGACACCCAAGAACACTTCCCAGATACCCCTTCCCCAGGTGAGGTCCAGACCTCTTGCATAGAGGACAGCTATCTTTCATCAGCAATATTGTTCACACTTATAATTCACAGCTTTCTGTGAATCTATGTGATTAATGGCATTCTGCCTTGAAAATAATGATTATTAAGCAAGAATTGTCTATTCCTGCATGGTGCTATAGAATTACCCTGTGCTTTTTTTTGGAACCAAGTAGATGCTCACTAAGTATTTACTGAATAAATAAACATAATACTGAAAAGTCTCTGTTGACACCCAAAATTATCTGAAGGAATCACCAATTTTAGCATAAGTCAGCGCAGTGGGTTCCAACAGTCATCTACAAATGCAATCGGAAAAAGTTTCTTTTTCTGTAATTTCACTTAATTTTTATTTTCATTTCTCCATCCACAGCTGAGGTAGCAGAATTTTAGTTCAAATCATTTTGTGTTTCCCAGTGTTGCCAGAGGCATTTCCTACCCAGAAATCCTTTTCCTACTGAGTTAGATCAATAGAAAGAAACCCTCATTCTGCATAAGTTGCTTCTGAATTTGGAGATATTCCAATAGTCCTCTCTAAAAGCACAAGCTTTTGGAAACCACAACCAGGGAGACTGAGTTCACCCCACTTTGCTGCCCTAAAAATATTCATTTCCATAGGCAATGAGCATGTTGATTTTTACTTGCGTGAATAGAGATAGACTAGGTGAGATGAGAAAGATTAAAAGTCTGAGAAGACAATTAGTTCTGTTTCTTTCTTTTTTTTTTTTTGCCAGTCCTGGGCTTGGGCTCAGGGCCTGAGCACTGTCCTTGGACTTTCTCAAGGCTAGAGCTCTACCACTTGAGCCTCAGCACCACTTCCAGCTTTTTGCTATGTATGTGGGGTACCGAGGAATTGAACCCGGGTCTTCGTGCATGCTAGGCAAGCATTCTACCACTAGGCCAAACTCTTGGCCCCCCCAAAATTTTAATGATGAATTGCATTGCATTAGTGTAGTTTTTATTTTTTTTAACCTAGAAATCCGAGATGACTTCAAATGCATAGATTTCACATCAGAGACATGCAGCAAATAAACAACAAAAAGAAAAATAAGCGGAATGAGAAACCTGAAGAGGAGATATAAGGGGCCATATAAACAAAATCTAGCTGCTGAGCAGAGCCATGGCTTACTCAAGCTTGTTCCTTGGTCAGTAACACAGCCTGGGATGGTGTAAGCTAATGGCTGCTGAGTTAAATCCCTTTGTATTTTTCTCTTGTGTGAGCACTCATTTAGTGCCTCTTGAGTTGCCAGCTCCATCTCTGAGTCATAAGGCCACAAAGACAAGGAAATCATTGGTACCTATCTCATTCATTGCTCTGTTGCTAGTTCTATGCCAATTCTTGGCACAAATATTTACTGAGTGAGTAAATGGGTTAAACAGAAAGAGTGGATGTGAAAATAGAGTCGAAATCCCACCATTGTTAAAGCCCTAGGTCTAGTGGTAAGACTTTCCAAGGAAGGTTTCATCCATGCTTTTTATCTCCCCCACAAAAACTGTTTGTTTTTCTCAGAATACTTTAAGTAGTTGCACAAAGGAGTTGCCCTTCATCAAAGCTGTTTATGAATACAATGCATCTAGATCACTGTCACCCTTCCAATATATTTGCTCATCACTCCCAAACCACTTTCTCCCTTACTTTTCTTAATTTTTTAGGATATACCTTGAGTTTACTTTTTTATGCATTCTTCTCCCTTTCTTCTCTACCCTAATCCCCTTGACCCCACCTCATCCTTTTCAAGTATCCATTTCCTCCTTTTTGTTTTAAATATTAGTTCAGACATTTACAAGCTCTGGTACCTCAGGAAATTTTCTCAAGGGACCTGAGCCTTGCTTCAGCTGTAGTGAGTGCTGGATCAACTTCCTCATCTTTGTTATGAGGATTGAAAGAGGCAATAAATGAAGCACTTCAACTCTCAGATATGTATTAGATGCTCTACTGTTGTGATAATATATGTGCTAGAAGAGATTTAATTTTAATAGATGGCATGAGAGGTTTCAGAAAGGAAGATGTGGTAGAGGGAAAAATGCATATCATGGCAGCCAGGAGGTAGGGAGAGGAAAAGATAGAATGCCTCTGGCACAAGCTTCCTCCTCTTCTCCTTTCGATTCCATCTGAGCTTGTGATGTATGGGATAATGTCGACCTCACTTATGGAAGGAATTGCCCTCTGAGCTAATTCACTCTGGAAACCCCTTTGTGGACATATCTAGAAGTGAGTTTCATTAATTAGTGCACTTGTCAATCCAATCCAGTTCACAATCAGGACTACTCATGCAACATCTGACACATGCAAGCTGTGAAGAGTTATCCAGTATGTTCATCACTCCTCATGTTTCTGGTGATACTTTCCAAACTGCTACATTTACTGAATGTCCACTACATTTTGGAGACTGTGGAAAGCACTTTACGTAGTCTTTTCTCAATGAAGCTAGAGATGATCCTATGGGCTAAAACTTGATGTCTCTACCATTTTGACACTGGAGATAAGGAGAGTTACAGACATTATCTGTGGTCTCATAAATAGTCATTTGATTTATTGTCATTTATTGACAGGCTGATAATGAAGCAGCCTTGTTCCAGAGACGTTCATGCCTTGTTCTCAGTCATGAATTCCATTCCAGGCATTATTTGATCTGACTTATCTTTGTATCCCTCCAAGTATCTACCCTAATCCCTTAAATGTCAACCATGAGTAAATATTTATTAAATAATTGAAAACACAGTGAAGACACCCCAAAGTCAAACCCCATTGATGTCATAATTTTATCTTGGTATTGACTCTGCAGAAGATGCTGTTTGGAATTTTCAAGGGAAGGAATCCTTTACTTATTTAAGCAAAACCCACACTAACACTCCCATTACAGAAGGTAATGTTCCCCTAATAGAAATGTGATGTGAATGGGACATTTGTGCCACCTGGTCCACTGGCATGCTGGCTAGACTCACCTAATTAAATATGACATCTTAAAATGTTTGCATTTAGGTTACATGAGCACCATAACAACACAACTCATTACTGCAAACTATGAATCTAAATCTCCAAAAAAATCATTTATGATGGACACAGAAGTTTCTCACAGAAAGCACCATTATGAAAAATAGTGCATTGAGAACTTGTGGAGTTTCAGGCCCAAACAGGAAGTGCTAGGCAGTTAGTTAACACCTCAGAAGTGGAAAGGATAGATTTTATAAGAGTTCACATATTGCAAAAATGCTAGAGCTGTTCATGACTGTAATCCTGGCTGCTTAGGGGGTAGAAGTACAAGAATTTCAGTCTGAGGCCACCCTGTGTAAGAGCAGGAGACTTATCTGAAAAATAAACTAAAAGCCAAGGACTAGATATATGGCTCAAGTGGCCTGTCAATACGAGGCCCTGAGTTCATTTTCTAACATTGTAATACAAGCAAACTGACAATGAAACAAAAACAACAAACAATAGAACAGCTGCTCCTAAATAAGTCTGATAAATCGACCATCAGCATCATTTGGCAAGTCCACAAAATTTTTAGGCTCCATCCTTATCTTCAGGATCAGAAACTTTTATGTGGAGCCCAATGATCTACTGTTTCAATTAGACTTCATGATAATTCTGTAAATACACAAGTGAAGAACTAATGAGGGGGGCTGAGAGTTTGGCCTAGTGGTAGAGTGCTTGCCTAGCATGCACAAAGACCTGGGTTTGATTCTTTGGTACCATATGCATAGAAAAAAAAGCTGGAAATGGTGCTGTGGCTCAAGTGGTAGAGTCTGGCTCTTCACAGTTCATAGCCTTATTTTACTGATATAAATAACAAGATAAAGAATTTTCCCAAGATCACGTAACTAGAGTAAAAACCAAAATCATTATCTCTGGATCCCAAAAGTAAAAGCAGATATAAAGTACTTGACATTCCTAGAGGTTAAGTTTCATGATTATGAAACCAATTAAAATCTGTTCCTGGTGGAAAGCAGTAGGCACAGACTTTAATCATCACTGAAATATGGATGGAAAAGCTACAGTAAGCAGAGATATGCTAGTGTTCTTTACAGCAAACATTTTCACATGATGATTTGTAAGATTAATAATCTTCCGGAAGTTAGTAGAATACCTAGCAATTGTCTTTCTTTTTTTTTTCTTTATCTCAAGCACTCTCTTTTGTGTAACCTATGGCCAAATACACATTTTTTTTTGCCAGTTCTGGGGCTTGAACTCAGGGCCTGGACACTGTCCTTGGGCTTTCTCAAGGCTAGTGTTCTACCACTTGAGCCACAGCACCACTTCTGGCTTTTTCTGTGTATGTGGTACCGAGGAATCAAATCCATGGCTTTATGCATGCTTGGCAAGCACTCTACTGCTAGGCTATACTCCTGGCCCTAGACAATTATTTTCTCTAAAGATACATTCATCCTTACAACTTACCTAACTCCTGAAGTGTGTGTGTGTTTGTGTGTGTGTGTGTGTGTGTGTGTATCCTAGGATATGCACTCATGGCCTAGGTGCCATCACTGAGCTTTTTTGCTCATAGCTAGATCTCTACCACTCATAGCTCCACTTCTGGTTATCTTGAGATAAGAATCATAAACTTCTCTGTTCCGGCTGGCTTTGAAATGAGATCCTCAAATCTCAGCCTTCAGAGTAGCGAAAATTCAGGCATGAGCCACTAGTGCCTGGCCTTCCTTCCTTTTTAATACCCTTTATCAAAGGCTTCTCTCTCATGCAGTCTTCTTGATTTTTCTCTCCAATGATACCCTAAAGTATATGTGCATCAGTCTTTTTATGACGTTAACCCTGCTTGAATCTGTATGATTACTATGGTTGAGTTGGTCAGTCTCTTGTACTTAAGAAGTACCATTACTTGTAAAATTTGTCACTAGTTCCTTTTATTGTACTGCTCCACTCATAGATGTTGCTATGAAATAATACAATTAAAGCAGATCCATTAGAATAGCCCCCCCCAAATTCTTTTTCTTTGTCCTTTTTTCCTTGTGTTGAAGAGCCATCATTTATATTTTCAGAATTCATGTATCAAAAATACTCATTTTTAATCCATTCAGTAATGAATACCTCTAGTATTCATTATTTCCTATTGTGACTTCATTTTTTTTCCTTTTTAAAATAGAAATGCCTTTATTAAAAGGAAGACAGAAAAGAATAAAAACAAAAGATGTTGGAATTAGGACACAGGAGGCCAGCTTTCTTATATTAATGGAAAATGATAAAATGCACTGCTCTGCCACTGTTGGAATAGGTGTTCAGAAAGAACTCCAGAGGCTTAGAATCTTATTTATATACTTTCTAGAATGACTGTCTTCATAATGATCGGCAGATCCGGTCTGGACAAAGGACCCCATGCCTTTTGCTTCCATCAGACACACAGGTAAATTCACAGTTGAGGAAGGGTGACTGGCCACAGTGTCCGGACTGACACTAGAGTTCAAAGTCAGCTCTGTTTCTGTAGGTGTATGGAATTTCCAACCAGGAGCCCCAGATGCTCCTGTGTTCTAGAATCCATTACTCTTTATTCTAATCAGAAAAGAATAAACCAGATTTATTCTAATCCCCTGGCTCTGGATCTATTAACAAAAATCAAAATGTGTCTTGCTTCTTCTTGAAACAGGCAGAGAATTTTGAGTTTTTCCATTGAAGAGAAAAATCTACCAGAGAAAAATCTGGTTTCAACATTTCTCTTTCCTGCTCTTCCTCCCTCTTGGACACCAATACAAATAGCAAGAACTGATTGATAGATCTAAACGCAGAATAATGTCCATGTAAATGCAGGTATTTAACTATCAACTCTCCAAGTATTTGCTCACAAACATTCCATTGCCATCCCAGAGCCAAGAAGCAACTCAAGACATCTCATTTGTTCCAAAGATGTACTCTTCTAACACATTCAGGCTCTGTACCATCGTTGGGTTCAAGAATTTCTCTGCAATCGTTTGTTCTTTACAAAATGGAAATCATTTCTTCCTTTTCTCATGAAGTTGTATGTGTGCTTGAAATATATCAGACACTATAATTTGATATATGTTAAATGATTCTAACAGTTGGCATCATATCCTTCAAAAGCACCTTGAGTGCTTAGGATGAGACCAGTAAATAAACTAAGTTGATTCCTTGGGAAACTGCTTAATGGAAGAGTAACCAGGGTACTTCCAAGTTAATTATTATCATCCACAGTGGGTAGAAAATGTAGTGTGTCTTTTTTCAACTTCAATTTCAGTGATCGATTTTCTCTGGTTTGTTACGGGGCTCAAACTCAGGGCCTGAGCTCCTTTGCTCAAGGCTGTTTCTCTAACACTTTGAGCCACAACACCACTTCCCTTTTTGTGGTGGTTAATCAGAGGTAAGAATCTCATGGACTTTCATGCCCAAACTGGCTTTAAACCACACATGATCCTCAGATCTCAGCTTCCTAAATAGCTAGGATTATAGGCATAAGCCACCAGCACCAGGCACAGGGCTCCATTTTCCACTGTTGAGATCCTCAAATACATAAATGTGGATGATCAATAAAAGAAAAACAGGGCATTGCTTAAGTCTGAGTGACTGCTCCTTTTATCTTCCTATTTCCTCCCAAACCAGTGTCCTCATGGCAAACACCCTTCAAATTCTGCAATGATTAAACATCTATAGGTATGGCTTTCCTTTTATAACACAAATGTTATTTGGGCAGTGCTAGCCAGGGTGCTGGCCTTTAACGTGTGATACGTGTCTCCCACACAGAATACTGGAAAATCCCACATTCGAATATTGAAATGGAAGGCATGCATGAAGTAGATACTTATTCTAAGCTCCAATAAGAGCTTTTCTACTTCATAAACCATTCGCCCTAGAATCTTTTCATTGGTATGTTTAAAACTTGACTCATCTTCAGCCTCAGAAAGTGCTGTAAAGATTGTGATATTGGGGGGGAGCTTATATTTTGCCATATTTCATTTTATAATAATATGGGAAATGCAGTCTGAACCACCCAGGGACTGCCTTGGTGATAGAGAGCACTGCCTCCTCTATCCAGGATGGCTGAGATGCGAGGCGACCTCAACTGTGACCTGCCCTAATGACGCTTATTCTCTACACATGCCAAAAGGTTTTGTTCAAATTGATTTCAATGCAATGATTTCTCAATTGTGCTAGGCAGTTTGAAGCCTAATTAAATCTAGAGTGAAGCGATCAGTGTGCCTTTAATGGCTGTCAGGATTGCTGTCTAGGAAGAGAGTTCACGTTCCCTTTTCCTCACTTCCTCACTCAATGTTTCCAGTTTGCACTGCTTCCTACATTCTGTCTCCATGTCTCTGTGTCTGTTTCTTTGTCTCTCTGCCGCTATATCTCTCATCTGCTTTCTCTCTCAATTTTGTAATTCTTTCAAGTAACTTTTCATTTCCTAAGTTTCTTTTTCTAATTATAGAAAGTCTAATGACTAAGCCCAGCTGGATGTTCTGTTCAACAAGAACCATTCTGAATTTTACATGTAAGTTCAAAGGAGAAACCAAGCGACCATTTGTTGAGAATGAGTGGATGTTCAATGTATCAGGTTTGTTGGTGATCCCTGGAAGTAGCCTTCTCATCCTCTCTTCTATTTTTATCTTTTTTTTTCTCGCCCTAGTATTGTATCCATAACTTAGATTTCACTTATTTTCTTGCTCATTGGATTTGTAAATGATTTAATACAATGGTGAGTAGTAAAATGTATCGAGTGATTTGACTAAGATATGCCTACCAAGGCTGGGAAAATCTACATTAAAATGTCAAATGATGTGATACTAAAAATTTCTGTCATTTGGTATTCTTTGGATTCAAACTTCTCTCCAATAGAATTGACTGATTGTCCTAGGCATTGATGTAAATAAATATAAAGATTTATCATTTTTGACACTAAAACTGAAAAATATCTGCCTCCATTCCGAAGTCATAGGTCTTTCTTAAGCCTTATATTTCATTCCATTTTCCTTTCTTTCTCATCCTTTCATCTTTCCCTTCATCTGTCCTCATTTCATGCTGACCTTCATATCAGTTTCATAGATTATATATTATTATCAAATAGTCCTCAAGTACACCAAGAGGAAACTACAGCGATCATGGCAATAAATGAAACAGACATCCCTAGGGTGGGGATGAGTTTGATCAGTTTACATTGTATGTACAGATGGAAATGCCACAATGAAACAACACTGTATAACTGAGATACACTAATAAAAATGTTTAAAAATACTTTGTGGAAGCAGGGTTTTTAATCTCTACATCTTATATTTATATTTATGATTTATAGTTGATTATTTTATACTTTATGATTTAATATCTTTATATTTATATTTGTAATTTTTTATATTTATTATTTATCTCTGGTGAAGCCAATAGCTATATTACATATTTAGTATTATAATCTATGAATATACCAAAAGGTAAGAATTCATTCAATTAGTGGTAGATATATTAATTCCTTGTTTTCTGCTATTTATAATTCTGTTTAGACAATCTTATGTTTTTGGTATACAGATAGTAGAATTTCTCAAAAGCTCATATCAAAGAGTAGGGTCATAGGTAAGGAAATATCCACTCACATTCACATGACACAAGACAGTCTGCTTTTCAATTGTGCCACTCTATACTCTTGCAAAAAGAGAGGATTTCTTTTTCCAGTATCATTACACACTTGATATTAGTCATCTTTGAAGTGTTGGCAAGCTACTAGGCATGAATGATCTCACTGAAGTTTTTCTTAGTATTTTCTGCTTTATAATATTGAGCCTCTCATCTCATTTTGTGGTACTTTGTATTTCTTCTTGTATAAGATATATGCAGAATCACTTGGGTTTTATTTGCATTGTATTAACTCTAGACAGGATATCCAAGAGCATGATGTCAGTATTGCTTCATCTTATGCTTCTTGATGCCATGGCGGAGAGAAGCACCTAGAGAGACAAAGCACCCATGCCAGCATGGCTTTTTAAATGCACTCACACATGGCACTATTCTTAGGACTTCATTTAATGTTAATTAATAACTAACGCCCCCCCCACTTCCAAGTTCAATTAAAATGTGCTTTGGGGGATTAAGTTTCTAACTCATGAAGTTTAAGGAACACATTCAAACCACAGCAGATACAAATTCCTTTTTCCGTTTTTTTTTTTTTTTTTTTTTTTTTTTACACCAGGACTGGCCTTGAATTGAGAGCTTAGGCCCTATCCTTTAGCTTTTGTTTTCAAGGCTGATCATCTATCACTTGAGCCATATCTTCACATTCAGCTTTTTGTTGGTTTTCCTCTTGGGGCTGGCTTTGTGTCATGATCCTCAGATCTCAGACTCCTGAAAACTAGAATTATAAATGTAAGCCATCAGTACCTAACTTTTTTTTGCCATTCTTGGGCCTTGAACTCAAGGCCTAGGTACTGTCCTTGGGCTTTCTCAAGGATAGAGATTTACCACTTGAGCCCCAGCACCATTTCTGGCTTTTTTCTATGTATGTGGTACCAAGGAATTGAACCCGGGTCTTCATGCATGCTAGACAAGCCCTCTACTACTATGCTAAACTCCCGGCCCAGCATCTAACTTTTATTTGTCAAGTATTTCCTTAGTGTGGAACTTTCTTTTCACCAGTTTTCTGGTGTTTCTAATTTTTAGAAGCTGTAAAATTTTATGTATTAAATATTTCATGAATGTAAATATTGCCAGCAATTATCTTTGAACTTTGTGTTTTGCTTTAAGAAGCAGTACTTTAGGAAGTTTTGCTGTCTCTCAAGTGGCGGAGAGGTAGTCTTGACAAAGCTCAGAGACAGTGCCTAGACTCTGAGTTCAAGACCCAGGACTGGCAAAATAAATAAATAGTAAATAAATAAAAGAAGCAGTACTTTAAATTCACTCAATGGTTATTCTAAAAGTTTTGAAATTTATATCTTTCACATTTAGATCTTTCATTTGCTTTGAATTGTCATTTACATTGTAAGATATGAATCTAATATAATTTTTAACCTTTTGAATTACCAATTGTTCAAATGCAATTTATTTTCCATTATTCATCTCTGCAATATTTGAGTCTGTTTTTGAGCTTTTAGTTTCATTCATATTTTTATCCTGGTACCAATAACACAATTGTATAATTATATTAGCTTTAAAGTAAGGTCATACCTCATAGAATAAGTCTTTTTCCTTATATAAAAGCATTGTTCTTCAGAAATGTTGAAACTAACTTTAGGTTAGATTATTAACTTGAGATTGTTCTTTTTACTCTGGAGTATTGATAGCTAAAATTCTCTCTTTAAGTACTCTTTTGCAGGAAATACTTCTTTATACACAAAGACATAAATAAAGTGAAGTACAGTTATAGAAAAAGATACACTTTTAAACAGAAACCAAAAGTGGGGTGGGGTAACTATAATAACATTATAGAAAACAATCTTTTACAACTCAAAGAGTGGCTCAAGTTGGTAGATATCTGCCCAGCAAGTGCAAGGCCTTGAGTTCAAACCTCAGTACTCCCCACCTCCCCGAAAAAAAAAAAGATTTTAAGATACTGCTCTTATAGGTAAATAAGAATATCTTGTAGTGAGAAAGGAATGATCCATCAAGAATACATAATAATTATAAGCATATAGGAATTTTACAAAAGAACCCAAGAAAATATATAACAAAACTGGACAGAAATGAAGCAGAAAATAGCTAATGCGATATTCTAATCGCAGATGACACATACGCAGAGGTAACAGAAGACCTGAATGATGCGATAAACCAACTAGGGCTGACAGATATTGACGGCTCCATTTATGCAAGGAGAACAGAACACACCTTCCTCTAACGAGACCAAAGAACATTCTCCAGGATAGATTCTACATCTGACCCTGGGAAAACTCTCAGCAAACTTTAGAGAATCAAAAAACACATAAAATATAGTCATAGACTATAATGGGATGGAATTAGAAATCAGTAAGAGAAGGAATTAGGCAATTCACAGATATGTGGAACTCAAACAATGAAATTTGAAATAACCACAGTCAATCTGAGAGCCAAGAAATGCTACTAAGTAACTCAGAGGTGAGTAGCACAGCCTCCATACCCTGCAGAAACCAGAAACAGAAAGTGGATTTTCCTGCAGTGCAGAGCCAAGGGGTCCAAGATTTAACAGTATTTCATCATCATACCGATTTATGGACATTCTAGATTTTTTCATTCTTTTTTCTTCCATCCATGAGTTGCTTTAAAATGAAGCTAGAATTCTTTAACAATTTGTCCAAAAGAGTACAAGTCAGCATACAGAGAAGTTATTTGTGCAACTCTGTTTATTGCTACACTATTCACTATAGCAAAGATAAATAGCCCGGATTCACCATCATTAGATGAATAGATTGAGAAAATAGGACATATACACATAGAATAGAGTTTTACTCTATCAGAAGAATATTACATAACTTGCAAAGAAATGGGTGGACCTGAAAAAAGTATGCTAAGTGAGGTCAGGTTCAGAGAGACAAAGGAAACCTGTTTTCTTTCATATGTGGAAGTTAGAGCTAATTTATAAATATATGAATAAACATATACCAAATTCTATTCAAGGGCATACTAATGTATTAACTGAAGTATGTTTTCCATAGAAAGAATTCAAATGGTGTAACTCCTTAGAAAAAGAAACTCACAGCCCAAGGAATATCAGGGAGCTTGCACTTGAGATTGGAGTAAGGGTCAAAAAAAATGGTGGGTAGACATATGAAGAAAGAAACGGATTCTTACCCACTTAGACAGTATTCTTTGCTGTCAAAGCATTCAATGTATATCTTTGGAAACTAGAAAATTGAACTGGGGTCAGTCAAGATGCATTGTACTTACAAATTAACAGGTGGAATGGTGACCCTTTTGTACAACTACTTAAAGATTTAAGAAATGAATAAATGGGTTATAAACTTCCAAGCATGTGGCTATTTTCCCATTATCATCTACGCTTTATCTTTAACCTGATTCCCATTATGCGAGAGAAGGCACTTTATGGAATATTGTTTTAGTCAGCCATTTAGTGTTACAAAGCAGTAAGGCCTCAGTGGCTTGCACTCACAAAGAACATTTGTCACATAAAATAACTGCTCAGCATACTTTCCTAGGTGGCTCTCCTCCAAGCTACAACTCAGGAATCCAAACATCTATCTGGTAGCTTTGTCCCATAGAGCCTCCTGGAACACCTGCTGCAGAGCTAGCTGGTGAGGGGAGAGAGTGTGTGCCATGCTCACACAGGCTGTTCTCAGAGAGCACATCTCGAAGGGGCATATTCCCTTTCATCTACCTGCTTTCCTCTCACCAGCACTAATCCCATCTTCCTGGCTCCATGCAGAGAAACTGTAAAAAGGCAATTTTGCTATGGACAAGGAACAGGAGGCCTAGTTAGGAAGCATCTAGCTAGTCTTTGCCAAACACTATTCTTTGAAATCTGTTCAAATCAATTTGGTAGCTTAGCCATGGGATATTTCCTTGTCTTTTATGTTTCTTTGAAAATCATATGTATTCTGCCACTGTGGAATACAGTGTTTCATAAATGTCTATCAGATTGCATTCAATTTGTCTGGGTTCTTACTTGGAATTTTTTTTAGGTGTTTCATCTATCACCTGGAGAAAAGAATGCTACAGTCTCCCGCTTTGATAATACAGGTGGCATCTTCATCCATTTAATTGTTGTTGTATTGATCCGAGGCTATTAGGTGCATACAAGCTTACAATTACATCTTCCTGGTGAATTGAACATTTTATCATTATTTAATGGTCATTTTTGTGTGTATGCCAGTACTGAGGCTTGATCCCAGGGCGTACATTCTTTTATTTTTTTCCTTGATGGTATTGGAACTTGAACTGAACTCAGAGCCCGGGACCTGTCTCTGAGCTTTTTTGATCAAAGCCACAGCTCCATTTTCAGTTTTCTGGTGATTAATTGCGGATAAGACTCTCATAGACTTTCCTGCCTCGGCTAGCTTTGAACCACAATCCTCAGATTTCTTGCCTTCTGAATGCCTACTTTAAAGGGCCAAGCACTTGCTCAGCTTTCTGCTGACAGTTGGTAGTCTGTTACTTAAGTTACACCTCCAGTACCTTTTGTGGTTCATTAATTGGAGATAAAAGTCTCCTGGATTTGTTTCCTCTGAATCAAATTTCAGCCTAAGATTATAGGAGGGAACACCAGTGTCCAGCTCAATCGTCATTTTTATCTGTCATAATTCTGCTTTCTTGAAAGTAAGACTGGCAGATATTAGTATCATCATATCAGCTAAATGAAACTATGTATATTTTCAAACAACATTGTGAGCTTACTAAAAGGTTCTTTTTACACTTTTTACCTTTAACGGATCACATTTTAAATGATTTGTTTTTTTTTAACTAAGATATTTCATTCAAGATCATCGGATTACTACCAGTCTCTCAAAATATCTGACAAATTGCCAGCCAGAGTGCAATCATGTCTGTATCATGAGTTGTGCCAAACCATATTAAAACATGTTCATTTAACCAAACAAAAAAGAGCTTCTTAACTAATCAGGTGATAGAATGAACAATTGATCTGCTTTGTAAGTCAGAATTCTATATTTGTAAAACAGGCCTTAAATGTTTTCTTTGCTCTGTGATACATAAAATATACTTCAACACATGGGGCCGGGAGTTTGGCCTAGTGGTTAAAGTGCTTGCCTAGCATGCATGAAGACCCGGGTTCGATTCCTCGGTATCACATACATAGATAAAAGCCAGAAGTGGTGCTGAGGCTCAAGTGGTAGAGCTCTAGCCTTGAGAAAGTCCAAGGACAGTGCTCAGGCCCTAAGCTCAAGCCCAGGACTGGCAAATAAATAAATAAATAAATAAATAAAAATATACTTCAACACAGACATCGAACACTTACCAACACATATGAAGTACTACATGCGCCCTATAGATACAGGCTTGTTGCACCCATTCATTTAATCACTTTCCTCTTTGTGGCCTGTTGTTTCATGACCTGTATTTCCAGTTTAAATAGGGCACATAGTAACAATACCTTTCTTCTAGTATAACTGTTTGAAGTATGGAAATCCTTATAGGCATATGAGTAGATAATCAGTAACTACTTATTGAACTAGTGGCTCCTACAGGTAGTCCTAGCTGCTCAGAAGGCTGAGATCTGAAGATGTGATACAAATCCAACCTGGGCTGGAAAGTCTGTGAGACTTTTATCTCCTAATTCACTAGTCAAAAGCCAGAAGTAGAGGTGTGGCCCTACTGGTAGAGCACTAGCCTTGATTTAAAAAAAAAAATAGCCAAGAAAGTGGCATTAGGTTTCCAGAAAAGTAAGTTCACGTCAAGCTTTAGCCCCAATGCACTTGAAAGTATCTACTGCAATTTTCTTCTGTATTATATATCAAGAGCATGTTCATGAAACATAACTAAGCCATTGAATATAGAGTCATATGAAAAGGCCAATCCATTTTTCAAAGCTGATTGATGACTTTGAAGTAATTTACAGCTGATTAATATTTAGGGAACCTCCTCAAAACTCTGACACAAGAATATTTTGCAGATTTATTGAACTTCACCCTGATTAGGATTTGATTGAATTTTTCTCTTCTTGTATTCACTCCATTCTCATCTTTAGTGATTCTGAGCTAGTCAATGGATGTGGCCGGCCATGTTGAGCTCTGTAATTCTGCTGCTCTTGTTGAAATGATCTATTTCTATGGCAGGACTGCCAGCTTGAGATAGTCTTTTGCCTGCTGAGCCATTTGCAGTGATGGATTGCATGAGGAAAGTAACACTTTCCAATTTGGCTCCTTTTAGACATTAACTGTGTCTTTTATCCCACATCCTTTTAATCCTACTCTTATTTTTCTTCAAACTCACTGACTATTAGACAAGAAAATGACACATTTCCTTAAGAAATCCTCTCTAGCTAGGAATGGATGTTATATTTTAAAGAACTTTTTAGACAAGGCAGAAGTGATTCTTAAACCTTGATGTTCTTCCAATTACGTATAAAGGAGACATTTGCTAAAATATATGGAGGAAGAGTTGTTTACTGAATAAGACAGTATAGCAGGAAAGACCTGAACTTGAAATAGTTAGCGGAAAATTAAAAGACAATAATAATAGTAACTATGTATAAGAAACATTTGTTGCTGTTTGAGAACCCTTTTTATTTCTCTCCTTCTGCACACAGGGAGAAATTATAGTTCTTCACCCTTTTGGGGATTAGCAGGGCTGTGTAGCAAGCATGTCTAGGCATAGAAGCATCTCATCTCTCAGCTCTCTTGGACAATGCAAGATCCTCAGAAGTTTGCTAATCCTTCTGGTTGGCAGCTGAGAAGTTTGAGACCACAGTGGCTTGGATGAGTGTCTTGTAAATGTCTGTGTAGTGAAGGTTTGGTCCTCATGATGGAGCTGTTGGGATATGGTGGAACCTTGAAAGATGGAGCCTTATCATAAATCTGTAAGTCCTATGTGACTTTCCAGGGAGTTGTGGAAAAATCAGTTTCTTAATCTTTGTCTCCCGGCAGTTCATTTTATCACATTTCCAAAAATGATTTTCTACCCTTGCCCGAGACCCAAAGCAATGAATGCATCCAGTCTTAGGCAAGTACGACTAGAACCTTAAGTGAAGTAAGCCAGACCCAAAGGAACACAGGCTCATTTGTAATAATTACTACATGTCTAGGACACTCCTAGCAGATGATTACAATAGCTCAAAACCTAGGTACATAAGATCATACAGGATGAGACTAAATGAAAGCATCTCTAGGATATGGAAACAAGATCTTTATCTTATGTGATTGTTGTTCTTAATGAACTAGGTTACTTCTCTTCTCCTTTGTTGTCCTTTGGTTAATCTGTATCTGACTTTGTCACCTGGTGTATTGCATATACGTTTATTTATTTGAAACAGGAATGGGAAGGGGGAAACAAGATGATTGGGAGGGTTGGGGAGGGAAATGGGGACAAAAACATGAGAAGGGGTATCAATATATGAGAAGTAATGAACCTACTATGTGGTGAATGTAACTATAACCCTTCTATACATTACCTCAACAATAAAAAATTAAATAAAGAAAAAAAGAGCCACCAGAATCATGAACCAAGTAAAGTCTTTTATCTTTGTAGTCTAAATGCTTGAAGTAGTTTATTATAATGGTATCAGTAGTAATAAATAATAATAGTGATTGTCCTAATTATATAACTCTGAGTTAATGAGTTGCTGCTCTAGGGAGCTAACTCTTGCTGGTCTGCAATAGACAAGCAAGAGATAATCCTATGTTTTCTGAAAGTACTGAAATCTAGGGTTATACATTGCTGGAGCATATACCATCTTTATCCTTCATTTTAATATCATGATGGAACTAACTTGACAATCGGTAAAAATTACAAATCATATCAGGATACTGTTTTGGTAGATTTAGAAATAAAGAAGCATGGCACACTTTTATGGATTTCTAACATTTTGAGATTGGTTGTTTGAGTTTGAGTGCCTTAATAAGGACAAACCTATTTCTTATAAATTTTATTATTGGGTACCAGTGGCTCACACCTGTAATCATAGCTACTCAGGAGACTGTCAGCCCAGGCAGAAAAGTCCCTTTGAGATTTGTATCTCCAATTAAATACTCAAAAACCAAAAATGGAGCTGTAGGCTCACTAGTCTTAAGTAAAAGTTCAGGGACAGGACCTAGGCCTTAAGTTCAATCCCCATTATTGACAATAATGAAAATAATAATTAAAAATGAGTTTTATTTTTGCAGAACAGAAGATGTGGGTAAATTTTTGGGTATCTTTAATGTCTGAGAAATAATACATAAACAAGAGCAGTGGCTTATGATTTTCCTACTACATTTGTCTTAGCTTTTGTTCTCTATCCTCTTGAAGTCTGTCTACTCATACTGCCCTTTGTGGTGGCTATGGGGAAAGCAGTCATGAGAGCAGAAGGACTTTGCTATGCAGGGTTGGATTTAGAAGAGGGCAGTGCCTTTTCTGTCTTGAAGGGATTATGACACAAATGTATAGCCCTAACCAATACTGCAGGGCTGATACTCATATTGCTAACACATTTTTCTTTGCTGCTCTGGTCCTTCCTTTCCCCCCACCCCCTCCCTCCTTCTTTACTTCCTTGCTTTTTTGCTTTTTTCCCCTTTCCTCCTCCCCCACCTCCTCCTCCTTTTTTTCCCCCATGATTATGTCAGCCCAGCTAGCAATAATCTCATGGCATTTGTGCCAAAAGTTACTGGTAAGTAGGGAACGATGATAACATATAAGGAAATTTCTTTCTTACATACCAAGTACTTGCTTTGTGAACTGGTCTTTTACTTCAACAAGTTTCACATAGTGTTGATTTCACTTTGTAAATGAGAAGGTTAAGGATCAGTACGTGCCTGACATTAGGTACTGTCAGAATTCAGCAGAGGATGGTTTGAAATGTAAGCTTAACAAAGAATGTATATCAAAGTTTGCATAAAAGGTCTCTGTGTCTCTATCCCATCTTACAGATATGTAATATATATATATATCCACACACATGCATATATATAATTATTAATAGTCCTTCCAAGTATTCCAGGTTTATTAAGTTTTCGCTTTTAGTTCTAGCTTCTATCAGTTTCATCTAGACTATGTGAAATGAAAATTCATAGGCAGAGTTCTTGACATACCCATAGTAATACATTAAAAAGCAGCCAGAGATGACCTTTGATTCGTCTCTTCACCTGTTCTGCCTATAAGGTGACTAATAGATCCCTTTTGAGGGAACAGAGTCTACTTGTACATAAAGGTGTGGGACAAGCCAGCTCTTCTGGCCTCTGGTGGTAGGAGCCATGGTGAATGTCCTGTGATGGTTGGAAAATGTGACCCACCTCAAAAGCACATGGGTTAAATGTCTTGTCTCCATCTAGTGGCCCTTGCAGAAGTGAAGAATAATCAAGGTGCAAACTTTAAAAATAGACTGATCCACTAATGAGTTGATAGCTGAGTGGGATAGTGAACTTGGGGTCTAATTAGATAAAGTAGGTCACTGGAATCGTTGGGTTATATTTTGTTCCCAAACTCTTGATTCCCTCCTTCTCTACCTCCTAGTTGCCATGAGTGAGCAGTTTTCCCCCAAACACATGCTCAGTCGTAACATTTCTGCCTTACCAACTATGGATGAAAAATCTCTGAAACTTTAAACCA
Source organism: Megascapheus bottae (assembly GCF_031878675.1). Taxonomy (NCBI): domain Eukaryota; kingdom Metazoa; phylum Chordata; class Mammalia; order Rodentia; family Geomyidae; genus Megascapheus; species Megascapheus bottae. The sequence continues at coordinate 51,661,757 of NC_143517.1, forward strand.
AATACCTCTCCTCTTCAAGCTTGTTTACACAGGTATTTGTCATTGACTACCATGACAAAAAGCTTATCTATGTGCCCAATAAGCAGTAGATGGCCAGCCAGACACCAAGACCACCCAGTTAGGAAAAATTGGGAGGTGGTAGTTTAGATGTATGTGTAGGAGGTGGGAAGTTAAAAACCAAATGCCCCACACAGTATAATTCTAGTATGGTGGAATTATGCATAATTTACTATATGCTATAAATTAACTTTTTAATTGCTAATTTCCTTCAAAACTTTATGATACACCTTTTCAAAAACAAATGAATTCTAGGGGTATAGAGAAGAATATAGTCAATGAAATTTTGAGCCCTGAATTATATTTCTTAAGAAATGTAATGAACGTGTGACTTGCACAAACATTTATTAATATTTGACATCCAACTTGAGGCCATATTTCTAATAGTAATCATCCAAAAAACCTATGGTGAAAATCTCTTGTAGAAATGTCAATATCTGTTTCCAAAGCTTGCAGTTACATTTTTGGTGTGCCAGTACTGGGACTTAACTTCAGGGCATTCTTCTAAGCTGTCTTGCATATGATCGGCACTCTACCAGTTGAGTTGTGTCTCCACTTCAGCATTTTGCTGGTCAATTGGAGATGAAATCATGTAGACTTTTCTGTTATGGTAGGGTTTGAACTGAGATTCTCAGATCTCAGCTTTTTGAATAGGCTGGATTATAGGTATGAGCCAAGGATCCCAGGTCTCATAGTTATTTTGTACAGTTTGTATTGAAAGTAGTAACTTAATGAATCATTTTAAAAGTTCACATTAGGGCTGGGAGTTTGGCCTAGTGGTAGAGTGTTTGCCTAGGTATCACATACATATAAAAAAGCTGGAAGTGGTGCTGTAGCTCAAGTGGTAGAGTGCTAGCCTTGAGGAAGGCCCAAGGACAGTGCTCAGGCCCTGAGTTCAATGCCCAGGAGTGGTAAAAAAAAAAAAGTTCACATTAGTACACCAAAGAAAGATGAGTCCTTGGGGAAGGTTCTGTGTATATTTAAATGTGAATATCTCAACTTGTGATGATACTCTTGACAACATGTCTGCTACTGACAAGATAAATCTGTATTCTCTACTGGAATGGAATGAAAATAGTGTGTGATTGTACAGCATGGCAGTGTGGAAAACATTCAAAAGACTCACAGAAACAATTTAATTGAATGCTCATTTAAAATATTTCAGAAATAGATATTTTGTAGAGTGGCAGAGAGAGTTCATGTAAGAATATCTGGGTTTTATGTAATTACATATTTTTATTTTTAAAACAGCATTAAGTATATCCACCCTGTAGCTGCATTTTCTGTGGTTTGCCAGGTACTTTATATCTGAATAAAGAATCTTATTCAATTAAAGTATTATATGCAGATGAGTTCAATTAAACATGGTAATCATTTAAAATTTACTAGCTATGAATGCATTTAAAATAAGACTTCAGGCAATTTTATGAGAAGAAAATTCAACAAGAGTAAGCTGAAAACTAACTTGTTTTTTTAGGAAAACATCAGATGGATGTCATTAGAAACAGATACGGGTACAGAATGAATGAATGCAGAAATGCAGCTATTTTATTTGTGCCAATTTTAATGTTTTGGATAATGCATTTAAGTAATCACTAAAAAGGTTTTTTGCTTACCTGCGAATGCTATTTTTTATGTTCAAAAAGAATTGTAGTGTTTGAAACTAGGTTTTAGTAGTACTACTTAATGAACATGAATGCATTTTAAGCATATGTATTAATCAATAATGAAGTATTACTAAATACGTAATTTCCATTTTTAAATGCCCCTTCTTCATCTAACAATCTATGTCCACTCATTCCAGACCTGGAACTCACATGTCATCTGAAGCAGCAAAGCCCACAGAGGGTGGTGAGGGTTACTGGTGGTTTCCACAACCCTTTCCCAGATATGAGATCAGAATGGTCCCTGACACCACCGTGCTCTCTTTCAGATGGTTGCTTTAAGGAAATGATTCTGCCTCTCCTCATTTTCGAAGACACTATCTCTCATCTGAGATCTTTCTGAATCCAAGAATATCAAGAATTCCAAGACACAGCAGTCATCTGAGCCTTATGGCTGATGAATGTCTTCATTGCCTCCAAGAAATGTTCCAAGATCATGACGCTCTCCAGTTCTGCCTCAGTTCCAAACAGCACTGCATGCCTGTGTGACTTGGAAGATTAATCTCTGTCACTCAGAGCTCATTGGCTTCCCTGGCTTTTTTTTTTTTTTTGCAATGTCTGCAGATGGTGTGGAGTTTCGTGCCAGTGTTATTTATCCATGAGATTATTCTCTCTGAGCCATTCCAGGGAAAGTTAAATACGGAATAATTATATAACTCTTTTGTCAAACTGTGGGTCTCACACTCTCAATAGAAGTCTATCAAATCAAAAAAGAAACATTTTCAAAATATACTATAACCACTTTTGTATGTGTAGATATTCCTTAACACAATTCCAACCCTGCTTGCCATTTTATTGCATTTTTCTTCCATATCTCCAGTTGTGGAATTCATCACTGATTTTTTTTATTAATCTTCAAATAAGTATACATTTTGGCAATGCGTTCCATCAACTTGAAAGAAAGATATAAGCTTAAAAGGGAAATTGTGCAAATGAATAAGAGAAAGCAATACTTTGATAGCAAGTTTTCCACATCGATTATTAATTTTCCTATCAATGTTATGAATATCTTTATTATCTCATTCTATATAGGAGAAACCAAGTCTCAAAGAGATTGAATAATTTACACAAAACCATGTCTCTCTTAATTAAAGAACTAAGACATGAATCCAAAGGATTGCATTTAGAGTCTGCAATCAGCATGCTATATCTCTTCAGTACTTAGGAACCCAGAGCAGAAGGAAAAAGAAGAAACACAGGAAAAACAATAAGAAAATAAGGAAAACTAGTGGGAAAGGGGGAGGGGAAAATGTGAGGAAAAGTTTGAAGAGAGATAAAAAGGGAAAGTGTGTGTGTGTGTGTGTGTGTGTGTGTGTGTGAGAGAGAGAGAGAGAGAGAGAGAGAGAGAGAGAGAGAGAGAGAGAGAGAGAGTCAGAGACAGAGAGAGACAGAGAGAGAGAGAGAGAGAAAGACAGAGACAGAATCAGAGACAGAGACAGAGACAGAGAGACAGATAGCGATAGATAATTCCAAGATCTCCTATAGTTTATAGCTTGGTTTATATGCATCTTGATAAATCTTACATACATTTAACAATACTTACAATAGCTACTATAATTTTACAAGTTTTTTGTTTGTTTGTTTTTGCCAGTCCTGGCCTTAGGCTCAGGGCCTGAACACTGTCCTCAGACTTTCTAAATGCTAGAGCTCTACCACTTGAGCCACAGCACCACTCCTGGCTTTTTTCTATGTATGTGGTACCGAGGAATCAAACCTGGGTCTTTGTGCATGGTAGGAAAGCACTCTACCACTAAGCCGAACTTCCAGCCCAATTTTACAAGGTTTTTAACAGCATGTTTTCCAAACTGCGCAAGTCTATTTACCACTGATTTTCTAGTAGAGCTTTCAATGAGAAAAAGAGTAGCTTTCAGTGAAATTTAATTTCCCATCCTGGATATTTACATACATAGATACTCATATCATGTCCCATTATTAATAATTTTATAAGCAATATCTTGTAAGTTGTGAACCACTTTCCTTTGCACTGAGTACAATCATTTTTGGTATCTGTTGCAAGCATCTAGGGATGGTTTATATTATAGAGATTCCTATGTCATGGAATTAAAGTGTAGAAAGGAAGAGGTAAACAAAAGAAGGACAACAAATGAGGAAGAAATAACCAATAGCACAGAGACAGCACTCATATGTTAAGGACAATTTGTACTTCCATGATGCACTGAGTAAGTTTAAGTTCTTTTCCTATATCATCTTCAAAGAAAGGCACTGGTTGATATATCTGTCCCATATCTCCTAAACAACAAGCAAAGGATGGGATGTTGAGTAGAATAAGCTCAGAGCAACACTGGTTTTAGTTGCATCACCATCAAGTTCATTTTTTCCCTTTTGCTTCTAAACTACATTTTCTGCTTTGTGATGAGCTCTGTTTTACTTACCTTTTAGAATTTTCCATCACAATTCTATTGCACATAGACTCGGGTGTGTTCTGTGATGCTAGACAATTTCCCTAACAAGTTTCAAAGAGTGAATGAGAGTTGAATATGCTTTTGTATTTAACACCTCTCAGGCACAAAACTGATAACTGTTATTGTTTACAGCCTAATGAGGGAATATGAATGCATGTAAGATCAGTCTTATATAAGTTCATAGTTATATAACACAACACACACACAGACACACAGACACACACACAGACACCTTTTCCCCATGAAGTTCTCTGTAGTACCCAGAACCTAAGCGATTACCTTAGTTTCGTGGTGACTGGGAGTTCCTGAGTCATTCTATTTCAAATGTGACTAGTATCTTTAGCACTTTCATTGAGCTTGTGAAACTCAGAATATAAAGAAAAGATGTAGGCAAATGCAAAATCAGTCTGCCTTCCAAGGAGACAGAAAATTGGCCTTTTATACACCAGATAGAAGCCAGTCCAAGTCCTAGTTGGTTATTCCAGAATTTAAAGATCCTCAAATCCATCCTATGGATTTATGATATAAAATCAAATGTATCATTACCCAACATTACCATATCACTCAGATACAGCAGATGCTGGAATGTTCCACTGCCCTACCATGGGTCTGTCTGGGTGCTGCAATTAGGTTTCTTTCAAAGCCTCAACTTGGATCAATTGGCAGTGGTTGCCTGGAGTGCTGGATAGAGAAAATTTCTCAGGCCAAGTGCAAGCTCAGCAGGATTGATTGTTGTAATTGATTAGCAATGTCTGCAAAGGATTTGGAATTGGGGGAACACTTTTTCACTTGCTGCTTACATGCTGACCAGACATTAATGTACTCTACTCAGAGGTGTTCTAGAAGACAGTAGGATGGGATGGTGATATTTCAGTAACTTCCACAGCTTCCTGTCTTATCATAATCTTCTTTACACCTTTCTTCAGTAGAGCTTACTTCAGATAAAAGGTAATGACTGAGATTACAACACATTTTCTCATTTACACCTCTCATTTTTATATTCATTTACATTCAGTAATAAAATTATAACACATGTTTGGTATCTGTTGTAAGCATCTGGGGATGGTTTATACTGCAGAGATTCAAGAAATAGAAGTCTCTCCTGGACAGTGATTTCACCAAAGACGTGCAGTATACCTCACTGAACTTGTCTCTTCAATGAAATGTTGTTCGTGCCGCTAAAGGCAAATGTTTAAACATTTAGTTAATGCACCATATGTCTTAAATGTTTTAGTTCCATCTGACATATTTTAAAAAATCCATTTTAGTGGAAACACACCAAGTAAATTTACTTCTCTTACACCCAACTCTCCTGGACCTCTTAAATACAATAAATTCCCTAATTTTTAGTCTTCCAAGTCCAATGACAGTGCTGTCTTCATGTTATTTCTCCAGAGTATAGGAAAATAGCAGGTTAGGTGGTTCTATGTGGTACAATTTACGTTCTTAGGGTCACACAGATAGTTATAGGCAAGGAAAACCCTGGGGGTGGGGAAAGCCAATCATCTACCCAGGGGCGCAGTGGTGAGTGAAGTAACAAATGGAGAGCCAATAAAATGATATGAACAAAATTAGAGAAGTTGGAGATTCAAAACAGAAAACACATAATAATAATAAGAAGACATAATAATAATTCTTCTTTTTTTGTACTTGCGCTGTCCCTAAGCTTCTTTTGCTCAAGGATAGTATTCTGCCACAGTTCCACTTTTGGCTTTTTTTTTTTAGTCAGTCTTGGGTCTTGAACTCTGGGCCTGGGTGCTGTCCCTGAGCTCTTCAGCTCAAAGCTACCACCCTACCCCTTGAACCACAGCAGCACTTCTGATTTTCTGGTGGGTAATTGATGATAAGGGTCTCACAGACTTTAGTGCCCAGGCTAGCTTTGAACCACCATTCTCAGATCTCAGCCTCCTGAGTAGCTAGGATTACAGGCATGAGCCACCTGTGCCCAGCCGCACTTTTGGCTTTTCTTTTCCTTTTTTTTTTTCAGTCCTGGGCTTGAGCTCAGGGCCTGAGCACTGTCCTTGGACTCTCTCAAGGCTAGAGCTCTATCTCTCAAGCCTCAGTACCATTTCCGACTTTTTCTATGTATGTGGTACCGAGGAAACAAACCCGGGTCTTCATGAATGCTAGGCAAGCACTCTACCACCAGGCCAAACTCCCGGCCCACTTTTGGCTTTTTGATACTTTATTGGAGACAGAAATCACACAAACTTTACTGAGTGGACTAGCTTCAAACAACAATCCTCACATCTTGGCTTCCTGAGTAGCTCAGATTACAGGTGTGAGCCATTGGCTATTACTTATTAAATTTTTATATTGCCAGTCCTGGGCCTTGAACTCAGCCCAGATGCTGTCCCTAAGATCCTTTCACTCAAGGCTAGCATTCTACCACTTTAGCTACAGCATCACTTCCTGCTTTTTGGTGATTAATTAGAGTCTGATGGACTTTCCTATCCTGCTGGCTTTGTTGTTTTTAAGCTATAGCTTCCTCTGAATTAAAAAAACAAGCACAGAGGGAAGAAATAATAACCATATAACTGTAATCCTTATGTATAGTGGTTAAAAGTGTAAACTTTGATTATCAAATCAAAATCTCAAATCTAGGCTCTATCAATTATTTTTCAATTTGTTGGACCTAGTTTTTTCACAGGATTGGCTAAAATACTAAACATGTATAGTGAGTGAGTATAAAACCTGAGAGTTCTGCTGGGTGCCGGTGGTTCACACCTGTAATCCTGGCTACCCAGGAGGCTGAGACCTGAGGACTGCAGTTCAAAGTCAGCCAGGGGCATGGAAAGTCCATGAGACTCTTATCTCCAATTAACCACCAGAAAACTGGAAGTGGCACTGTGGTTCCATGTGGTGGGGCACTACCCTTGAGCTGAAGAGCTGAGGGACATCGCCCAGGCCTAGAGTTCAAGTCCCATGATGGACATAAAAATAGTTTTTAAAAATTAAGTTAATTTTTAATAAGCAAATTCAATACCATGCATAAATTCCTCATCAGCCCATACAGATTATTTCATCACAGTATGATCTATGCAATTTATATTCAGTGATAAAACATACTAAGTATTTTCTCACTTTCTCCAACTCAAGTCTTCTGATTAAAAAACTTTTTATTTCTAACATTTCTCCTACTGCTTCCTTTACCTTCTACTTGAGAATAAGAAGTTGATAGAAGAGGTGTTGTTTTGACTAAGGTCCTAGCTTCTAACCCTAACTGGTGTCCTGTCAAGATATCTTAGATGCAAACAGTACAAGAGCAATGATTCAATATTTGAGTACCAAAGATTATTGACATGGTTTTGAAGATAGACATAGACATAAAAATCTATCGTGATATATATATATATACACATAAAAAATCTACTTAGACATAAAAATCTATGATTTGATATATACTCTATAGACATAATGTTATATTATAGGTTGATATGTATCTATAACATACAAACTCTCAGCTTAATTTTAATTATATTCTAAAATCTATGTGCCAGTGATTGCATATAGAGATTCCCTTCTTGAATATTTGTTTTTTAAACATGACATTTGAAGTATGATGTAAAAATCAGTGTTAATAAAATATTTCAAAAAAAAAGATATCTTATTCTACCTGGCTTTAGGCTAATGGTCTCTGTCCTTTCTTGTCTATTCTAGTCAAGTTGCTCTTACCAAATGCTGAGCACTCGTATGGCTTCCATTCTGGTAAAGCTCATTGTAATCGCTCTTTCTGATGTCCTCCTACCTCTCCTAGGCAATGCTCCTGATCAAAAAAGGTTATTGATTGCCATGACTTCTGTGTCTGGAACTTCATCCTCTTTCTCCTCATCAGTCATTCTCAAGAATGTCCTATTCATTCATTCACATGATAGTAGAGAATATAAGATCCTGGGAGGTGATCTGTACTCACCATCCATGCCTATCCTGAGATCACTGCTACACTCCATGCTGTTGATCATGGAATGGAGCCAATGATGACATGTCTCTGAGAGAACTACATTGCCCCACTCTTTTCCTCATCAGTCAAGTAGGGACTCTGGACTAAGCATAAACCCTTGATAAACCCAGCTGACAAATGCGAAACAGAGATAAGGACACACACAAAAAAAGGACAAACAGAAAAAAAAAGGATAAACAGAAGAAGCAATGTGAAAGTCCTTTTCTAAATGAGGGGGAAAGTGCAATCAAGACCTCATTGCATATACTACAAAATTAAGAAAAGGAAGGGAAGGGGTGGGTCAAAGGGGGGTCAGAATGTAGAAAGGGGTGATATGGATCAAAATGCAGAGTACTCATATACTACTTTGTTAACTGCAACTCCTTTGTATAACTATTAAAAGATGATGATGATGATGATGATGATGATGATGATGATGATGATAACAATAACAATATGGAACATCCATGTCTTGAAATCTAAGCTTGTGGAAGAACCAAAACATTTCCTACAAAGGGGCCTGGAGATGAGGGCAACTTCAAGCTACCTCATCAGTACCTTGATGGCAGAGTCAGGGAGGGGAATGAGGGAAGTGAAAGGTTGTGAGAAGGAGAAAGGTGACTTTCTAAGTCTGTGTTTTTTCTAGGAAGAAACCAAATCCAGGGACTGGGAGTGTGGCCTAGTGGTAGAGTGCTTGCCTAGCACACACAAAGACCTTGGTTCTATTCCTCGGGACCACATGCATGGAGTGGTGGTGTTGCCCAAGTGGTTAGAGTACTGACTTTGAGAAAGCCAAAGGAAAGTGCCCAGGTCCTGAGTTCAAGCCCCAAGACTGGCAAAAAAAAAAAAACCCCAAAAACTAAATCCAAAGTCAGGCTGGAAAGAAGAGTCACAAGCTTGAGGTCACACAGCTTTCTTTTTCTTTCTCTGGTGCCTGCTGGTTACTCAGGGCTGGGGATACTTTCTGGATTACTGAGACCAGAGACAAACCGTCACCTAGGCCATGAGTAATGGGGTCAGAGTGGTGAACTCCATTTTCTCTAGCTTAAACACACACACACACACACACACACACACACACACACACACACGTAGCTGTTTAACACCACCCTCACAACCGCCCATGGTAAATTCAAGGCCCCCTGAAAGTTAATTTCTGCTGTCCAGAAAGTCTCTGTACTCATGGAGTCCTTGGGATAGAGCAGGAGACACAGCCATTTCAGAGAGCCAGTAGTCCTAGGAATAGCTAAAGTAAGGCCGAAGTCCACCAGAAGGAAATTGCCTAGCTATAATATGACAGGCAAATAAGTTGCCTTTTGCATACCGGACACTGCAGTGGATACTCTGCATCTTTCTCTCAGAGAAGAACAGATGGTCCTCGTGCCCCAGAATATCAAGAAGTCCAAGTCCTTTCTGCTCCCAGGGAAGCAGAGGGGAGTAACAGCTATCTTACAGTCTATTTTAAACCAGAAAGCTGACATCTTTAACTGTTAAAGTCAAATTTGCAGTTATATTGTAACAGTTAAAATTTTCCTCATTAGGAGGATATGGAAATGAAAGACAAAGTCAGAAAGTAAATGGAAATAACGAGAAACAAAGATCGGTAGGAGCACTGGTTTTTCTGTATTTTTGAAACTATGTATTAGTCTACTCAGACTTCCATAATAGAATGCTTGGCTGCTTAACAACAGAAATGTATTTCTTTTTCTCAGCACTGGATGTTCAAAGTTCAAGAACAAGGTGTTATGAGGGTTGGTTTCTGCATAACGCCTTCTCATTTCACCTTTACTTGGCCTTTTCCTGTACCACAGAAAAGAGGCGGGTCAATATCTCTTCCTCTTTATATAAAAATACCAGTTGTACTAGATTAAGGTTTGACCCTTGTAACTTAATCTAATCTTAATACCTCCTTAAAGAATTTATCTTCAAAAATAGTGAAGGTTTGAGTTTCAAAGTATCAACTTTTGTAGAGTGCAACTTACTTCATCCGTGTACAAAATTAAATTGTAACACAAAGTAATGTGGTCTGTCTAGGTATGGTGGCTTGAGCCTACAAATTCTAGCAACTTGGGAACCAGAGATTAAGGAATCCCAGTTTGAGGCCAGTCAGGGCATGTACATTGATAAGACAGCATCACAACTACTGGCTGATTCCAGTAGCGCATGGTCAGACTCGTGATGCACAGAAACACAAATGTGAGGATCAGAGCCCAGGCAAGTGGTTAAATAATTCACAAAGTGGCTCAAGTGGAAAAAGTACCACTGTTTAGCAAGCATAAGGCCCTGAGTTCAAATCCTAATACCATAAACAGTTTCTATACTATGTAATAATGTCTTACTCTTGAATACTTGAACTTGTGGGCTTAATAAAAACAACTCTGCTGGAGGTTGGTGGCTCATACCTTTAATCTGAGCTACTCAGGATGATAAGATCTGAGGATCACAGCTCAAAGGTAGCCTGGGCAGGAAATGTTGTGAAAAATCTTACTTCAAATTAGCCACCAAATCCCAGAAGTGGAGCTGTGGTAGAGCACATACCTCGAGAAAAAAAAAAGCCCAGGGACAGCACCCAGGCCTTGAATTCAACCCCAGAACCAGTGAAAGAAAGAAGAGAGACAGAGACAGAAACAATGACAGAGAACTCTGCCACCATTACCACTATCTTAATAAAATTAACTTTTAACATGTGCCAGGCATTTTTACAGTACTTTACATTACAGTACTTTGCATTCAGTATTACAGCGATTTTATATTTACCATCACTCTCTGATTTGACTCCTTTCAGCTCTCTGGAAAGAAATAATGACCTCCCATCCCACACCCCAGACTCCGTCTTACATTATTTTGGATAAGCCAGGGTGAGCACTTTCCTTGCCATCCGAGCTTACTGAAGACCACCGTGCTCTAGTTCTCTTCCTCCTCTCCACGTTGGCTGGCCTACTGTGGTGCTACCTTAGAAAACTCGAAACACCAAAGTTAATAGTCTTGCCATTGGTACCATTGAAAATACCAGAACTAATGCTTTTGTTGATGAAGGCTCTGTTGCTGCAGTAGCCCCCACTGAGAAGACAGAACAAGCCCACCATGGCAGCAGTCATCGTGTTGCCTATGACCCACCACCCATTTTACTGTGACAATGCCAGTATCACTTCTGTTTTAAGCAATACCATTTTGTCACCGAAGACACAGATTCTTCAGATGAGACCATTTCTGGAGAATCCTTCATTGAGTATTACTATGCAATGTCTACCATCATTTTATCCTCCTAAACTGCATTTTTCCTACCTTTGTATGTACACATTCTCAGTACGAATGCTATTTCTGAATTTTATGCTGAATACTTTATGCGGATTAGCTTCCATACAGAGCTTCAAAAGTAGAGACATAAAAAATAGGATAAGAAGGACATTCAAAATGGATTAGAACTAAGGAGACGCCAAATATAAAATACAGAATAATCTCCAATTAAACAACTTGTTAAATCACCCACAAGTATGAATGCTTTACTTTGAACTGAATGTCTAATATCGTTTTGCGCTCAGTAGTGGCTTGTTAAGTGAATACCCTAAGAGATGTTTCCTGATGTTCTCACAAAATTGTTCAAGAAAAAAAATACACCTTCAGTATTAAGCAAAATTAATCCTATGCACAAGATTCTAAAACATTTCTTTATTTAGTCCTGGTTCATAGAAAGCTGCTGGGTTTTCCCCCAGAGCTTTGGGAGAGAAATAAATCCATAGAGAATCTCTACACAGATGTTATTTTGGGGCAAGTCTATTTGATGCCTCCTAGATAAAGCAATCAACCTGGAGAGGAATGAGGAGCCCATATAGTAAAAAGTGACATATAATTATTACTGCACCTATTAAGTGAATAAAGCAGCCAGCACTCAATTACATCTTTGCAACACACAATGAAATATCTCTTAAACAATTCTTCAACAAAGAAATAAACCTGTCATGGAAGAAAAACTTGCTGTACATCAAGGCTATGTATTAAGGAGATAATGTGAGTGTCAGGGTCAGCCTGACTATAACTCAATGTGCAATTAAGGGAAATTAGAGGCAGTCCTCATTACACACATTTTACACTTTGTTTATTGTGCTACAAATTCTGTAGTGGAACCACTGACGTGTGGCAACAATAGCTCATTTAATAGAAAATGAGAGTTCACAAAAGATGTTTGATGGCTGAGGAGCACAGCACAGCAATTTACATTTCCTTTTTTTTGCCATGTGTCTCTGCTCTGGACCTACATCTTCGAATCAATTTGAGCATAAATTCATCACAGCCAGAGCTAACATGACATAACTGAAATTTTTCTTGTGAATCAAAACACTGGAAAAGTCCAATAAAACAACAAGCAGAAGTTTGTCAATGTTTTTTCAGTTCAAATAATGAATTTCCGATTAATTGTTTCACAAAAACCATATGAATAAAATAAGAAAAGAAAAAAATGGCCAAGAGGGCTCTATCAGCTTAAGAGTCATTAAAAAATATACCAGGTGGGAGAATACAGTCATAATATTCAATGCAAATATGTTTTTAAAAAAATTGGAAGTTTGAAGGGGTAAGTTTGAGAGCGATAGAATGAAAAAAGGGGTAACTTTGATCAAGAGGCCTTATATTCAAACTAATATGTTGAATTGAACCCCTGTGTACAACCAGTGAAAGAAAATGTTTTAAGGTAATTCTATACTATTAAGGTCATGAAGACTATATGTCCTCTTCAGGAATACTAATTGAAATATCCCTATATCTTGACATTTGTTTGAAAACTTCACTGTTGCCTACAAAGTAGTATTTCTACCAACTTCCAGCATTAAATCGCAGGCACACAATAGAACAGAATTTCATTAAAAATAAATAAATAAATTACATGGGAGTAGTATAATATTCAGATGGCTGTTCTACTGAGAACGTGAATTTCATGGGAGAAATTACAGAAATCAGTCCTAAGAGAGTCACATAGCAGGTGAGGTGTGTTTTTTGTTGTTGTTGTTGTTGTTGTTGTTATGTGGCTTTGGGGGACTGACTCTCTTTGTAGGAATCTTCCTGAAAGTGTGAGCCGGATTTCCCTGGCTGGAAACAATTATTCTTGCTTCTTACAGCCTCACTGTGACTTTGTAGGGTGCATTCAGGGTGTATGACATTTGCAGCAATAGGAGCAGCAGATAAATGCACCACCTGGTCTTCGGAAAGGCTCTTAGAAGAAATAAAATCCAAGAGTATTTTTGGATGAAGTATCTAAGACTGAAACATTTTAGTCGTTCCCACCTTGGAGTTTTACTTTATAAAGCTCAGCATCTTGATCGCTAACTCTGACCAGTCATAACAGGATATCCATCTTTGACACTCACCCCCACACACACAGAATTAGACCAGCTATCACTGTTTCCTTTGTAGACAGATTGAAAAGGCTAGTAGATTTTTTTGATATCCACTGTCTATTCACATTAACATTTCTCCAAGGAAAGGTGCTTCTAAAATTTGGCAATTGGGCATTTAAAGAAGGGTTGGTGTGATTGTAGATGTGTAGTTTATCTTTCTGAGTGAAACAAAGAAGCCAGACAAGGCTCAAAAAAAATCACAAAAAACCAACAAAGTGAAATGCCTAAATTATTTGCCAGGATCCTCAAGAAGGGCAGGTTGTGCTTCTGAGCAATTAGAGGAATCTTCCAAAAGTTAGAGCAGTGCCAAGCTGGGAAAGAGGAGCTATTTAAAATTCTCCTTTTCTTCCATAGGGAGAGAAGAGACTGAATCATATTCCGAACCCTTCCCCAACTTCGCAGGAGGACTTCTCACAGTTCTTTTTTTTTTCTCCCCAGTCCTGGAGCTTGAACAGGGCTTGAGCACTGTCCCTGAGCTTCTTTTACTCAAGGCTAAGACTCTACCACTTGAGCCACAGTGCCACTTCCAGCTTTTTCTATGTATGTGGAATTGTGGAATCGAACCCAGGGGTTCATGCATGCTAGGCCATTAAGCCATATTCCCAGATTGTTTGATTCTTTCTTTTTTTAAGTATTTGAGTATGGTGATAGTTAGGTGGCATCCCAGAATTTAGGAAACAAGGGCCAGAGGATTAAAAGGGGGGGGAGGGAGGGAGGGAGGGAGGGAGAAAGTTTTAGACAAATAAGGCCGTTCAATTTATGAACATTCAGGAATGCTTTGCAGACTAAATACGGAGAATTCGTTACACCTCTAGTGATTCTAGATCACAGAATTCTTAGCAAGTTCAGACAAATGTGCTGCAAGTTGAATGTAACTTTTCTTTGACAATAAAATATTTGTGTCCTAAATGCATGTCTATCAATCTGCAGCATCTCGACAATGTTCTAAACTCTTGTCCTCATACTCTCTTAAACTTCCTATGTTAAAATCCTGAAGGTCATGCTTGCCCTTATAACTGGAATTAATGCTTTTCTCAAAAGAGACCTCAGAGCTCTAGCCGGATCTTTCCACCTTGTGTCAACACGGCAAGAAAGCTCCTTATGGACTCAAAGCAGACCTTCACCAAACAATGAACAACAAAATGATTGATACTTTAACCCTGCATACATTTCTGATGTTCACAGGGGCCCAGTTTATTGCATCTTGTTACAGTAACCTGGAGGGAAGAAAATGCCTATTTCCTTCCCAGAATGGGAAATCCTTTGGAGTTGGTATTTAAAATGTTCTTCCTTATCTCTAGGGTTGTTTTGTTTCAATCCTAATAATTCAATGCCTAATGCTTCCTTACAGGGAACTGCTGTCAACTGTCTTTAATAAGCCATTAGAGGCAGAACACACTATGTGCTGAGCTCCCGGCTAAGGGCTTTAGGTATATTTTGGTCTCACAAAAATCTCCATTTCTATGTAACTGTGATAGCTAACATTTATTAAAGACATGCATGCCATCTACTTTAGGACTCAAATTAAACTTCATTCTCACATGGAAGTGAATTTTATCCAAGGTCAAAGGAATTGAATTTTTGTTCTACTTATGCCTTTGCTGACATCTTCCCCTTCAGTAACTCTCTTTATTCTTTGGAAAATATATTTCGGGGGAAGAACATGGTATCTTCTCCTGTAAGACCACTGGGGACTCAGAGGTTACCATCCTGAAAGTAGTTTGCTACTCTGCACCCCACAAAAACCTGATCCCCTTATATTTTCACTCAAATTAGCAGAACTAACTCCAATATTACTCTCTGAAAATTCTTCCTGTTGAGTAATACTAATGCTCTTTCCTTGTATCCCTTCATCCCCAATCATTTCATTTAAATTAATTATAGAAAATCCTCTCTGTATCTTTAAAATATTTTCTGCACAAATAAAATTGGATGAATGAGTGAATAGATAGATGAATGGATGATGGACAGATGGACAGTTTTGCTATTGTTTTTTGTTTTGTTTTGTTCTGCTTCATTTTGATACAGATTCTTACTTGTAGCTGAGGTTGCACTGGAATTTCATTTAGTCCAGGATGGTCTCAAACTAGTAATCTTTCTGCCTCAGCCTCCTAAGCACTAAGATGATAGGCTTTAGACCTCCATGCTCAGTTTGATAGATTCTTAAACATCAACCTATTGCTGTTATTTGCTTTTATTCAGTTGGCTTATTTCTAACACTTTTCTGTATATGAGATCACAACTCCAGTTCTGCTGCAATAATGTTATAGAACAAACAACCTCAAACTTTAAGTGGCTTACAGCTTTTTTGAGTGTAGAAAGTCACATCTTTTGGATTAACTGGGTTCTTCTGGTCCTATTCCAATCAGCTTAGTTCAATTCATTTTCAGTTTGGAATCCCACTGAGAAAAGAGACATCCTTTGAAGAAATGCTTACGGATTACATGATGGAAGGGTAGATCAAAAGGCTCCACCCAGTTAGGCAACCAGATATTAGAATGTAACTATTTCACACACTTTTATATTCCATATACAACATGTACTGGGAAGGAACAGACCATTATAAAGAAGCAATGTGGTCCATCATATTTGTATCTACTCCGCTCTTCTGAATGCCTGCATAGTATGCAACTGAGAGATAAGTAGGTTGTATCTTTCCATAAAGAAACAATTTTTATTTTTGTGATCAGTTGCTATCTTAGTTGTCTTTAAAATACTTGTGGGAGGATACCTGTAGTAGAGTTACTGAAACTAATACTATGTATTTAATTTCTTTAAAACTCTTAAGTTACTCTCCAAAAAATACACTATCAATTTCTATTATATATATCTATATATGTGACTATATTCCCACAAATTGTCCTCAAATACTTTGTATTTCTAAATTTTAATTCCAAACATGAAGCACTGATGTTTTAAAATTCATCTCTTTATTAATAATGCAGTATTTTAAGTGTCTTAAACTTGGAGATAATGCTATTATAGCCCTAGAATTCAATCAGCCCACGGCTCTTTGAAAAAAAATCCCTGAATTATATTAATAACCATCCAGTCTCTCCCACACTTAAGTTTTCTATACCTTCAGTTTTATTCTCCAGAAGAGCAAGGCAAGTCATTCTTAAAAAGGTTTTCAAGTCCTGTAATTGAATTGTTGCTATATTTCATGATAAGACGAGAAGGACTGTTGAAAGGGAGAATAAGCTCAAATCAGAAAAGTGATATAATCCATTGGTGATGTCTGTTGTGAAGTTGAGAAAAGCAGGTGGCATTATGTATGGCATTTACTTACTCTCTACCACTGAAGCTACTAGAACTCTGCCAGCATTTTAATCTCTACTGTAACATGCAATTTATCTCAAATCACATAGTTAGTTAAATGATGACTCGGGCTCTTTCCCATGCCTGTACTACCTGTCAGTATCATTGAGCCTTTTGTTTTGCTTTAAAGGTCGCAGCAAATGATGCCGAGATGACACTCGGTGATCGTTTTGGTATGTCTTGGTGTGGGCTTTGGTTTCAGACTCTCTCTTTGCTGAGCAAAGTGGCTTTAGTTTTTATAGATACTTTTACCATCAGATTAATATTTGAAAACCCACTAACTGGTGATATTTGAATGGCTAATTATTGTAGAGGATTTAACTACAGCGTCACAGTAAATCACAACAGGATTCTTTGGCCGGGCTCAAGGTTAAAGTCAACCACATTCCCCAACAGCCAAGCTACATAGTCATTCCTTTTCCCACAGATAATCAAGGTCTTCCTGTCAGCCTACAGGAATCCTATTTCCCTTCCCCACTGTATAAGTAGATTCCCCACCACAAAGAGGCAGCATTCTCCTCCCTCACTAGGCCATAGGGCAATCAGTCATTGCTACAGGAGACCAGCCTCCAATCCAATGCTGCGGTCACCACAGAAACCACACAGAGCTGGGACTAAGCACCGAGGTTGTAGACAGTCATTATTTTCAACACAGAAAGATGAAATCACTCTGTCTTCACTCTGATGAGAAAAATGTTGAAATACAACATTGCAGAGAAATGTTCTCCCACAGGAGAAACATTAATGTTGTAAAGACATTTTAGGTCCCCGAGTAAAGGGAAAAGAAGACCATCTGTACAAGTTGCTGAGATTCAATGAAAAAAGACCCCACTGGAGTGTTCTAGTCTCAGAACAGTGACCACCAGAAGAAAGAATGATTGAATCACCTCAGTTGCAAAAGTGTGAGAACTCAAAGGAAAAAAAAAACCCTGAATTTTAAAGCATTGAGAAATAACTAAGCAAAAGGAATATGGCTTAATCTCCCCCTGCCCTGTGACTGGACAGTAATCTAAGGAGCATAACAAGAACCCCATCCCAAGAGATGTTTAAGCTTCAGCAGTGAAAAGTCTATTGGCTCACTCACTCTGCCGATTTATTCTCACCATGAGGTAGCTTTGTAACCTGGCCTTCTACCTCAGCTGCCCAGAAGGCCAAGTGGGACATCCTGCTTGCAATCTGCTTCATTTGCCAGGATGTCATGAAGATTAATTAACAACTTAACACACTAAATGTTCTTTAGGATGGCCAGGGAAATAGTGTGATTATGATCATTATTGCTATGGATTACTAAGTAGAATTTTGTCTTCAAAATGAGATGGTTATAGGGACTGTGCTGGGAAGAAAAACCCAAGCTAAATGATGACCCTTGAATGGTTTTGAAGATCCATGCCTCAAAAACATGTTGATATCCTTGACAAGAGACTTGCCATTTCCACAGTTATGCTAATATAGTAAAAAGTGCACTATACATAGAGTCAGAACACCTGCATTCCCGTCCATCTATGCCACTTACCTACTACAATCTATGTAATGGTCCTCAGTCTCCATCAATTCATCTATAAAATAGGCACTCCAACTTTTCCCTTGCCTCTATGCTTGGCATGGTCCAGAGAATCTAAACAAAATGTAAATATTTTGGAAATTTAAACTATGAAAGGCAAACTATTATCTCTGAGGAAAAAAAAAACCTTCCTTATTACAGAGGAGTTTATGAGACACAATCTGTCAGCCCAAGGATATAGGAGAGAGATTTTCTGAGTTTAGAGAAGGATCAGATAGAGTGACATGGACATGCCAAGCATGGTGACAAACATGTACTCTTGGCGTGGTGGGGTGGAGGGATAAATTTAGAAGAATCACGGTATTTGAGGCCAGCCTAGGAAAACATTCAAAGTCCTATCTGAAAAACAAACTAAAATCTAAAGGACTCAGGTATTATTTAACTGGTCATGTGACTGCTCAGCAAGCATGAATCATTAAAGTGAATCTCTCGTGCTGCTAGAAAAAAAAAAGATAAGATGACATAGGACAGGACTGGATAGGATAGGATAGGTCAGGATACAGAATAGGATATGATGTCATGGTTGCAAAACTGAGGATGTCAAGGGTCCAGGGTTCTGGAGTATCTAGATGCCACTGTAAAATCAGAAGTATGCTAAAGTAGATCTTTTACTTTCAAATGTGAAGGTTTTTCTACAGAGAAATGGAGGTAAAATATACAATATTTTAATCATGCTCTCTTAAAATGTTAGGTCTATTATACTTTAGATAATTTATTAGTAACCCCTTGCTTACAACCCAGTATGTTTAATTGTAGATTTACAGGCACATTCTAGCTACCACAAATGAGGGGAACCATGCAATCTGTGTTTCTCGGGATCTGGCTTACTTAATGTTTTTCCAAGTCTTTCTATTCCTTACAAATGGTACCATATCATTCTTTCTGATGGATGAGTAGAATTTCATTGTGTATAAATGCCACATTTTCTCACAAATAGTGTAATTCTTTTAAAAAAATGACCAACAAAATAAGTGACAGAAAATGAGTACTTGTAAGAGGGGAGAGTGGGTCAAATGGAGAGAGATAGAAGAATGAAGCAGGAAAGTGGCAGGGGCAGGGGTGGGGGAGATTTGAACAAAAATACCATATATAGACCACAGAATTGAGAAACATAGGAAAAGGGCAGATTGAAGTAGAATGAAGATGGTGAAGATCTAAAGAATAAAAACATCCAAAAAAAGGTTAATTCTAAAAAGAAAGTATTCTCATTATAGTTCAATTTATTTGTTTTTCTCTTTCATTATCTTTAAGCAGTATCCAAAGAGTTGCCATTTAACAAAGTTGTTTATAAGCACAATGCATCTTGATCAAGGCCTTCCCTTTTGACATTCCCACCCATCTCTTCCAACCCACTTCTTATTACTTTTGTAGGGTATACATTGGCTTCTTGACTGAATTCTTCCCCACTTCTCCTCATTCACCCACCCCTTTCTCCTGAGTCCCCATTACTCCTATCACTACCTGATTCCTGCTGTTTATTTTGTTGAACTTTGACTTTGCCTTGCCAAAGAATTGCCCTGAATTCTTCTTTGAATATGCCATATTTCAATTCATACATTTACCTACACTTGCATACCACTCAATGTATTTATATTGTTTTGTAAAATAGAAACTAATCTTCAATGTGACCTTGAAGCCCCTTCATTACTAATGCTTCGATGAGGGTTATTTCCATCATCACCATCTGCTGGGTGTACCTGATGATTATGTACTCTGGTTAGAATTGTCCTCAAGTTTTATTTTTATCTAAATTTCACATTGTAGGTTTGGACTGATACAAAAACCTCATAGTCTATCTTCCTCTAATTTCTTTTCTGATCCTCAATCTTCCCTGAACCTTGTTATCAGATTGAACTTCTACAAATGTCCAACAAATAATGCCTCATCTCCTCACATGCCCTTCAATGGCATTGTGTGCAGGAAAATTCACCCAATACCTGTATGCCTTGTCTGTATTAGGCAGCATTCCCAGTTATCCCAGGGGTTGAGACTGTGCCATCATACCTAGTGTGTAAGTTCTTGAAAGGGATTGACAAAAATGATAAATGCACCGCTTCCCTGGGTTTGCTGTTCATCTTAAAAAGAAATCCAATTACAGTTTGCAATTGCATTTTGGTGAAACATAATGAGCTCTCTTTGGAGTTGCTTTATTCAGATCAAATTACTTCTTGGTAATTTAAAGTACATTACATTTCCCAGATACCTTTCAGTGCACCCAGAGTGTTTGAAGCCCTGTGTAATAGTTATTACACAAACATTGGTCAGTCAACTCAAGATGAGTTCATAGCCAAAGGACTATTACATGATCACCCACAGACAAGTTACTCTTCTTTCCCCTCAATTCAGGTCAAAGATTGTGTAACTCCTTGGGAGAAAGTTATTTCTCAGAAAAATAAAAATTAGGCAACATTTTTTTCTTAACAACAAAAAACACTGTAGAGAGCTCCAATAGTTCTGTATGAATGATCAGTTTTATCTGTCAATAAAATTTCTTGGAGAATCACATTTATGCATTGACATAAATGACACAGAATCATTTGAAAACTAGTAAACATGATAGGTCCTGAAACATAGATCAAAACACTCAAGGATGACACTTTTCTAACTTCACAAAATAAAAATGGCAGATGAGAGAAAATGGGATCAAAAATTGCATTATTTAGAGAGAAGAAACAGAACTGAAGCTCTACAATGGCCAGTTGTCCTCTGATTTCTCCAATAAAGTTCAAAACATCAATCAGTTATTCTAATTTCTTCTAATTTTGACAGGCCACAAAGATCATCTAAGAGTTTTTTAAGTGAAGCATGAGCTAATTTTTTTTGTTAGTTGTGGGGCTTGAATTCAGGGCCTGGTTGCTATTCCTGAGCTTTTTCCACTCAAGGCTAATGCTCTATTACTTTGAGGCACAGTGTCATTTCCAGTTTTTTGGTGGTTAAATAGAGATAAAAGTATCATAGATCCAGGGCCAATGTCCCACACCTGTAATCCTAGCTACTTAGGAGGCTGAGATCTGAGGATCCCAGTTCAAAGCCAGCCAAGGCATGAAAGTCCATGAGATTCTTATCGCCAATTAAACCACCAGAAAACCGCAAGGTACACTGTGGCTCAAGTGGTAGAATGGAAGCCTGGAGATGAAAAGCTCAGGGACAGTGCCCAGGCCCAGAGTTCAAGCCCCATGACTAACAAAAACAAAATAATAAGTTTCATGGACTTTCCTGCTCAGGCTAGCTTTGAACTAAGTTTAGGTGTAAGCCACTAGCACCCAGAAGCATGAACTGATCCAAGAGTCTCATCAAGGCAGGCTTTCCCCTTCCATCCAGTAAGGGTAAGAACCATCAAGACACTTGCTCTTGACATTTTTAACTTCATTTATGACATTGCATGCCACTGGGGTGCATCAATGCTCAAATTTATCTTCTGATAGTTCCTCTGCTAGTTTTTAGAAAGTCTAGTGCTTGAAAGGATTGGAGGAAAACAATTCTCTTTCAGCTGGTGAAACCACACACGTACTGTGTTGAATAGATAATTATCAAATAATACTTCAATGCTGGCAACAACGAGCAACAACCATTACTGGACAAATGGTCTTTTGGGCCAAAGATCCATTGGATTCCAAATAAAATGTGTGTTCTCTTCTGTTTCTGAGGAAGACAGCTAACAAGTTAGCAGTGTGAGCACTTGCAGAACCACAATTAGGGACTCCTAAAAATGGAAAAAAATAGATTGCTTCTGAGAGTCAGAATTCAAAATAAGAACTGTGGGTCAGAACATGTACACATAGAAACCCTTGATGGAGACAGGGTGGTTTCCAAGACAACAGAACTTTGCAGAAACCTATTTTAATATATTACCATATTTTTGAGATTATATCTCTCTTGGAATTGGAAGGAAGAAAGGCAGGAAGTTGGCTAATTATGAAATATAAATAAATAAAAGAAGATCTCCAAGATAGCATTACCTACCTTACCATGGTCCAAGAGGAAACCCTTGGCTACTAGGCTTTATGTATTCCGTATTATAATTCCAAAGTGATGGTTATTGAGGACTGTAGATTTTAAGTGGATTTGTATTTCATTCCATTTTATGATGACTTAGAGGTCTAGATTTGATATAACCTGATGTTATGTGGTATCTCTGTTTCCTTATTTCCTCCACAAAGATTATTCTCATCTCACTATTGACGAGCTAATTATTTCTTCACTCTTCCTTTCCCAATACACGGAATCTAGAGTTCATGATCCTCCTCTTCATTGGTAAAGCGTGCTGCAATTCCTTTATCATAACCCTTCCTATGCAATAGGTTGTGGTCAGATCCCCTGTAGTTAAGAATCTCCTTAAGATTCCTATTACCAAGGTCATGTTTTTCTTCTTTCTCATATAACCTCAGGACCCAATATAGTACTCAGCACATCATACTCATTTACTCATTTTTGGTGTATTGTTGGCAATTACTTCTTTTTTTTCCTTTCATTGTTTTTCGTTTGATTTATCCCCTGTTGTCACTGTTTGTGTTTCAGTACTTTGTCTTGTATATAAGTTTATATGATCTGGGGAAGGAAAGGGGAATCACAGAAATGGTGAGACAAAGGAAAAAAGGTGACCAATGCAACAGCGATACCCACAAGACAGTATGTTGGAAATGAACTTTACAACTTAGTGGGGAGGGGAGAAGAGGGAGGGGAAGGAAAAATGAGGGAAGGGTAATAATGTTTGAGAAGAATTGGACTCATTTCCTCTTTTTTAATGTTGACTTGGTCTGACCAGCAGGAAGAGAATGTGCTGCTCAGGCCAATGTTAGTAATTCTGGCTGAGAATCACCTTTGACTCCAGTGATTCAGTAAGTCTAAGTCAGTTTCCTGGGTGTGGTATCCCCTGGGCATTGACTATAGTGAAGTTCTTTGGCCCTTTGAGGTTCAAAGGCCTCTCCTTCCTCTAAGTAGTTGTGCAAAATAGTTGCCATTTAACAAAGCAGTTTATGAATAGGATGCATCTTACTCATTTCAACATTCACTCCTCTACCTACCCCTTCGCTCCGTCTTCTTAATTTTCTAGGTCATACATTGAATTCTTGACTGCACTCTTTCCTTCTTCTCCTCTTCATTCCTTTCCCCTTATTTTTACACATCTTATGTATTCCCTTCGAATTTCTTCATTAACTCTGGCATACTCTAGAGTCATGCTCTGCATTTGCCTCTCTCAGTTTTAGAATTTCCGTGATAAACAACTTAATTGTTTTAGAATTATTTGTGTAGGACTCACAGAGTGTCTTGCAGTATGAACAGAAAACACAGTTTTAGGGACCTTGAGAATTCATGTTGAAGACTTAATCACACTTGTTATTTTTGTAACCTGTTGTGAAAGAAGTGAAGGGAAGCTGAGAAGAACTCTCCACCCTACTGAATTAGAAAGGTAGACAGATTTTCAAGTGGTATGGTAGAAGGAATACAGTCACAGAACAGTGTTTGTGGGTAGGAGAAAAGTTGAATAGGACACTAGAGAAGAGCTGGAAAAAGCACAACGATGGATTTCAAACTTCCTAGTGAAATAGGACCATGCCAGTCTACTGCTAAGAAGAACTGAAAAATCCATACTTCTCAAAGACTGGTGGTACCTCAAAATAGAGGAGACTCATTGGAAAGGTTGGTAAGGCTTTGAGGCTCAGTTATAGCCAATCCAAAATTTATCTTTGTGGCATTGGAACATGTATTTAAGATGTGGTAGAATTTGCTGAGGCTTACTGAAACCACAAATTGTTATTTGCTTTCTATGATTAATTGTGGAACAATGACAAATTTGGGGGAAAGAAGCTGAAATTTACACTGTGTGGAAAACACAGCTTATGGGTGGGAATGAGAGAAAAAAACAGGGATAAGTTAAAGGAAGGGGCAACATTGTTCAAAAAGAAATGTACTCATTACCAGACTTATGAAATGGTAGCAAGTGAGATTGAATGGGTGTTGGAGAAAGGATGGCTATACAGACTATACAAAATAGGGTGAGATGTGCTAGATTCTGACTTAACCATGAGAGGCAAAGCATATGCAGGTGAAAAATTCAAGTCAAGATAAGAATGAAAGAAGCCAAGCATGGTGGCATACACAGGGGACCATGATTTTGAGTCCAGTGTGTGAGCTGCACAGCAAGACTTTGTCACAAACAAACAACAACAAAAAGACATCATCAAAGACAGTTTAAAAAGCACTAATCATTCAATGAGCTTTATTTTACAGCACAAAAGTACTGCAATCCAGGATATGCACAGATGCAGTCTCAGCACTACTACTGTAAATATTCAATGAGTCATGAAAAAGGAAAATGGTTTCAAAAGTTCAGTGTTAGATCAAACATTATTCAGAGTTTTATGGGGCAGGGAAGGTGGGTATTGAAAAATGACAAAAGATTAACTTGCTGTCACTTCATACCAGATTAACCACTATCTATTTTCTTGCATTTAAAAAAACTGGTAAGCATAGAGAACTATGAGAAAGATCTCAAATAATTCCAACATTAACATCAAGAAATAAGGACCCTTATTAATGATGATTCTCAAAGAACAATGGAAATTAAACTTTGGAGGTCTGTTTTAAAACTTATAAATAATAATGAAACCAACACGGTAGCATTTCAAAGTTAGGAATGTCAACTCATAAAACATAATATGAGATTTTTGAATACTATAAAAAGAGAAGAAGGAAACATATGTGGCCAAAGATAACAAGAATCAAAATTCTTATAGATATGTTCCAAGTCAGTCAAAATATTTTACATGTTTTAATTCAATCAAATAAATTTATAAGGTACCAAATAAACCATGAGGGAATCATGGCTACTTTAGGGAATTTAAAACTTTATTATCTTTTAGTTGTACAAGTGCAGTGTCATTTAGCAAAACAGTATATGAATACAACACATCTTGATCTGTGTCAGTCTCCCTTCAACAATCTCATTCCCCTTTGATTCACTCCTTCTCTTACATTTCTCAATTTTGTGGTATACACAATGAATTCTTGGCTATATTCTCTTCTCCCCCCTTTATTCTCTACTCCTCTCCCCTGAACTCCCTTGCAAGTTAACCATTTCTTGGTGGTAATTTTGTTAGGCTTTGATTTTGTTTTTCTAAAAAAAAAACACATACTATTTAAGTTCTCCATAGCATCTATTGTAATTCATTGTTTACTTATAGATTTATAGGCACATTCTATCCACCACTAATGAGAAAACCTATACAATCTTTGTTTCTCTGGATTACTTCACTTTAATATAAGTCCAAGTATTTCCATTTCCTTACAAATGTTACAATATCTTTATTTCTGGTGGCTGGTTCTATATTTTACCTATGGTAAATAGTGCTTCAATGAACATGGTTGGGGTAATGGTTTTGCTATAACTTTGTTGGTGTTCTATTGGATAAGTGCATTGGAAAGGGGTTAGAAGTTGTTGGGTCGTAGTTTTGTTCTATGTTTAGTTTTTGAAGACCCTCCCCACTGATTACTAGAGTGGTAACACAAGCTTACATTGCCACCAAGAGTGTAATAGAATTCCCTTTGGGCCACATCTTTGCCAGCATTTGTTATTGTTAGTTTTCTTGATCATGGCCATTCTAACTCTGCTGTTTTGATTTGAATTTCCTTTATGGCCAGGGATGTTGAACATTTCTTCGTGCATCTAATACCATTTTTACTTCTTCTAAGAAGTCTTCTTAGGTCCTTATCCTATTTACTCATAGGTTGTTGTTTTTTGAGGCTTAATTTTTTTTTTGATCTCTAAGTATACTTTGGACATTGAGCTCTTGTCTGATGTGAAGCTGGTAAAATCCTTCTCCCATTCTGTAGGCTTTCTTTTTAGTTAAGCATCTTTTATATCATACACATTGATAAACTTGTGGCAGACCCTTTCTAAGATGCTGGGGTGGGGAGCATACAAGGAGGTCAATGAGGACGCTAGAGTCCAGCTTATCAACCTCCACATTCTTGAAAAAGAGGCAGGCACCCAACAGGTAAATTGATTAGAAAAACAATTCTGAGGAATTTAACATGACAAAAAATTCAGTTATAAAATGAACATAAACATGAGAAATAAATGGAACCGAACAAGAAGATTATTTGCATCAAAAACGACATAAAAGAGCAACTCCTTGATTTTCTCAGAATGTGCACATCCAGTTTTTGAAACTACCACTAGGTTAGTGATCAAGTCTCAGACCAATAAGAATTACACAGGAGAAAATACTAATAGGAAACAAATGTCTGGGAAAAGGTTCAAACTAACTTGTAATCAAGAAATGCAAATTTAAGCAACTTTTCCACATCTGCTAAGTTTACAAAAAAAATGTTTGAAAAAATAAAAACCAGACTCACAGGAAAAATGACAATATAAACACAGTCTCCACTCCCCTCCAGGAAAATAACTGGAATTACCACAGAGGAGGGATATGGGGGTGGGGGAACCAATACCAGAAACTGACTAGGGAATAGTGCCAACCACATAGGAACTGCAAAATGAGGGATCTCTGCCAGTTTTAATACCAACTGTGAGGAAATAACTACCTTTCCTCAACGGCAGTAGCAGGGAGAGCAAAGAGGGAAATTATGAAGACAACACTTGAGCAGTTCAAGATCACATGGAAGATATACCCATTTGAGTCCATTTCCTTACAGCTGGGGATAACTGAAGCCTTCGTGGACTGGAGGGGAAGAGTTGGCATCAGGCCACTCTTGTCTCCCTTCCTCCTTTTGACATCATGACGGTGACACTTAGTTTCACAAGCACTTGGCCAGGAATGGGAAATTCATGGAATATCTAGATGCAAAGATATCCTAGATGAGAGATGGGAACTAGTGAAATATTATTAGTAGAAAGAAATGCAGGAAGGTATTTAGGGTGAGCATATTTACAGCCATGTCAAAAAGAAAGCCCATAGGCCAAAGGGTTTTTCTCTTAACAGAATTGTTTTCTTGAACACTGTTCCTAAGGCTCAATGCAGTACTGGAAATATCACACCCAAGTGACAGAATATTCCTCCAGCTCAATAAAGCCACCACTTCTGTGGTTAATTCAAAAGCTCAGGCTTTTGATGCCCACGGCTCATGGAATCCTTTTAATTTTTCAACTAATTAAAGCTTATCTGCATCTCTGATGTCCCTTCATCCAGCTCTCCACTTTCTTTTCATGGGGAAGAGTCTAGTGGATTCCAGATAACCATAGCTGGAAGCTTATTTCTTTGTATTACTCAGGGATAAATTTAAGTCTGGGTAAAACTTTCCTCATTCAAACAACAATGCGAAAAACAACAGCAGTGTGGATCTAAGACATAGCAAAGTCCTGGATATTCTGAGCATGGAGACTTTAGAATTGGAATCGCAGCACTACCATTCATTTGTTATGCCACCTTAGGCAAGAGAATTAACCTTTCTTTGCCTCGTTGTAAAATGAGGGCAATGAGATGATTAAATGATACAAGCATGTAAAATGCTTATCAAAATGTCCAACGCATAGTAAATGTTAGACATTACTATCATTTAATGAAAAAATTTAAACTCGTAAAAAAAAAATAAATGTTCAGCTGAGCACTAGTGACTCACACCTGCGATCCTAGCTACTTAGGAGACGGAGGTCAGACAAATCACAATTTGGGCTGAAAAGCATATGAGGCCCCTTCTTAACCCATAGTTCAGTATAGTGATTTGGATCCGCTGTTTTAGCTTTAACTTTGTAGGAGGTGAAAACTGGGAAAATCATGGCTCCAGGCCAGCCTGGGTGGAAAAGTCCAAAACATTCTACCCCAACAGAACCAGTCGGTATGGTGATATTCACCTGTTGTTCCAGCTATTGTGGGAAGCCTAAAACAATCCAACTGTGAATCATGTGTACACACTCAGGCAAGAACAGAGAACAGACCCTCTCTCAAAATCATCCCCCCAAAAGGGGTTGGAAGCATTAGTCTGTGTTACAAAGCTTGCCTAGCAAGCATAAGGCTCTGAGTTCGAACCTCAGTATCACCAAAACATAAATAAAAATTTTGGAGATGTCATTTGTGCTTTTTCCCCCAAGTATTTCTAATGTTCTCCCAGATCCATGTATTGCTCACTTCTTGTACTCATGCAGAAACATGTGTGTTATTTTGCATTGATCACTGAAATATATGCAAAGTCCTAGTTATTGTTTCTGAGAGGTAACCTTAAGAGGTAGTACATGGATTCGCCAAGCTATTTTGTCATAGCTACCATCCATATGGTGATTACTTGATTACTTTGAGTCCTGGAACACAGATAGTTGAAATCTACTTGCACTAAGCCACCAAGAACATCAGTTTATTTGTTGCTATAGCACAACATATCCTATACTGCCTAATTAAGCAATACAAGAAGAGGAGAATGTTTCTAAACTTAGTTCCAGGCAGCATAAAGAATTTTAGATGCCAATTGTTTTATTTACCTAGAGATAGTGAAAATAAAATAGTTTTATGAAACAATAGTTCAAACATGAGATGCTAATATGACATCTAATGAAATTAGCAGAGAGTCAAAGAAGGAAAATCAGGAAATAATTGTGTTAGAGTTGAGCCTAAATTAGAACTTTCCTACACTATCAGGTTGGAATTAAGCCACATGCTGGAGTTGGAAGAAAAGAATAAGGAAGCCTTAAATACCCAAGAGTAGTGAATTGATTCAATAAAACCTGTGCAAACCATTACGAAATTCTAAGTGTTGTCCAATAAACCTAGAGCACTAGCAGAAGTCTCTATCTGTGTGCTATTCACAGGTTGAGTATTTTGAGTATGGTTGATATGACTGTCGAAACATGTTTAATATTATTTACTTTGAATTAATTTAAATAGTCACATTCATTGGTGGCTTATGATTGGATATCCTATTTATAGTGGTAATGCAGACTAGATGTCACTTGTAGGCAATACAAGCATCCATAATTTAGCTGGGTGTACTGACAGTTTCCTGCCAATATAGCATACATAATCATAGCACTCAGGAGACTGAGGCAGAAAAATAATGAGTTTAAGACCAACATAATCTACATAGTGAGACTCAAAAAAACAAATATATGTATGTGTGTCTGTCCATAATTTATCATCAAGACAGTTTGTAGAGAGCATGTATAGTTATCTTTTCTGAGTATGTATAAAACTGTGTGCATGTGTATGTAACTGAGAACTTCACATGAAAATGGGAAGTCATATTGTCATTGTATTGGAAAGTGGCGATACAGGTAGTTTTTGCTTTAATCTTTAAAACTTTTCTAAATTTTACATCAAAAATAAAATTATTAAAATCTAGTGCTTTTAATAGTGTAAGAAAACCACTGATGGCATAGTAAACTAATAAAATTATTTTAGAAAAAAATGAAGTAAGTTGATACTTCAAAAGTGCATCTTAAAATATGCCTCAAAAGAAAGGGAAAGTGGTTTATCCAAAAATAATAATGCTAGGGAATTGTTATCCCAAATTATTTCACAACAAGTTGATTATAACCCTTTTAAAATAAAATGTCTGATGATCATCACAGAAAGTGAAAGGAAGAAAATGTTAAAAGCTGATTTACAGCATTTGAATGTTACCTGTTTATAGTCTTTAATATCTTAATATCACCCATTCCATAACTATGGTAGAACAAGCACAGCGCACTCAGAAAATTCAATGCATGTCCTACAAAATTAAGAAAAATTAAGGCATGGGGTGGGTTGGAGGGATGAGGAAAAATGATGAAAGGGCTGACATAGGTCAAGATGCATTGTATTTATAAACTGCTTTGGCAAATGGCAACTGCTTTGTACAACTAATAATGCTAAGAAGAAGCAGCACTATTTTCTCAGAAAAAAATCAAGAATAAGCATCCTATATCCTTTGGTTCTCAGTAAATCAACATGAGTGAGTGTTTTCACCTCGTAATCTGATGCAATTGCCTTTTGAATGGCAACCCTTGTCAAGACCTGTCTCTACAGCCAAGAATTGCTCAGAAGGCATGGAGAACAATGCAGAGTGTTTGATGATCAAGGCCAGAACTGGCTACTTTCACCTCCATCCACATTTAGTCGATCAGAATCCCATCACATGCTGCAATTTCTTTACAAAGGATACTGGGAAATTCAATCATCCTCTGTACCCAAGAAGTGTGGCATCAGGAATCATTTAGGCAAATACTGCTATATGAAGTGATATGTAAAATGGTGTGTATACACACAGTGTAATGCTACTCAGCTTTCTAAAAATCTGAAGGAAGTTCTATCATCTAATAACAATCTGGTAACATGGATGGATGTCAAAGACCTTAAGTGAAGTAAAATAAGGCAGTCACAGAGGGACAGATATTGCATGGACCACTTATGTAAGATCCTTCCTTTTCCAGTGGCTTGGAGGAGGAGAAAATGGAAAGTATAATGAGCATAAAATTTCAGTTACACTAGATAAATAGGTGTTATAGACCTACTGCACAACAGTGTGCTTACCGTTAACAATATTGTATTATACCCTTGAGAAATTGTTCCAGCGATGGATCTGTGTAGTTCTTATCACAGCATAATGAAATTATATTTTTAAAGTCCCGTCAGTTCATCCCTATTCAATATCATATTAGAAGTCCCAGCTGGTATAATGAGATAATAAAAACATGACAGAAAAATCACAAGTATAATACAATAATTGCCTATGTTCCTACCATTGAGGACTGACCATTTTTAACATAATTGTCAGATCACATTTTGCTACAATATCATATTGCAGATATACTATCACCCTGCACAGCATGCTTTAAGAACAGTCAGTGTTCATAGTTAGCATAGTAGGTCATTTCCTTTGGCGGTGGTAATGGAGTTCATTGTATAAATATATGACATGCTATTTATCTACTTATCTGCTAGTGGATACTCGAGTTCTTTATCCCATTGCTCTTTTTTAAAATTCTGCAGAGGATATCCTTCAGCATGTCTCTTTATGCAGCTGTGACAGGATAGATGCATAAAAGTGAAGCTCCAAGGTTAGAAACACTCTGGGATTTTTCAGCAGTTTAAATATGAGCAACTTGTATACATGCATGAAAATAGAAAATACATAGGTTTCAAATGTTCATATGAAACAAATTCTGAAGGAAGAAATGATATGATGGATGACAAAAAATCAATATTTAAACTCTACGTAAGTGAAAATACTGAGCCATAACCAACAAGATGCAATTTAAGGAAGTTAAAGTAAAAAACTGGTATGCAGTTGCTAGAATTAAATGCCCACTTCAGAAAGGGAGAAGCATAACTTGACAGCAGTTTAGTGGGGGAGAGGGGATTAAATTTAGGGTATTAGTTAACCCTTACTTTGCTGTGAGTCAAATAGTGCAAAATAAATGTTTATACAGATATGTTAATGGGGGGGGAGTACTGGAGTCTGCCAATCACTTTGTTCAACAGATTCTCAAAAGGAGAAAATGTCAACTCTAACCTTAATTTCACTCTCTCAAATCAGAACTTTACTGCATTCAAATGAAACCAATTCATATTTACATAAACAAGAAAAGAGAAAGCAGTCATTTCTCATAGTACATTGCATAAAGAGTAAAGTAAGACTACAGGAATGTAAATTAGAGCCTCAAATGCTGCTTAACGTCCCTTCCTTTTACCACTTGTCATTAATGTATCTCTGTGCCTGACTGCTATTTTCTTCCTCTTCTTTTTTGTAGTGCTGGGTTTGAACTCCGAGCCTTGCATGGTGTAAGCTGATATGCTAACATTTGGGCCATTCTACAAGCTCCTCTTGAGGTTAGTTATTTTTAATATGGAGTCTCACTTTATACCAGAGCCAGCCTGGTGATGAACCAGCCTGGACTGCGATGTACCTATTTGCATTACCTGTGCCACACACCATGAAACCCAAACATTTGTTGAGATAGAGTCTCATGAAACTATCCCCCCTCCTAACACCTTTGCTGCTGGCCTTATATTACAATCTCCTGATCTTCACCTCCCAAATTGCTAGGATTACAAACTTGAGAATAAAACCACTCAGATGGATTTATTCCTTAAGCCACCAATGACACAGTGCTATCTTCATAAACAGTACTAGATTGTCTTCATTTTTAAGAACTCCCCAAGAGAGATGTCTGACTAGTCAGCATGGATCTGTGTTTCTTCCTTTGAAAAATCAAGATGTGAATCCCTTTTGAAATCAATGGTTGGAACAGGAGAACAACTAGTAGACAGACTTTGGCAGGTCGTGCTGGTTAGTAAACCAGTCCAATTGGTATCTCCCTCCAGTTTTGATCATTGGGCTTGCTTTTTATATGCATGCTTGATCACAATACATGCTCATAGAGAATCCTCTCCTGATTCTGTTACTTAGGCTACATGGCCAATATCCTATAGCTCATAAGCCATGTATTTGTCCCTGAGCTATGTTTCAGGATCATTATCGGAACTGATATGTATTGAGCTTTGCCCATGCGCAACACAAGAGGTATAGGTCTATAATACATTTATTGCCTCACAGCACGAACCAAACTAGGAGCACTTAAGGAAGATGGTCACCCTCAGGGGAAGACTGATGGTTTCCTTGCCATTACATCTTGAGAGTTCCAA
Organism: Megascapheus bottae; assembly: GCF_031878675.1. Taxonomy (NCBI): domain Eukaryota; kingdom Metazoa; phylum Chordata; class Mammalia; order Rodentia; family Geomyidae; genus Megascapheus; species Megascapheus bottae. The sequence goes on from NC_143517.1 coordinate 51,694,686, forward strand.
GACAACATAAGGGAGTAAAAGTAATTTGGTTAAAACAGAAGAAAGCAACCTAAGCCAGACTCCCATTTGTAGCATTTTACTGAATGCTCTTTATCAGGAGTCTAAAACTAGACCTAGGAGGAGATTCACCTGGAAATCCTAATGAGAAACCTGAGCAAGGTATCAGTGGCTCACATCTATAATTCTAGCTACACAGGAAGCTGAGATCTAAGGACTATGGTTCAAAGCCCTCCAGGACAAAAAAAAAATTCTTATCTCCAAATGACTACCAAAAAAGCCAGAAGTGTCACTTTGGCTCAACTGGCAGAGCACTAATTTTGAGCAGAAAAGATCAGAGATAGTGCTTAGGCCCTGAGTTCAAGAAGAAAGAAAGAAGAGAGAGAGAGAGAGAGAGAGAGAGAGAGAGAGAGAGAGAGAGAGAGAGAGAGAGAGAGAGAGAGAGAGGGAGGGAGGGAGGGAGGGAGGGAGGGAGGGAGGGAGGGAGGGAGGGAGGGAGGGAGGGAGGGGAGAGAAAGAGAGAGAGGGAGAGAAAGAGAGAGAAAGAGAGAAAAGAGAGGGAGGAAGGAAGGAAGGAAGGAAGGAAGGAAGGAAGGAAGGAAGGAAGGAAGGAAGGAAGGGAGGGAGGGAAGGAAACCTGAGCTCCATCTCCAAATATTTTCATCCAATTCATGTGAAGGGAAATTTATAATTTGTCCTTTCAGCAATATTTTAAATATAGCACATACTATGTGGCAGGCCCTTCTTGGGGTTTTATGTAGAACAGTATCTCTTAGTTCCTCATTTTAATGATATAAAATTAACACTGTTACACATTCTTTCTAATGAACATCAGAGGCAAAACAAATCTTGACAATGGCCATACATTGCTGGGATTTGAACCCCCAACCGGGCTTCAGAGTCAGTCAATCATTTTGTTGTAGAGATTCTCCAAAATAAAGAGTAAAAAGAAACTATGACATTCACTGTGTGATTATGATGAATTCATTGTTGGACCAGCACTGAAAAACCAGTGTACTGTAAAATATCAGAAAATTATCATCTACGATGTACTACTTATGGATTAAGTCTGTATTATTCAGTCTCTAGCACACTGCAGATAGAAACTCGTGTTGAATTCTATCCAGGCAATTCTTAGAAGAAGCATTTGCACTGAGAAATCTATTGTGTCTGCTGCAATGGGAAGAGAGTAAAGCACACTGAATAACTCACCTATACTTCGTGTCCTCATTAAAGGAAAAATGCAAAAAATCAGAAAGGCAAAAATGGTTATTCTACCCTTGCCCTTCATGCCAGGCCCAAACCCTGAAATCTGCTGTTCCAGTCATTTCTACATTGGTTGGAGAATAGAGACTATTAACTAACCCCTTTAGATTCTTCTTTTCATCTAGTTCCATCATGATTATAAACATCATGGAAAGATTAAGAGAATGTGAAACTCCAAGCAATCCATTTCCCTGTTTCAAGTGCAAGCAAATACATTATACACAAGACACTGAGTGGATGGAAATATTGAAAGATGGATGTATGAATGGATGGATAGAAACACAGGGAAACGAGATTGATAGATATCTAATAGTAAACATAGTAAACCGCTCTCCATGATCCTGTGGGTTTGGTAGGACTGGCTCTCTAAGTGGTGACATGCTATAAATGGTGTTATGTTTAAGTACACAGACTTTAGATTAGGATTCTTTTTTTAAACTGGAAATCATCATTTCATTTAAACTAGGAGTAGTAATAACAGCAACCACAAAGTATTATAATATCAATGTATAACTCAGTGGTAGAGTGCTTGCCTGCCTACCATGTTAAAAGCCCTGGGTTCAATACTCAACACTGGGGAAAGAAAATATACACATGATAAGCACAATGTTCAACACATGAAAAATGTTCAGTTAATTTTGATGAGTTGCTTAGAAATTATTACATTTTGGATATATTATTTCCTCTGGAAAATACACTTTGGGGAACATGAAAGGTAAATGAAATAATTTAGAAGTGGAAGGAAGGAAGGAAAAATATAAAAAGATAATCTTCTATTTTCTAAGAACCATACTAACATTTTTTTTAAATCCTGTAAGTCAAAAGATTTAGTTTCTAGAGACAAAGTTATTCTAGTATAGTTGTGGTCAGGAAGAGAAGCAGTCAATTTCTGAGAAAATGGGTTGATTGTCTAGCAGTCCTCAAAGGTTTACAAAATCCATGTTCAGCAAAGGAAACATTTTGAGGTCATTCCAGCTGAAGAGCTGGGTTAACACAATATATCCTCAGAGGTTAGATTGTTTCTATCATACATATTATTTATCATTTGTGTGTTCATTTATTTATTATATGTGCTACATAATTTAGTGTGCTACAGCCAAGTTACCACTTTGGAATTAAACACATCTCCCTTTGAATCCTAAATCCAACTCTTTTTTATCTTTAAGAATTGTACAAAGGAACCTAACTCCAACTTTTAATAGTAACATGGTACTGAACAGATGGCTACCAACTGTATGCCTCAGTTTCTTCATATGTGAAAAGGGAGGTGATAGTGTTTCTTTTGGAATTTACATGTGGAGGTGATGAAAGCATGCCATATATAAAGTCTAAGAGCCTGCATGCAGTAAGAAATTCAGCAAATCTTGACTGTACTTTTTATGGCATGGACATAATCTATATAGCGTGTCCTGTATACTTCCTTAATGGAACACATAATACTCTTGGTGTTGATACAAATGCAGCATGGCCTGTGGGTAAAGGAAGAGTCCTAGGAGCCTGCCTTGCACAAAGCTTTGCCAGTCTAGGGAGCTGACCCAACAACACTATGTCCTACCCTTTTTCCACACCCTAGAAATAGAATATTCTCTTATTGCTTTGCTAAAATGCCTATGGATATCTTCCTGCCCTTCTTTCCCATAAACCTTTGCCTCCAACTAACTGGAAATGAGGAAAGAGTCTTTCTTCACTCAGTGCTGATTTTTTTTTTACTTGCAGTTCTATTCCAACCAAACCACTGGCCCTAATGCTGATATATAATGTAAATAATTCATGGAGAAATATGTATTTGTTGGATGTTTATATTCTTACAGTGTGTCTGCAGACTCTATTATCTCAATCAAGGGAATAACAGGACTCTTAGTCACCAACAGTGAATGGAACCCTCCTCCTTTCCCCCCTTTAAATGGGTAAAAATTAAAGGGACACCTTGGAAATTCATAATCCTCATACACTAGGGGACTTTAAAATACATTTTTTCACACTGTCTGGGCTTGTAAATGTGGAAATAGCTTTTTGGAGCATTCTAACACAGTCACAGAAGGCTATTCAACATTCTTAAATTGGATGCTTGGAAGGGGAAATGTAGGAAAGGCAAAATAACAGGTATACAATGGCTAAAACCAAAGATGGCATACAGACCATCATCATCATCATCATCATCATCATCATCATTATCATCATTGATCTCAACTACAGCATGTTATAATTTATTAACACTGATTCTGGCAACAAGAAAAGAGCTTATATTATTTTGAAAGATAACCAAGAGTTTTTCTGTTTGCATAGAACTCAATAGCTCAAAAGTTCACTTAAACTTGTATTGGAAGGCCATATGCTATCTTGTCTGATCATAGGCTAGACTATACTGCTATGAAAGAAGGTAGTATTTCCTCAGAAGGAAAATAGTTACCTACTATGATAGATCATCCCAGAGAAGGGATGTTTTACCTGGACAGGAAATCAGAGATTCTAGAGTCAAAGGGGAATCTTCTTGACCTGCTCTGGTGTCAAAATCCACTTTGGTAGGTATTTCAAGAATGAGAGATAACGAAATCTCTCCCTGTGGCTGTCAAAAGTGATACTGAGCCACATGAGCCACATGGGAGCAGACCAGGATAAAAGTCATCTAGGGATTTCTAATCTAATCAGACACCAGGCAGAAATTGTCTTCCCTATTGTATTTCAGCTTCAGAGCTGCCCTTGCTATTCATGATGTCTATTTGTGACTTTTCCAGAAGTCAGGGGGACAAAACTTCCCTTTGCCTGGGAGGAAACAACATGAGCAGAACATACTGTTGTTTCCTAGTAGAATGGCCATTTCAGGAGAAATCTGAAACTTTATATTACTTGCTATTTCTCTAAAACTTCTTATTTACATGGCAATGACACACAAATGAGGCCCGAAGGAGGAATACTATGAATTTGAGAGAAAAGAATAACCGCACTTAGAAGAACACTGAAACAGATGAAATAGGACACTAGGCATACTAGCCAAAGAAAGTGACAATGAGAACTACTGGTCCTATGGGAACTCCTGCAAGTAGTGAGGGCAGGGAATAATAGATTTCCCATCTTCCATTGCTGCGTAAAATGCTGGAGACTCTTAAGCATTCTGTGCTCCACTCATTTCAAATATTTCCCACTGAGGACTAAAGGGTGGAATAGTTTTTCCCCATATTTGGAACCTTCTTGCTTAGTGGTCATTCCTATAAAGTCTAAAATGACTCAACTGCTGTGAAAGAGACTTCTTGGGTAGACAGCATGTACACCTAAGCTAGGATACTCCAACCCAGCTAGGCAACATAGAACAGCATCCATGGCCCCTGTGCCATTGGTTTCATAGTGTTTCATAGACTGAATTTCCTTGTGGGACTTTGTTTTTCAGAAGATCTTTTGTGTAGAAGGACCAGGCAGCCAATAGTACTATAATTAAAAATCCACACAGAATACTCTTGAAAGGAACAGCTGTTGGTTCATGCAATGTCACCTCTAATCGTCCTTGTCAAATTAGCAGTACACTCTAGAGATATCCCTCCCATTATCTATAGGAAAAGCGGGGTGTTCTCAGCCGTATCAGTTTCCTGTGTGAGCTTCTCTGTGCTTCCAGGGAGCCCCTACTGCTCTCAGTGGCCTATTAGCAGTTGTGTCTCTTAACCTCCCAGTCAACCCAGCAGTAGGAGTTCAGCACAGTATCTGGATCCAATTACTTTACAGGCTTGTAGCCTGGCTGAACTGGAGCTCACAGCTCCACATGCTGGAAATTACACTTCATATCATCACAGGGACAAGCAAAGAGTGGCAGTCAATAAAGTCCAAGCTATAGTCCAGCATGCCAAGGAGGAGAATAATACGCAGACATGAATTAGCTGGGCTGCCAGGGCCATCAATCAAGTGCGATCTGGGTGCTAAACATGGATGTCAATTTGGACCTGCCCCTGAGATCACACCGAAAATCTGTCCCCAGACAAGGCTTCAGACAGCTAACCCTGCAAGGGGCAAAAGCTATCTTTCTATCAAAGTACTATAATCCCACAGCATAGAGAGGAAGTAGGGAATTTGAAAATACACTCTTCTTACAAGAAATAGGTCTCTGTTCGCATTGATTTCTTGGAAATTTTTTTGAAATTTTTTTTGGGCACAGGTTCCTATCTTTCAAGTGAAATTAGCTTCACAAATGACAATAAAATATATTTGTATTAATCCTCTTCTTTAGAGGTAGAGAACTGTTTTACCGTAGATAAGACAAGGAAAGGATACCTTGCAATCATTTTAGGTTGATCTAATACCCAAAGGGAAGCTGTGAAAATGTGCCACTTATTTGTGTCTAGTTGATTAAAAAAAAATCTCAATAACAAGTTAGCTCAGTTTTCATCAGGTTCTTCGTATAACAAGGAAGATCCCTATTACTTTGTGAATTACTATAAATTTTCACCCCCTCACCCCCACTGTTTCAGATCTCAAACATCCATCTCCTAGATTTTGTATTTTAGTCCTTCTATTGTGAATATTAGTGAAGGATGATGTGATGCAATGCTATTGGGAAGGACATGGAGGCAGGCTGCTGGGGTTGTGTGTCTGCTCTGCTGTTTACTAACGATGCAACACTGAGATTGACCCCTCTCTGAATCATAGCCTTATCATCTGTTAGACAAGGGTAACAATTCCTATCTAAGAGAATTCTTACAAGAGAGCACTTAGAGCCATGCTTAACCCAAGTGGACCATTTCTCTCTTCTTCTAGAGGCAGCTCTACTTCTCACATTCTTTACTTTCATGAACCTTAGCCTCCTGAGGTTTATTTGTAGAAGTACCCTTGAACTTTTGTGAAGACCTTGAAAACTATTCTGTGAGCAAATAATGCAGAATAGTCAGAAGATAGAGGCAATGAAAGGTTAAGGTTTCTGAGGTGCCAGAAGAAAGGTTAGGGTTTTCTTCAAAGTCTAAAGTCTCTACCACCTGATGCAGCACACAAGCCCTTGCTTCCGGAAGGAAGACTGCAAGGTCAATTGGTAAAAGTCATGAATATGACCCTAGACCAGATGGCTGGGCACGGACTGAGGCCAGCTATGACTGTGCCTGCATTGTGGAAACCATGGTAGTGTGTGACAGCCACCTCTGGCAAGCTCTGAACCATCTTTCTTCCCCTGCCAGATGGGAACACCTCCATTAGCCAAGTTGCTCCACATCCTTCTCTTTAGGAAGGTCCTGAAGCAGCCTAAACTTTTACAGTCTTGGAAGTCTGGACAGGCATTTTGGATCCTGATCCTTTCTTGACTTCTGATTTACAAAATAGAGTCTGCTATCAGGCCATCACGGGAGGAAAATGATCACTCCCAGCACAGATCAAGCAAACACTTTAGAAAAAAAATCACGAAGAAAAATTATTTAAACAAAAATACATGTATATTTTGGAAATGTGGCCTAGTGGTAAAGCGCTTGCCTAGAACTCATGAAGCCCTGGATCCATTTCCTCAGTATCACATAAACAGAAGAAGGCAGACGTGGCCCTGTGGCTCAAGTGGTAGAGTGCTAACCTTGAACAAAAAAAGCTCAGAGACAGTGCCCCCAGCCCTGAGTTCAAGCCTCATGACTGGCTAAAAATAAATAAATGTAAGCTGGGGGCCAGTGGCTAATTCCTATCATTCTAGCTACCCAGGAAACTGAAATCTGGGGATCACAGTTTGAAGCCAGTCCAGGCAGCAGTCCTAGAGATTCTTATTCCAATTAACCACAAGAAAATTGGAACTGCAGCTGTGTCACAAAGTGGTAGAGCACTAGCCTTGAGCAAAACAGCTCAGGGTAGAGCTGAGGCTCTGAGTTCAAGCCCCACAGGAAGGAAGGAAGGAAGGAAGGAAGGAAGGAAGGAAGGAAGGAAGGAAGGAAGGAAGGAAGGAAGGAAGGAAGGAAGGAAGGAAGAAGGGAGGGAGGGAGGGAGGGAGGGAGGGAGGCAGGGAGGGAGGGAGGGAGGGAGGGAGGGAGGGAGGGAGGGAGGATGGGAAGGGAGGGAAATGAGAACCACAATAAGGATATCTGCTGTTTTTTGTTTTGTTTTTGTTCTGTTTCATTTGTCGAGTTGTGACAAGTGAAACTTCACATAACATAGAAGTCAGGGCTCTTCTGTTTAATGGAAGTGTAGCCATGATGTGGCTTCCTGTAGATCCTGAGACCGTGCTATGAGGCCCAGAGACACTAAGAAAAGGGACAAAAGAGTTAGTAGGGGGGTTGCACTCTCAAGAACCCCTCTGAGGTTATTTAGAACATTTCTCTTCTTTTGTTTCTCCCTCTCCCTCTATCTCTACCCAGGGGTTAAGAACAAAAGTAACAGCAGTCACCACCAGTAGCTGAGACTGGAAGAAAAAGACCTGGAAGAATGCCGAGTCTGACACCTGTGGGGATTGAGGAACAGGGTGAGAGGAAATGTGTTGTAAAGAGGTGAAAATAACAGCTTTGGCTGAGAAGTTATGAAAAAAATGATCAAGGCAGCTGCCACATGGAGAAAGAGTCACAAGAAGAGTTTGAGCACTTCATCTTTAAAGAGGAAACTGAGGCAGTTATGGTGGACTCACCCCAGCATGCATGGCCATACGCCAGCCAGCCTTGTGTTTTGCATGCTTAGGCTGCAACTGACAAAACCTTTCCTAACTATCCAGGCATGGAGCCTCTGTGTGGTTGCAATGCTGGTGTTTTCCTCACTGGAACATGGAGCTGAAGCAGGAGGCCAGAGAATGTGGACACCAAAACCCTGAAAATCCTAGAAAGATGTGTGGGATTCTTCTTCCAGGAGGGAAAAGAACCTATAGCTCATTACGCAGAAAGTTTTTCCCATCAAAGACATAAATGTCATTTTTAGGATTGACTATGATAAACTCAGGGCCTGGGCACTGTCCTTGCACATTATTTTGCTTAGAGCTAGAGCTCTGCCACTTGAGCTACAGCACTACTTCTGGCTTTTTCTGTGTATGTGATACTGAGGAATCAAACCTGGGACTTGTGCATGCTAGGCAAGCACTCTACTACTAGGCTATGCTCCCAGCCCCTCAGTTTCTATACAGCAGAATATCTGGCAGCAGTATCCACTAGCATTGTCTACTAACCACCACATTGCCAACCACGGCTATACAACTTGTTAGGGAGATAGTATTTACAACATATTTACATTTATGATACAATACAATACATAGTATTTACAATATAATACAGTTATAATACATACTTACATACATGGGTAAGTATATGCATACATATATATAAATGTATATGTACATATGTTTATACATCAAGGCAATCTAATAGTCATATATACATCTATTATAAATATGTATGTATTATATGTGTTTATATATTCTCTTCTTCTTCTCCATCATTCTCTCTCCCAGGAGAGAAATAAACCTGGAAGAACAGAACAAAACCCCATGTCCTTCTTATTGTCCCATAATAACATAATTTCTAAGACCCACTCAAACATTACCTAGGTACCCCAATTGGCCTTTTCCTTACTATTGATTAAATCTCAGGCAATGTTCCAAGTTAAGCTATATATTCTTATTTGGTACACATGCAAATGATTTCTAATGAGCAATAATGACTCCTAAGGTTATAGTTGTATTTCCCTACAAGATATCATGTGTTTTTGTATCAGATTATCTTCCAAAGTTACTAGTGTTACTCTAACATTCTTTCATTGTCTACAAATGCTCTTTTATTCTAGAATTTTATTTTTGCCATATTTTGGTGCTCTTATGAATATAGTTTGACATAAATCCATTTCATTTTCTATGAAAGTCTGTTTTTCTAACTGAATATAAAAATCATCCTTAGAAAGTAGGTAGCCTTTTGCATACTCTCTGCTTGCCTCCAGTATCTTCCACTCTACAAATCTTTGCTAAATAGCTGTCTAGGAGCTGGAACTTTCCATATTGGTAACTCATTGCTGAGTTAAGTCTTCCATGTCACAATGTTTTAGGTGACTGGTGAACCAGATAGCCCAGCCAGTCACTTATCTGGTCTTTGTGGGAACAGAACCATGAGGGAACATGCTCTAAAGATGTAGTAGAAGCCGGGTGCAGGTGGCCCAGGCCTGTATTCTTAGCTATTCAGGCTGAGATCTGAAGATCTTGATTTCAAGCCAGCCCAAGTAGCAAAGTCTTTAAGACTCTTATCTCCTACTAACTACAAAAACAAACAAATAAAAACAGAAGTGGAGCTGTAAGCACTATAGCTTTGAGAAGAAAAGCTCAATGACAGTGTTTATGCCCTGAGTTCAAGCCCCAAAACAAGTACAAATGAAAGAGGAGGAGGAGGAGGAGGAGGAGGAGGAGGAGGAGGAGGAGGAAGAGGAGGAGGAGGAGATGGCAGAAATCAAAAGAAGTTATACAACCTTCAGGGAAGAAGGGAACAATCTAGGCAGAGAGGAAGCAAAATGAGGAAAGCGAGTAGACAGCAAAAGTACTCAATTAAAGAGGAAGTAAGTGACAAGAAAAATAAACTACCTGCTTTACAATTTTATCCCAGAGTTAGCTTAGTCCTTAATATATCAAAATGCATGACTGAAAGCTAGATGTTAGTGGCTCACATCTGTACTCTTAGCTATTCAGGAGTCTGAGATCTGCGTATTACAATTTGAAGCTAGCCCAGACAGGCAAATCCAAGACTCTTATCTCTAAGTACAAGCAAAAAGCTAGAAGTTAGATATGGCTCAACTGATAGAGAACACGGTGTTAGGTAAAATAGCTGAGCTATGTCTCAAGGTCTGAGTTCAAGCTTTATTACTAATGCACATGTACACACACACACACACACACACACACACACACACGAATGAATGAGCTAGTAAAAAACATCTAAATGCTGTATTAATCTCATCACCCAAACATATCTAACCTATCCGAGTTGCATTAAATTTCAGGAAACTTCAGGAAAAATACCTATCACCTAGTTTGTAGACCACAGATATTCAGGGCCTAAAGCTAGACCCCCAAATCACTGACCCTGTCTTTTCCATTGACTGTGAGTTTGACCAAAATCACACGCAGGCTGCTTGCTTCATGAGATCTATGTGTCAATTTGGAAATTTACCAGCCATTCTGACCACTGTCCCGTTTCAGGATTTCATGCTATACTTGAGCATAGCAAGTCACCTGACTTCCTTCTTTACCATAGCCAGGAGGCCTTATTTCCTGTTACATTAGCTTTGGAATAAGCAAATTACAGGTCTGAAGTCAGGATATAGCCCATGCTTCTCCCTGATGTGAGCTTGCACACCACACAACTCAGCATATTTTTCAGAGTCCATCAGCAGGAGACCTTCCTAGCAAGGTCACTGCTCCACTAAAGCAATCATGTGTATGATGGCCCCCAGTCAGGCTGAGCTAATTTAACATGAAGTAATCAGTGATAAGAAAAAGCCACAGGAGTCATAAAAACCATCCGCATCAGGACCTCTATCCAGAAGGAAGGTGAAGTTTACATGGAGTAGACGAAAGGGATAAGTAAAGGGAACTAGGAAAATGAACATTTTATGAGGTTAAGATAAATAATAGAACAAGCCTCTTTCTAGTTAAAAAGGAATCAGAAGTCAACTAAGGACTTGGCAGGGTTTTGTCAAGCTGGGAGGGAAGGTCACTTGCCAGAGGAGCTGAACAATACAGGCAGAAAAAAGGATAAATGTCTCCTCTCAGTGTTCACAAGGGAGGAGAGTACACGGCCAGCCAAGGCAGCAGGGCTTTCCTTAAGAAAGGAAATACAGTCATTGGGGTAAGAGCATAACCAGGAAGAAGGGAATCTGGAAGTCTACTTGAACATTCTCCAGCTAGGCTATGCGCAATATTCTCTTCTCAGAACCTCTGTTCTAGAATCTCAGATGCTAGGTGTTGTTCCTTCTTATGATGGGCAGAGCTGAGTAGAGTGTTGGCTATTAACTCCCTTAGGGCCAAGTTTTGTCATCTCTCTCCCTATTAACTGCACTTTCCAGGATGAGGGCTGGATTGAACACTTGGTATTAAACCAAGACCTAGTCAGGAAGTTGGGAATAAGAGCGTTAGCCAAAAGCTTGTGTTTTCAACTTTTACACCCAGTTCTGCAATTTCCTGTTTACTGGCCCTGCGAAGCTTCAATGTTCTATTTCAGGGATAGGTGCTGGGAAAATTCATCAGCCATGGGGGAAAGGATCATATTGCATCTCTACCCCATACCATAGAGAAAAACTAAACACTTAAAAACCATAAAAAATCTTAGAGGAAAGCATAAGCAAATTTGACAGATCATTTGTTATTCTGCCCGTGGACTAAGTCTGAGAAAGAATGAAGTGAAATCAGATACTGCAGCTGCCAGGTGGGGCCTGGACCCCATGATCTTTCTTTTTTTGTACTTGAGGCTGCAATAGGCCAACGCTTGTTTCCAGGTGCTCTGGAGAATTGCCTTTCTATGACTGAAGTATCCTGGGCTGGAGGTTTCTATGAGCTACTTCCCTGGCTTCTTGAAGCTGGGGCTAACCCTAATCCAAAGCCACATCCTTACTTCATTCCCTCCCAGCTTCAATGCTCTCACTTAATCTTGTTTTCTCCCGAGTGGAACCATTTAACAACACACCTGTATTTAAATCTCTCTGCATCTTCTCTTTGTATGAAACACAGTTTTGAGTTAACTCAATAGCAAACATAAATAATTATGATACATATATGTACCATATATAAATGCCAAAAGATTTCTTTCCTTTTTTTAAAAAAACTCCACCCCCCCTCCTTTTTTTCTTCTTTGCTTTCTTTTTGTGCTATAACAGGACAGCCTTCTCTTGCTTGGCTTTTTCATTCAAGGCTGGCTCTTTATTACTTGAGTCATATCTCCACTTCCAGTTTTGATGTCATTATTCTCTGGAAATAAGGGTCTCTTGGACTTTTATGCTCAATCTGGTTTTGGATTACAATCTTCAGATTTCAGACTCCTGAGCAAGTAGGATTACAGGCATGAGAAACTAGTACCTAACTAAAGGGTGTGTGTGTGTGTGTGTGTGTGTGTGTGTGTGTGTGTGTGTGTAATTTTTTACAAATGTTGGGATTAAAATGTGTCCTTCCCAAATTCATACATGGAAGTCCTAACACCAGTCTTCAGAGAAATGACTGTATTTAGAGACAATTTTTAAAAAGATTTGTAAGTTAGGTAAAGTTCTTAGGGGAGATCCTGAGCCCATCTAAGTGGGTGTTTTCCCAAGAGGAAACCAGACATGTGGAGAAACGCAATGTGCACGGAGTTCGCTGTATCATTGTGGTGACACAGTGATAAGGTGATGATTTACAAGAAAAGAAAAGAAACCTCAACAGAAACCACACTTGCTGATGTCTTGTCTTAGAATTCTTACCTTTCCAAAGTACTCAAACATAATTTCTGATACTTAAGGGGCACAGTCTGTGATGCTTTGTTATGGTAGTCTTAGCAATTGTACATGTACAATTTATATAAATATACATCTTAATCTCTGTCACACGTGCACATGAGAAAACATTTCAAAACATATTAAATCATTCACAAAAGTGCCTGTATGTCTTCACACACACACGAAATAGAAATACAGACAAATGACATTAGTAGGCAAGTCATAGGATTTTTTTCTATGCCAATTGGCATTTCTTAAATGCCAATAAATGCATTTGATAAACATATTCAGCTTCATTTTATCCCTCTTTGGGGCTGCTCTGCTGACCATGTTCTGTCTTCAACCACTCTCTGTGTGGATTCTGCAATCCAGCTCTCTCCCTTTATAATGCCTATTCCAACAGCCTGGCTACACTAATGCATAGGATAGATGACAAAGAACCAAGATAATGGTTCTGAAAAAGCATGAAAGAGGAAGACAGACTAACTCCAATGAGGATGATATAGAACTATCCATCAAACATAAGTGAAAAGCAATGGTGTTAATGCTAGTCTCTGTTAACTATCTCTTAGAACTTCCAGTGCAACAAAATGTTTTCTCACTTAGCTGGCAGCATTTTCTATTGGTGAATATAATTAGGCAGCCCATTTCTGGTCATAAATCCTAAAAAGTAAGTCAAAATATGGAAAACACCCTGTGAAATTAGTAACACCCTCTAATGTCCAAGGATAAAGGATTTGTCTCATAAATTTCAGGATGTTTACTCAAGGGAGTAATATAGAGACACCAAAAATGGAAAATACAAAAGCCTACATGATATAAAACTTAACATAAAAGCACAAATTAGGATATAAAATTGCATATGCATGATATAGTTATGCAAACATATGCAAATAAAGGAAGACTGGAATGAATAGTGCTAAGTTTTCTTTTCTTCCTTTTCTACATTTTAAACTTTCAAAATAATTGTGATATGATTTTCTCAAAAACTTAAAGTTTTAATCAGAAAAACTAAGACATTCCTACACAGCTAGATAAAATGATGTACAGCCAATACCTGAAATTTTCAGAGGTGTATGCCAACATATGAATCCCCAAAGAAATAAACTTAAGTAGCCATAATGGTAGCTGACAGTTTCTGAAGTCTTGCTATATGCCTGGCATTGTGGTCAGTGATTTACAGAATTCGGTTTCCCATTTGGTTCTCCAATAAGTAGAGCATAAAGTAGATGTGATTATCTCCTATAATTTGACTGATGAAAACCTGAGATGAAACCTGAGCAGCTACATTCATCCAAATGCATTCAGTCAGATAACTCAAAAATGGCTAATTGTCCTTCAAAACATATGCTGCCTCTTCCACAGAATTGTTACTGGGAAGTAACTATCTAGCCAGAGACTTTCCCCAGCATGGCCTCCTCTGTTTGCTCCTGTCCCCTCATTAATACTCAGAGCCATCTTACTAGAAATCCATATGATTTCTGGGCTGTTTCAGCAAGTCCAGTGCTGAGCTATAGAAGACACTCTGGCCTATCCATTGAAAGAAATTCTAAAAGAAGTGATTAGATTTATTTTTAAAATAATGTTAAAATGGGAATTCCATTCTTCACCAATTCAACTGCCAATATTGAAAAATAATCCTACTTCCCCAACTTGAAGAGAGAGTGCCAGAAACTAGTTAATATCTTACCTGGCTATTCGAAGGTAAGTGAATACTACGTGTGTGTGTGTGTGTGTATGTGTGTAAACACATATGTATATATGGAGAGAGAAAGTATGTGCTAAAACTTTAGAATTTCATAAAAATTGAACCTGAAAATTCTTTTGGAATTTTTTAATGAATAATAAGGGATGTGGTTCAAGAGATAAATACCAGACAGAATCTAGTATCTCTATGGGATATATGTAGAGAGAAAGATGGGTATATAACAGAGACTAATAGAAACCATTTAAGTATCCATTTATGGGGAACTAGAAAACTATATTTTGTCTACTTACAAGTTACTATGCAGCTATTTTAAATTATACTTCAAGGGAGTATTTAGCACCCTGGAATGATCATGATACATTATACAGTGTGATTCCACTCTCATTGTGTTTAAAGAAAAAAAAAAACCACTTCTATATCAGGCATGAATTTGCTCTTTCCATGCAGGTGCAAGAACTATCACATTTCTTCATTTCTCTAACTCATATGAAATCTGGTTTAGGACCCCATCCTCTGTAGCTGTGAAGAAACGCCACATATTCCAATCCTCCCTCAATCTTGCCTTCACATCTGCCTCTTTATTTGGATTGTCCTCCTGTCCCCAAACTTACATGGCCTGTGCCTCTGACCTTTCTCCACAAAATCCTCATGATGATGAGAAAGGCTGCAGTTTTGGAAGGAAGGTGGGAAGAGAGAAGCCTCTCATAATGCTGAACTTTTCACGGACGTGGGGCTTAGAAGGGATAGAACTGAATCCACCAGAGCTGTGTGTCCCTAGGGTTGTTTTTCTTTCTGCTAGGTACAAGAAGTATACATCTCTGGCCCATAGGACTCTGGCCACATTCTCTTTTCTGGGTCTCTGGGTGCTTCAAGTCTAAAGTCATACTACCCTTTGTATCAAAGTTCCAGCTTATCTCTCTGCTCACTCATAAGAAGAATATACATATGTATTGGCCAATTATACACATACATGCACACACACATACACAAATGAGCTTAAAACACAATTCCAAAGATTGAGCAGCTTTGGGTTTGTTGTTTTATTTAATTTAGCTTGCCTTTGTTTTTTCCGAATGGATGTATGTGTGTCTGGAGAACACAAAATGAGAGAGTTGGGATAAGTAGTGAAATTATCTTTCACCTAATAATGAGAAGACGTTATCAAACTTACCTAAAAAGATCAGAAAGATGTTACTAGTATTTTTCTAAGTAATTATTATTTTCTTCTCTGTCTAAATGTTCTACCAACAATGTGGTACGTTATAACTTAAGAGTGCATTTTTAACAAATAAAGTATTAGAGATAAAACCTAGGACGTCATACTAGCCAAGCACTCTACCAATAAGCTACTTCTCAGCTCAAGAATGACTTCTTTTCCCATGCTAAGATAATAATTACCATCCATCTTATATGCCAATGTACTTTTTTCTGCCAGTCCTTGCATTGAGCCCAGGGCCTGAGCATTGTCCTTGGACTTTCTCCAGGCTAGAGCTCTACCACTTGAGCCTCAGCACCACTTCTGGCTTTTTTCTATGTATGTGGTATGGAGGAATCGATGCATGCTAGGCTACCACTAGGTCAAACTCCCAGCCTTATTCTTTGCTTTTAAAAAATACTTTATTGAAAAGCGTAGGCCATGGGTATAAAATCATATTAAAAAAGAACATTGGAAAGGCATTTCATAGATGCTTTTTGAGGGGCAGCTCCACGAGAATCAGTGTATGACTTTCTGAGGTGACTACTTATTGATAAGTTTCATTTGGAACAACAAAAGAAAAGCACTTGAATTAATTATCTTACTTGTCTTGATTTTAATCTTTTGCTCTTCTCATACATTTCCTAAACTTAACATCCCACCTTATGCTAAAGATCCAATGCCTAACTAGTCCTCTTACCTAAACCACAATCCCCATTAGAACATAGAGTCATGAATGACTCCAGGTTCAGGAAAAAAATTGCTAAGAACTTCTACTGCTCTTGATTCCAAATCAGAGATTCTTCTGACAGTCGTCGACAGCCTTCCCACCAAATGGAAGTGGAGCAGTGAGCATCCCACAAAGCAGACTTAGTAGCCGTCCAGGTGCCTGGGATGTTACATATCCCATGTCTACTCCAGCTCATTTTCCTTTGTCTCAGTGTTCCCTCCCTTTTCATATATTTTCATATTTTTTCCATCTGGGCTTTCATCCAGATATTAAAATTCATATCTTCTTTTTGGAAATTCCCATCACAAAGTCATGATTACCCTTGGCTCTCAACATAGATATCTTAGATGCGTGATCTGAAGTTCCCTGGAGGGAGACAGGAGGTAGAAGGGAAAAAGAAAGAGTAACAGAAAGTATTCAGCAACATTTTCCCTATATTGGACTTGTCTGCTTCAGAAACACCTTGTATTCATTACAAGACTCAACAATGATTTGACACAGATGTATTTAAGGAGTTCTTGCCTTTTTGTCTGTTTCTCAAGTTGCCCTTTGTCACCCTGAAACGAGGACCATGCTTTTTTAATAGAGAGAAAGGCAACCCCTGCAGCAAGCTTGGCCAAGAACTGAGCTCATCTGCTAGTAATTGGCTCCAGCTTCAGGTCCTTCTTCCTGCCTGTGTTCTGCATGTCCTTGGTTTCGGGATGGACTTGGAGGGAGCTTGAAAGTAGAGAATGTCACACATCAGCTGTGGAGATAGCCATGTCGTGTTCAGCAGCTCTTCTGCATTCCACTGGTTGAAAGAAGACTTTGGTTTACAGCCATAGTCAAGCTAGCAAAAATATTCAGCCCTTCCTCTGAAATTCACATTGTTCTGAATCTGAACTAATCAACTGTAGTGCCCCTGAGGGCTTAGTCTTTAATTAATTCTATATTTATTGGGTATTACTAAATGCCAAGCATTCTACTTCTTTATCTTTGCAATAATAAACGTCTTAATCAAAATAAGCAGATAATGAGTCTTTGTTTATCTCAGTGGATAAATATTTCCTCATCTATACTACAAACCCTGAGAAGTCAGCAACTTTGGCCAAACAGCTCCTGAGTGTTTAGCAACTTTTGGTAAAATGAAATGATTTATTGATAAAGCAGTCACTTCATATCAAAAAAGTTGTAGCTGCCTCTGGTAGGAAGTGATCTGTACAATGTACAGATCAAATTCACATTTTATCTCATAATTTGGGAAATTTTATTGGATATTTTACTAAACATCTGATTTTATTTTTTCTTTTCTTTTTTTTTAAGCATTTTTTTTAGATATTATCAAATCTAGGCTACATTTCTACTCCTGGAGCCAGAACAGAAAACTGTGTTAGCCCCATATAAACCCCAGAAAAAAAGAAGGGCTATATTCCAGGAGAAGAGAAAGGATACAAAACAAACAAAACAAAAATCATGGGCTGGGAGTTTGGCCTAGTAGTTAAAGTGCTTGCCTACCATGCACAAAGACCTGGGTTTAATACCTCGGTACCATATACATAGAAAAAGCCCATAGTGCTGCTATGGCTCAAGTAGTAGAGTGCTATCCTTGAGAGAGGCCCTGAGTTCAAGCCCCAGGACTGGTAAAAAACAAAAACAAACAAACAAAACCAAAAAAGTCTATCAATCACCATCTTTCCTCATCCTGTAGATGATAAACCCCTTATATTCAATTGGCTCACCACTTTTCTCCAAGCACCATCCACGACGGATTTCTTACCATATCTGTTACTGTTATTTTTCTGAAATCATCTTGAAGTGCTTATTTAGCATCCCTTTTTGGCTCAGTTTCAGTGTAGTTGCTAGTTTGCAGGACAGGAAGTACGTGAGCACCCCAAGATTTGAAGAGTGGCTTTGCTTTTCGCTCATTTCAAACCTAGAATGTAAGATACCTGGAATAAGCCACCGGCAGTATCACATAAAACGATCCTGCTTCTAGACACATCTTTCCAATAGGAAAGAAATTCAGGTTGACCTTACTGATTGGCCCCATCAGCCTGCCAAAACAGCATGTGTAATTAATCAAGATATTTATTTTTTAACTGTGGTTGGGGTGATTCTCCAGATCTTCAGAAGATGCTAGTTGACCCCCAACCATTGGAAACAAAAAATCGGGATTTGCACAATACAAGAACCTTATTGCTCCTGTGTTCTTCGTTTAATCATTTAGCAGCACTTGTTGGTAATGCTGTGCAGAGCTGTGCAAGTTTCCAAAAGTGAATTCTAGAATCTCCCTGCTCTCTTTCCATGTACTTGCTCAATGTCTTCCTCTACTTTTCTATCTAGCATTTTCTAGGGTATTTTTAATAATCAAGAATCTCATGGAGTTACTAACATGGCCTGAGAGCTTTATAGTTTGTAAATCATTTTTCTCAAATGTAATGATGTATCTCAACAGCACCGAGGGATAGATATTATTACCTTTGTGCTTGGAGAGGTAAGGAAACTGAGCTGCAAAGATTATGTAATAGCTTAAGGTCACCTGACGGAGGCACAGCAGGTCAACAGACTCCAGTCCTCTTCCTTTTCTTGCATAAGACACTGCCTCTAGTTTTATCCTGTGTGATGACCTTGACCCTCCAGTATATCTACCATCTTGAGTATAGGACACCAGATGTTTTGCTTCTGGACCCTCATTGCAAGAAGCCTAGCGCATGTCTGTGGAATTGGTATTCCAAAATATTTTCAGGCTGAGAGAAGGGGCACTGGGTGGCTGTAGTCTGTATGAGTTAATGGTCATGAGACTTCAGCCTTGCAGGCCATCTTTTAGTCAACTATTTGAAAGGAGTTGCTGATAGTCATTTGTGTAGTCAGTGTGGAAAGTGAATAAATCACAGTCCCCTTTATTCATGAGAGCTGGATTTTTATAACTGACAAGCCAAAACAAGCAAACAAAACACTGAAAAAGACAGGAAGTAACCCTTAGCTAACGAATCGCAAATTAACCACACCCTTCAGAAACACCACCCTAGGACCTGGACCTCATCCTATACTAATAGTCTTCCTGAAAATTGAGTAAACGGGCCGGGCCGTGGGAAATGCCATTCTGTCCAGTTTGCCTCTATTCACTTGAAGAGTCCAGAGACCAGACATCTTACAGCTGATTCTGAAGTGGATGATAAGGCTGATTGTGTTCTTAACCTTCAGAAACAACCGGCCAAATCTCGTGGCCAAGTTTTTCTGAAGGATACCAGGTGTGCAATTTGCAAGCAAATGGCAATCGACATAACTATTGATTGCTCTGACCAGCTAATTATGAGCCCATCATTCCCTGAACCCTAGGATTTCTCCTGTATTGCCCATCCTAGAAGGCTCCCACAGGATCTCATTTGTTTGCCCTCATATCATCCCTAGAGAGGAACTTCTCAGCTCATCAGCCTTTGCTTGTGTCCTTCTCTAGCCTGCTGGCCTCTCAAATCGCTGTGTCACCAGATTTCAAAGGGGATTTCAGCTTATTGCATAATCAGCTCATCCTCTGAGACTGCCCTCACCCCCACCATTACCTCAGGGTGTTGGAACGTTTCTGTGAGCTGCTGACAGATCATTAAAGATCCCAGCTGTTCCAGGGCTCTAACAACTCCTTTCAACTGAGTCTCCTTCCAGGAACAGCTGCAAAAGCTCCAGAAAGGAAGGGAGGAGACACTTTTAGCATGATAACAAATCAGTAGGGAGTGGCCAGTTTACCCAGAAAAGCTGTGATGCAGATGTATCTACCCAGCAACCCTCCCCAGTCCCCCCAGGGAAGGGTAAATTCAAGCTAACTCTGTGTGAGAACTCTTCATAGCCAATGGAAGGAAATCAAGAATCACAGCCACACCCTTGCTCCCAGAAGAAGAGTCTGGAAAGGCTTCTTTGCTTGTTCTCTAATGATTCCTCCAAAGGCTCCTGGTGATCAAACCAATTATTATCTCATCTTCACATAGCATGTAAGATGTTATCAATTCTGCCAAATCACCAACACGGAAGAAACACTAGTGGCTGACATGTGATCACATGTAGTGTGTTGGGCAAAGTGTTCAACATGTGTTTTTTTGTGTACACTTATAGCAAACCATCCATGGATGAGAAAACCATGAACTTCAAGTTTGTACAATTCAAAACTAATGGAGCTGAGATTTGAAGTCAAGTCTGAGAACCTCTACCCTGAGCTATAACCCTGTTTGGCTTCCTGTATAGCGGCCAATGTGAACTTGTCCAGTTTCCTGATTGATGAAAGCTGCCATTAGAAAGACTTCAGTAGAAATGGGCTATTGAAGACCTGAGCCCACCACTATTCTTTTACACACATTACTTTCCCTTCCTAAAACCTTCTTTACTCCCAACTGCTAATATTTTTTTGTATTTATCTTAATCATTAGATGCAGCAAGAAAAGACTTTACTAGAAAGCTCTCTTTCTCATCCAATGGGGAATCTTAATCTTTTGTCTCCATTACTGACCACATTTTATCTATTTATTTATTTATTTTATTTCATTTTTTATTGTCAGGGTAATGTATAGAGGGGTTACAGTTACATTCACCTGATAGTAGGTGCATCACTTCTCACACATGGATACCCCTGCTCCTGTTTTTGTCCCCATTTCCATCCCCCCACCCCCTCCCAATCATCTTGTTTCCACCCCCTCCCTTTTCCTGACTACATTTTAATTTTAGATTTTAATAACTCACTACTCTCATGAGAGCTAAGAAAGCTTTTTTGGACTCCTCATTTTCATGGCTTCCAAAAGTCTTCCCTCCATATTTCTGCTGATTCCCAAGAGTCTTCTATATCCTGCTCTACACTCTCTCTCAAGCTCTGGCTTCCCTCTGTCATTGGCTTTCTCCACCACCTCACCACTTTAAAATGAAACTCAGCACCTTCTTTGATTTCCACAATCAATATTTGCTTTTTATGACTGTCATAGTTGTGAGAAGAGACATCAAAAAATAGAATCAAATAGTTTAGCACTTTGATCATCTACCATAGGTTTTCTTTTTACTCTCACCTCCCCTCTCCCTTTTCTCTTGTTTCTAAAAAGCTCTATAATACCCCAAATTCTTAGCATAGCATAGACTACAGAGCTATATTCCCTTGAAGTGAGGGGCTAGTATCATATTCTAAGTCCTCAAATATTCAAGCATTTAAGTACTCAATGTATATTATCTAATAACATATAGAAATAAAGAGAAGGCACGATCTCTACTGTTATGAATGTTGTTATTGCATGTTAGTAGAGGGGTTGCAAATCAAATTTAAAAAATCAAATTGCATGGGGCCGGGAGTTTGGCCTAGTGGTTAAAGTGCTTGCCTAGCATGCACTGAAGGCCCGGGTTTGATTCCTTGGTACCACATACATAGAAAAAAAGCTGGAAGTGGTGCTAAGGCTCAAGTGGTAGAGCTCTAACCTTGAGAAAGTCCAAGGACAGTGCTCAGGCCCTGAGCTCAAGCCCAGGACTGGCAAAAAAAAAAAATCAAATTGCTGATTGTGGCGATGAGAAGGTAACGTATAGGTTAGATGGTGACTAACTGGAAAGCAGTGGCCAGGTATGCCCTGATTATAGAGGTGACATCTGAGTTCAGAATTTAGGAAGTATAAGAATCAGCCATGCCATGTGCTTGAGACAAAACTCATGAACTGAGAGACCCACAAATGGTGAGGTTGCAATGAATTTCTAGAAGAAAAGGTCAGAGACCTGAAAGATAGAAATAAGACATGGTATATCACACAGGAACCCCCTTAAATCTAATGAAAATGAAAAAGTTATTTTGAGTTACAAGTGATACAAGCTCTCAAAGCATTTTCCTTTGTCTCTGTTTGTACACTTGTGTCCCTATCATACTCTGAGTTCAAAAATTGTCTACATTTTTTCCACCATTGTATTGAGGCACCTGACTCCATGCCTATTCCTTTCTTGTTTTACACATAAAAGAAAAAAATTGTTTAATAAATGAAAATTTACTAGCAAACATTTCAGTATTTCCATAACACTCATGAAAGGTTTGGCAATGAGTAATATTGACATGATTCTTGGCCAACAGCCATTTCCCTTATTTTACTCTACTCTCTCTCCCTGTTGCTCCTTCATGTTATCCCTGTATCAGGCCTTAAGCAAAACCCTCCCATTGGCAAGTGATTTTGGCTCCACTTATATGCCAAGCACTTATCATAACAATTCTAATAAATGGAAGAAATTGCCATCGATACAAAAACAAATACTGACATTAAGAAATTAATGGGGATATATTAGTATATATTAATTGTTTAATGTCACAAGACTGAAGTCTTGTTAAATTTACAAATGAAATGAATGTATTCACAAAATAAATACATTTACTTTATTAGCCTAAAAGATGTGATGAACTCTGTAAAAAAAAAATTCCTGATGTGATTTTTTAAAAAGACGGTGGTAAGGGGCCAGGAGATTGGCCTGGTGGTAGAGTGCTTGCCTAACATTCATGAAGGCCCATGTTCGATTCCTTGGTACCACATACATAGAAAAAAGCTGGAAGTGGTGCTAAAGTTCAAGAGGTAGAGCTCTAGCCTTGAGAAAGTCCAAGGACAGTGCTCAGGCCCTGAGCTCAAGCTCAGGACTGGCAAAAAAAAAAAAAGACAGTGGTAAGCATAAAATTTATATACTAGTTGTAGATGGCTTATAAAAATCAAATGGCTTATAACTCTAAAAAGTATTATGGGGCTAGATTAAACAAAAATCAATAATATTTTTATTAAAAAAAAGACAAAGCTTGTGAACAAAAGCATGAAAGTTAAAGGCTGAATAAGCTGTGCAATGGAAACCTAACCACAAAAAAGGCTGACATAACAACACTAATATCAGAGAATGTAGAAGTTAAGGGAAAGAAGAAAAAGAGAACATCATAATAAGATAAGTGGCAAATCAACATGGAGAAAATGGCCATCTGGAATTCACATTGCATATAAAACTGATAGACGTAAAGGATAAAAAAAAAACAATTTGTAAACATAACCCAAGGATCAAAGAGAGGTCATGAACAAAATTAAAAATTGTTCTAACAAATCTTGTGGGGAGTTATGGAGGGAAGAGCAGCGGAACACTGAAAGGAGAAAAGGTGGGTGAATAGTCACTCTACATATGAGAAAATGGAACCAGGGATCATGAAGGATGCGGTTGGGACAGATGGAAAGGATGATGGATGAGGTGACATTAATCAAGATGCATTGTACTCACAGACATGTTGACTTAAACCCCTTTGTACAACTTACTTAAAGACAAGAAAAAATAAGTTAAAATTATTTTGAACCAAGTGACAATGAGAATGCTACACACAACAGTGTGATTATAATGCCACAATAATGCATATATTTAGAAAAAGAAAATTAGGCTTAAATCAATATTCTAAGATTTCATTTTAACAGACTTAAATAGGAAGGGAAAACCTAAAGCTAGTAGAAGAAAGTAAGTTACACTAAAAGTAGATGAAAAAAATACTGAGAAAAATCAGTAAACACAAAAAAATAGTTTTTAAAACATCAACAAAATTCATATACTGCAAGCAACAGTGATTAAAGGGTTAAAAAGATATACAAAAATCAAGAAAATGAGAGCAATTTCTATAGATCCTAAGGAATTAAAGAAAACATGTATTCTATAAATGCTCTTGTGTAAGAAATTCCTACAGAGAAATAAGAGAAAGAATTCAGCATTTAAAAAATTAAAAACCTAAAATATTTAGAAGCTCCTATAAGAAAATATACAAACGTGAATACACAAGTAAATGTATTAGTCACCAAGAAAATGCGATTAATGTAAGCTATTACCATATTTACACTGGGATGACTAAAATGCAAAGAACTAATGAACAAAACCAAGTTTTGATGAGGATAGAGAGCAGATGGAATTCACAAACACTGCTGGGAGGACATAAATTGATATAATTTGGAAAACTTTTATCATATCTACTAAAACCACCCAGGCCTCTGACTCATCATTCTAACTCTGTGTGTATATCACTCAAAATTTGCACTTGTGGCCAACAAATGCTTGTAACAAAGCTTGTAACAATTCTATCATATCAAAACAACAGGACAAGAGATGAACGAATGCAACAATGATACTAGACACTATGTTGGAAATGAACTTTACAACTTGGGGTGGAAGGGAGTGGGGAGAAGAAGGGAGAGGGTGACAGTGTTTAAAAAGACATGTACACTGTGGCAATGAGACATCATTCCACCTCACTCCACTTCTCCAGCTCATAGAAAACAGGGAGCCAATACAGATCCTATGAAAGTGCAAAGGTGAATATTGTTAAGCAATTGAATAAATCGTTTTGAATATAAAAAGACCTGTACTCATCACCTTATTTATGTAACTGTAACCTTCCTATTCATCATCTTTATAATTATTTCTTTTGCCAGTCCTGGGCTTGAGCTCAGGGCCTGAGCACTGTCCTTGGACTTACTCAAGGCTAGAGCTCTACCACTTGAGCCTCAGCACCACTTCCGGCTTTTTTCTATGTACGTGGTACTAAGGAATGGAACCCAGGTCTTCGTGCATGCTAGGCAAGCACTCTACCACCAGGCCAAACTCTCAGCCCTTTATAATAATTTTTTAAAAGTAAACATAAACCCACAGTTAGAGATAATCAAATATATAAGATGGGGGAATCTGTAGCCACATTAACTGTAGCAGGTAAAAGAAGCCACAAAGCATAGATCAGTGCTATGTAAATCCATTCCTGTGACATTCAGAAAGCACATTATTACTGGCATGTATTGATTAGTAGGAGACATAATCAAACCTTCTAGAGTACTGGAAATGCCCTGTCTTGATCTAAGGGACATTCTCACAGGGATGTGTGTGGAAAGCTTACTGGCAAGTGTCCTTTCCTCTATGACATAGTTAAGTGGTACAATTTACGCACAAAGTTTTATATATATATATATATATATATATATATATATATATTCTTTAAACAAAAACAAACTACCCATTAAAAAAGTAGTCATAGGATAATAATAGAATACCAATTTTTCCTCCATAAATCTAAAACCTTTCTTAGAACAAAAGTACAGTAATTCCTAATTACAACCTTACTTCTTGGCACCTAATAGGTGTCCCATACACTACTGATGAGTTTACAGAATTATAGTAGTGGGAGGACATAATAGGACGTTTCCTTTATATAGTGCTCTCTCCATCTCAACTGGTGGAGCAGTCCAGATGGTAAATCTCTAGGAATTCATTGTCTCTACACTGTTGATCCATAAATCATGCCCGATACCACATGGAGATATTTAAGCTTCTTAAAAAACCCATCTCAAATGAACCTAGGAGTAGAACAATACCTGGTCATGCTAGGGTATAAAGAATGACCACTGGTTGCCTGGAGTTTTGCCTAGTGGTAGAGCGTTTGCCTAACATGCATGAAGACCCAGGTTTGATTCCTCAGTACCACATACATCGAAAAAAGCCAGAAGTGGTGCTGTGGCTCAAGTGGTAGAGCTCTAGCCTTGAGTAAGTCCAAGGACAGTGCTCAGGCCCTGAGCTCAAGCCCAGGACTGGCAAAAAAAAAAAAAAAAAAAAAGGAATGACCACTGATATCAACAGGCCTCCCAGAAGCTTTTGAGAAAGGCAAAATATAAAGAATTCAAAACTCTAAGGCAATAATGTGGGCAGAAGTGAAGTGACTTAGACGACTTACAACTGACAATATGCCAGATGCCAGTGGCTCATGCCTGTAATAGTAGCTACTCAGGCTGCTGAGATCTATGATATGAATTGGGATTCAAAGCCAGCCCAAGTAGGAAAGTTTGTGAGACCACCAGAAAATTGGAAGTGCCACTGTGGGCTAAAAGTAGTAGAGCACTAATGAGCAGAAAAGCTCAAGGGGCAGCACCCAGGCCCTGAATTCAAGCCATCCCCTCCCAACCACCACCCACCCACCCACACATCCTGAGAATATGCTCTAAAGTTAAAGCTACTAAAATCCATCTGTAATAGCTGACCCCACCTGGGTGATGTGGTTCATGCTTTTAATCCTAGCTACTCAGCTAAGATTTGAGGACTGTGGTTGAAGCCAACCTGAGCTAAAAAATATGCAAGATTCCTATCTCCAGGTAAACACCAAAAAGTCAGAAGTGGAGCTGTGGTTCAAGTAATCAAATAACAGCTTTGAGTGAAAGCTAAGGGACACTGCCTAGACCCTCAACACAATACCAGTACCAAAATTTAAAAAAATAATCTGACCAAGCTATTGATCAACATTGACTAAGTAGTTCTTAAAGGGTATGTGGAAATTCCCCAAATTCTAATCAAAGTAGTGAGGTAGCACAAATCACACTAGCGTAGGAATAGCAGGCCAGTATGTGCTTGATGCCTGAGAATGAGCCATCTAATCAGTTAGAAAAAAAAGAAAGTGATTCTTGGTAACTTAACTAGAGTTAATACCTCATCAACTGCCTTGAATCTTGTTTGAAGAAAGATGGGTAAGCACAGCGAGCACAAGGAACCATGCCCCTCTATTTTAGGCTATCGCAAGAGGAGCAAATGTTTACTTCACCCTTGTCTCAACTTCAGATCAGAGAGCAAAGGTATGAGAGTTGATAGAGAGAAGTTTACTGTGAAGGAACAACTGGAGTGGTTCTGCATTATTCTTGCCAATGTGCAATTGCTTTTGCCTGAGAATCCTCCCTTTTCTTGGTTCTTTTCTGAAAGTACAGAGATCTTATTTGTTATCTCATGCAAAACAGACCTGGGAAAAGAATGTGACATGAGTATCATGATCTAATATTTGATAATGGCTTTAACTAAAAATTGTTGGTTATTCTAAGCAGCCAACTATTGTACTCAATTTTTAAAAATTAACAATTTAACTTTGCTTATGCTTGACTATGTGTCTCTGATGGTAAAAAAAAGCAAGAAGGCTCAAATACATACTCACTTAGGGACCTGTGTCATTCTTACCCCATTTGTACCCCAGCTCCCAGGACTGTGGAAAGCTCTTAACTGAAACATGAAATAAGGAAAAGCAAAAACTGTAGCTGAATGCCAAGGTAGCAGGATTGGTCCTATCTGAAATGGATACACTTCTTTGTAGGTGGTTCATAGCCAATGGCTGGAATAAAAAATTCTTCCAGAGTGATCAGAAAGGAGAACTGAGAAATTGCCATGCCCTAATGATCCTTGATGAACCAAGTGCATCATATCGGCTATTATCATGTAATCCTCATTCTAATTCTTAAAGACTGATGTTCCTACAACGTCCTGATTTTTAGAAGAGACAGACAGTTGTCTAAGATCAGGCCCAGTGAAACCTACTAACTTACATATGTTAATAATGATAATAAAGCCCAGAAGTCAGTGATTCCTGCTGATTATCTTAGCTACTGAAGAGACTGAGATCTAAGATTCAAGGTTCAGAACCAGCCTGCACAGAGAAATCTGAAAGATTCTTATCTCCAGTTAGCCACCATCACGCAAGAATCAGATTGGTGGTTCTGGTAGTTAAGCAACAGCTTTGAGTAAAAAAGAAAACAAATCAAGAGAGTATGAAACCCTGGGTTCAAGCCCCAGTGCCAGCAATCTCATCCTCATATAACAATATTGGAAAGCAAGATAAGGAAACTATGATTCTACAGTCATTAGCAGATATATTTACTGTGACAGATGAAGAAATTTTTCTCAAATTTACAAGGCTGTGAGTTTGAACTTTAAATAGGAGACTAGATTTTAGAACACAGTGACTCACCAACCCTCCTGTTAAACTGTGGTGAATGGCTAACCAAGCCCTCTAGCTGACTCTGTAGCCCATCTGGACAAACTGAAGCAAGTAAAAAGACATTTGACAGCAATATGTCTTATGTAAATTTGAAATGATTAATCCCTATGCAATTCTATGAATGGATGCTGCCATGAAGGTTTTGAAACAGAGACATGAATATACTTTATCCACAGCCAGATATCCAGAAAAAGACCCAAGGCAGCTTTTCATCCAACTCAGCTTTAATACTAGAGTCTACATTATAAACTACTATATTAAAGAAAAATTCACAAAGGATGATATCAACACTGGCTGCTATGTGCTCCATCTTCAGTGATTTTTGTAATCACCTTTGTAGAAAGAAAATGCTATGTAGTTCAGTTACTACCTCTTCCCCCAAAAAGGGGTTCTCCCTCACATTATATAAATGGACAACGAGTATTTGTAAAACAAAATTATTTGAATTCTATTCAGTCTAAGGTTCTATCATGGTATCATTTTCCCTTTAATCTACAATCATAAAATTAAAGGGAAATTAAAGGTTAATAAGCATTTTATATAAATTACCCCATTTCATCTTCACAAAACCTTGCAAAAGGTGTGATTTTTTCTTCAGTTTAACAAGACATGCTACCAAGTTTAAACTCAGAAACAAAATGTGATTCTCTCTGATGTAGGTATGTGTATAAACCTCCTGGTATCATTCCCATAATGACTTCTTGATTCTCTCTCTAAATGACAAGAGCTATCCTACACTGGCATTCCAAGAATACAGGCTGTTGGAAATTCAAAGCTTTACTTTCACAATTCAATCTTTTTCCTTCCAGAGAAGTCATTTCTGTGAAGCACTGGTGTGAACACAGACACCAGTGGGAAGAGCAATGGGACAAGGAGGAAGAATGAAATAGTCCTATAATTTTAGAAAGAGTGTGAGAAAAAAAAAGCCTTAGATATCAAGATACTATTTCTGGCTTTGCTTCTGTTTCAAGCCAGGAGCCATATCTCTACTTTCTTCCCATTAATTACAAAAAGTGGAGAGGAATGTAGAGTGGGTATAAAGTACCTTGTCATGCTTGGAGTAAAGAGCCTGCATTCTGGCCAATACAAACCCAGAACTGATCATGTTGTAATAATCCACCTTGTATTGTAATAGATGGGTTTCGAGTGCTGCAGGACTATTTTCACTCTGAATTCATAAGGTCAGAGAAGGCAAAATTGCATTTGGAGGTAGAACACCAAAGATGAATGCAGTGCATTGGAAACAGGTGTTGAGGCTGAGGAAAGCTAGTCCTAAAATAATTCATTATGGTGGTGAGTACTATTCTGCACTCTGCCCTCCCTTCTCTCTGCACTCTTTCTTATTCATCCAATGTCCCATTCCCCTAAGTACCAACTGTTATATATTATGACCTCAGCATAAAAGTGATGGCATATGCCACTTCTGTTAAAGGGGGAGGGATTCCCCTTTAGTCTTTAGGACAGACTAAATATCTAGTACTCTCTGGCCCAATAGCTACTTCTCACTAGTAGTCACTTAACATTTTCCTGTTTGAGAAAGATGGTGATGGACAAGCAGAGATGCAGAACAGTGAGGTTCCTGTCAGTATTGCACAGTATTCTTTGTGGCTATAGTACAAGTTGTTGAACTTAGATAATTAGTGTTTTCCCACTAATACCACTAGGTAATGCTGCAGTGATGTGGCGGTTTCAATCTGAGCTCTGGAATTTCCTGGCATACACTGAGTGAGCACTTCAATGGAAGAAAGTTTGATGGTATGGGTGCTGGTCTCCACAGTCTTCATTTAGAGATGGAATCTTGGCCACGGGTTTAATGTAGAGTTCTAGGAATATCAGAGCTCTTCCTTTTTCCTCACTTAAGCAAGTAGCTCTGGTTCATGTCATTACTAAATCTTAATATCTAGATAATCTAAATACAAGTGTTTGCTTAATTCCTTCAGATCCATAAACAAACCTTTATGGCTATATAATGCCATAGCAGTCAGTGCTGTCAGAAGTAGCAAAATAACTCTTTATCACAGTTTCTGTCACACATTGTCTTATATTTCCCCAAAACAGGATTACTTTTTTTGGCTCAAGTCTCATTGGAAGAAATGTTTCCTCAAATTCTGCTAAGCCCTCTCCTATCACCATAATAGGTCACCAGTGTGAATTTGATATTCACATGTCTCCCAGCATTCTCCTCTTCATGGGCCAAAGCATCCATTATGGTTAATCCACTCTGTGCCTAATCACTACATGCAAGTTAATGGTTGAAGGCCTCCACTGATTTACAGATAAATTCAGACAACCAAAATTTCTTTCAGCATGAACTGTTTTCTCCTTCCTCCATCCAAAAGCATCCAAAAGTACCATTGCCTGCCTTGGATAAGCCAGTGTTACAGTGGCTTTCTCAAGGCTATTCTAATAACAATACTCAAAAAAAAAGTCTAAGGTATCATTTTAGAGTTTCCTAATGTATCTTCTGCTCTTTCTCTTTCCCTGCTTGTAGTAATTCCCCATGTGTGTGTCTCTCGAAACAACCAAACTTTTTTTTTTCTTTTTTGTCTTTTTGTTGTTCATCAGACTTGAATTCAGGGCCTGGGCACTATCCCTGAGGTTTTTTTGTTTGTTTGTTTTGGTTTTGGTTTTTACTAGTGTACCACCACTTAGAGCTACTTTTTCTAGTGGCTAATTGGAAAGAAGAGTCTCATGGACTTTTCTTCCCCAGGCTGGCTTTGAACTGTCATTCTCAGATCTCAGCCTCCTGAGGCAGAGGTATATATTATTTTTTTATTTGGAAAAAAAATTTAAATTTTATTTTATTGTCAGGATGACATATAGAGAGGTTATAGTTACATTCATAAGGTAGTGAGTATATTACTTCTTGAAAGTTGTTATTGCTTCCCATGTTTTTCTCCTACTTTCCTTAGCACCCCCCAAGTTATAAAGTTCATTTCAAACATATTGTCTTGTGACTATCACTATTACATTGGTTTGTCCTTTGTCTCATCATCTTGTTTTTCCACTTCCCTTTCCTAATTCAAATAAGCAAATAAAAGTATATACAATATACCAGATACTAAAGTCAGATACATCAACAAGGGATAAACTATGAGGGAAAAAAATCAAAAGAGAAAAGTAACTTCACATAGTACATTAAAAACAACCACCACAAAGAGAAACCTCTTGTTTCCATATCCCAGAGTTGATTTCACTTAGCCTCATCCTATATGTCTATAAGTACATAGCTTTTGAATTATTGTGATTGTCTGCTAGGAGAATCCTAGAAGTATACTATTTGTTACAAACCATGGAGCCTATGTTTGTTTGGGTCTGGCTTACTTCACTTAACACAATTTTTTCCAAGTCTTCCCATTTCCTTACAAATAGGGGGATATCACTCTTTTTGATGGCAGCATTGAATTCCATTGTGTATAAATACCATATTCTCTTGGTCCATTTACCTTCTGAGGGCCATTATATCACCATAGGAAGGATCATAAAAGATCTCTCTCTGTCTTTGTCTCTGTCTACTGGACATGGTCTAAGGTTCAAGCCCAAGATTCTAAATTATCAGGAACTCAGGGTTGTGGGATCACAATTTTTCTACAAAGTGGACACTTTGAAACCATTTGTAAGATGGCTCTTGGATTTTTTTCTTTATAGTTCAAAATCATAGGAAGAAGAAGAAGAAGAAGAAGAAGAAGAAGAAGAAGAAGAAGAAGAAGAAGAAGAAGAAGAAGAAGAGGAGGAGGAGGAGGAGGAGGAGGAGGAGGAGGAGGAGGAGGAGGAGGAGGAGGAGGAGGAGGAGGAGGAGGAGGAGGAGGAGGTGGAGGAGGAGTCTTAGCCTCTCCCACTCTCCAACCTCCTACATTCACTCACCTCAAGGAACAGGTTTTTTTTGTTTTTGTTTTTGTTTTTGTTTTGCATTCATGAACATTCCAATTCTCTTGTTTCCTTTTATACTGAAATTTAACTAATGTGAACATCATATATTCATCATTTATTTATTCAGTAAATATTTGAGTAGTGATAAATTGACTAATGATATTTTTGTCTAGCTTTGTACTGTATCCTTAGAGATTTAACAGTCTATAAAACAGATATTATCTCTGCTATTGTAAACCTGCAGCCATGTCTAGGCAATGGATTGTAATTTTGTGAATAATTTGTGTCTGTGCTTTTGACAGATTCTGAGAAAAAAATGAATAAACAATAGATAATCAAATGGGCAATCTTAAATTGCTCTTTTGAAAAGTCATATTTAGAATGATATATAAATTATCTACATTTAGGTATCAGGAAAATATGAAGCTTCACTTAGAAAGGAATTTAAATGTCAGATGCTAAGAGCTAGTGCCATCCTAGCTACTCAGGAGGTTGGGATCTGAGGATCACAATTCCAAGCCTACCTAGGCAGGAAAAGTCTGTGAGACTCCTATCATGAATAAATTAGTTACCAAGAAAAGACAATGCCGGAAGTGAAACTGTGGCTCAAGTGATAGAGTGCTAGCCTTGAGCAAAACAAGCTCAGGGAAATACCCAGGCCCTGAATTCAAGCCCCAGGAATGGCAAAAATTAAAAGGAAATCTGAGGGCCAGGAGTGTGGCCTACTGGCAGAGTACTTGTCTAGTATGCATGAAGCCTTGGGTTCAATTTGTCAGTGCCACATATACAGAAAAAGCCAGAAGTGATACTGTGGTTCAAGTGGTAGAGCATTAGCCTTGAGAAAGCCCAAGGACAGTGCCCAAGCCCTGAGTTCAAGTCCCAGGACTGGCAAAAAAAAAAAAAAAAAAAACAACAACTGAGTGAGAACAAAAGACAGACAAGCTGGATGTTTATATCATCAAATGTCTTCTGAGTATTTTGAACTTGATACTAAAATCAAGATAAAATTATTGATGAATTTTAAGCAGGAGGAAAGTTCTGTATTGCTAAGGATCTGCTTAAAAACTGGCCCAGAGGTCTTTAATTTGTCTCTGATGGGAGTACCAGATAGAGAAGGAGGATGGAATTTGAGATAACCTTTAAGATAGACTCATCCCAGTGTGATTGAAGAGAGGTAATGGATAAGAGAAAGAAACTGACAAGGAGTGTTTCTAAGTTTCCAGCTACAGCAACTGTGTGGATAGAGATGCCTGTTTGAGAGATGGGAAATTCTGCAGAAAGGCCACATCTGGGACCTGTAAGGAGAAGCAGCAGCTCTCTTCCAGATACATTAATTTAAGATATATGAGAGAGAGAGAGAGAGAGAGAGAGAGAGAGAGAGAGAGAGAGAGAGAGAGAGAGAGAGAGAGAGAGAGAGAGAGAGAGAGAGAGAGATCTGCTGTCACTTAGCCCAGTCTGCAGCACACACACAAAAAAAAGATGGCTGAGATGAAGATATAAATTTGGAAATTGTCAACTTAAGATGATATTTAAAGCCCAGGGACTGGGGAGATCCCTTTGGGAGAATGGATAGGGAGAAGAAAAGAGATTGAAGGAATGAGATTTCCTTACTGCTCGAATTAACTGCAGTTAACTATCACTGGCAAGCACTAGCCTTTGAGTCCATAAAGAACAATGGACAGATTTACTTTCAATTAGAATGATAGTTTTAGGGTTCCAGGGAGGGTTTCTCTGACTTTTCTGGGTCAGTCTAATATTTGGTCTCTCTCCCTTTCTC
Organism: Megascapheus bottae; assembly: GCF_031878675.1. Classification (NCBI taxonomy): domain Eukaryota; kingdom Metazoa; phylum Chordata; class Mammalia; order Rodentia; family Geomyidae; genus Megascapheus; species Megascapheus bottae. Next base: position 51,728,372 of record NC_143517.1, read on the forward strand.
CCAGGCTAGAAATTCATCCGCAAAAGTACTACAGTATAGGCTCTGAGAGACCTCATTAAGTGAAAGAAGAGGAATGCTGTGCTGTATGTGTGTTATTTACTTCTGAGAATTAGGATTTCTTCCTAACAGTACTATCTACAAATCCATAGTGTAATGTCCTCACTAATCCTGCTAACCAAGGAGTCAGCAAGTAGCTATCAAATCCTACAATTCAGACATTCTATGGAAATTCAGGGAAGAGATCATAAAAGGAAGAGCCAAATACCACTGAACATTCTTCTCACATTAATGCTTAAGCTAATATTTAGGAAACAGCCTCTGAGTCTATGAAGTTTCCTGAAAACTTTCAGAAATCTAGTCAAGGTTACCTAGCACCATACCAACATCCAGTGGGACTATTCCTTTTAGTCTGTTTCCAGTATGCTAAATGTAAAAAGCATCTTTTTCCCAATGCTATGGACATGGTATTGCAAACATAAACACAACTACATAGACATAAAAATGACTCTATAGACATGTTTTATTACATTGATTAATATGTATCTATGACGTACAAACCCTCAGTCTAATTTTAACTATGTTCTAAAATCTAAGTGCCAGTGATTGTATATAGATTCCCTTCTTAAATACTTGTTTGTTAAACATGTCATTTGAAATATGATGTAAAAAATCAATGTTAGTAAATTCTTTAATAAAAAAGCATCTTTTTCTGTTCTTTTTTTCTTTCCTTCCTTCTTCCTTCTTTCCTTCCCTTCCTCTTTCCTTCTTCCTTCCTTCCTCTCTCTCTCTTTCTCTCTCTCTCTCTCTCTCTCTCTCTCTCTCTCTCTCTCTCTCTCTCTCTCTCTCTCTCTCCGTCTATCTCTTTCTCTCTTTGTTTCTTCTTTTTTAGGATTGTTCTTATAAATGATACATAGCATACCTCAGGTCAAGCACAGGAAAAGAGATCTCAAATGTGAGAAGAAACAGGCAATGTAGAATCTCATCAAAGATAGGAACAGAATAGTTCAATTTCCATTTTTTCTTACAGTGCTTTGAGATCCTGCCTTGTCAGCCTAATTTGGATGTGATCTTGGGACACATTTCACGACACAAGATTATTATTTACCTAAGCCCAACACTTTGCTCTGTATCAAAGCTAGCGCTAAGGTGTGTGCTGTACCAGTAGCCCTAAAACTTCATAAACTCTATAAGAGATCTCTGTGACATTTATTAACATAGTTTCAATGTCACCATCCTAAAAAATGCTAACTCATCAGGTTCAGAATGAACCCTACTAGCTCTACAATTGTCACCTAACTGTGGAGACATTCCCGGTGGACTTGAATCTCCATTGGTGACAGTGCCTGCAGTTAGTCACTCTTTCCTTTCCTCCCTTCTTTATTTAGGGTTCTTGTTCCTCTAGTAGTCATTTCTAGGGGCACTCCCTAATAAACCACACATATATACTCAAGACTCAAGTTCGGTGACTATCTCTGGGGTGAATCTAAACCGAGACAGAGACAGAGCCTGGGACCAATCAGCTGAAAGGAATGCAATCAGACCATCTCAGCAGGACGTTACCCCTATTGCTGTTTGGAGTTCTGTTGCAAATGCAGGGGGTCCCCAAAACACTCCAGTTGGGGGTTGTCTTTGCCTGTTTTACTTATGCCTGCTGTTGGGCCTTACTGAGCACCCAAGTTCAAATTCTTGAAATAATCATGGATTCCCACTCTCGCTCATGTGGTCATCACACCTTATAACTCAGACACTCATTCTAAAGATGCTTAATTTAGTCATAGCCCCCATGCCTTGTTCTGGACATTTCCCATTTTCTCTGGACAGACAAGAGTCAAGAAATTTATCTGTTTAACCTTATTCTGGTTCCTTAAATTTGAAAAAAAAAATCCTTCACAGTGAACTAACAGAATAAAAATATGACCAGTCCCTAAAGCTTCTTGCCAGTTTATCAGACACAGACCAGAAGGCTTTCTTTGATGAGGTCACTATATGTTTCCCCAAGCTAGCTTCTCATTTCTTCAAGGACATAATTTACATGTAAGCCATATCGGATTACGTGCAGCTCCCACTATTCTTTCACTTCTTTGTTTTTCCCCACAGGTTTAGAATTTATTTACTGAGAAACACTCAGTGAACTCAAAGACTGCCAAACACGTAACTATAAAACGATGAACAAAAGTGGAAAAATAGTAATAAATAATACCTCTGTCCTGTGGATCTTACCTTCTAGTAGGGTAATGGGGCAAGAGATAAAAGCAGTAAGTAGTATGTTAGATGGTGACATGTGCCAGGGAAAGAAATGAAGCAAGAAAGGGGATAGTGTGTGACAGAGCAAGCAGTTAAATTTTAAGTTAAGTGGTCACATTTGAGCAGTAATCTCCTGGAGAGAAACAGAGAATGCTTTAGGATTCCAGTTGATCCCCTCTGGAGCCTTATCTAATCCCATTGTCCATTTGCTGTTAAGACTCTAATTTCAGTACAACATAATGAACCCATGCCTATAAATTTAGCTTCTCAAGAAGCTAAAATCTGAGGATCATGGTTAAAACCAGCCCATGCAGAAAGTATGTGAGACTACTATGTCCACTTAACAAGCAAAAAGCTAGAAGTGGTGCTGTGGCTCAATTAGTAGAGTAACAGTCTTGAGATGAAAACACTAAAATTCAATGCTCAGGCCCTGAATTCAGTGTTCTTTTTTTTTTTTTTTTTTTAAGAAGACTCTAGGGCTGGGAGTTTGGCCTAGTGGTAGAGTGCTTGCCTAGCATGCACGAAGACCCAGGTTCGATTCCTCGGTACCACATACATAGAAAAAAACTGGAAGTGGTGTTGAGGCTCAAATGGTAGAGCTCTAGCCTTGAGAAGTCTAAGGACAGTGCTCAGGCCCTGAGCTCAAGCCCAGGACTGGCTAAATAAATAAATATAAAGAAGACTTTAATTCCAATGTTCTCAGAACATCTAGTCATGCACTTAGAATAGCATTTAAAATATTTGGGATAATAAACTTCAGTTAACATATATGTGTGCGTGTGTGTGTGTGTGTGTGTGTGTGTACTTTCAGAAAGTGAGTTCTGTGTCAAAGCCTTACATGGAACACCTCCTTTCAGTTCTGTATATTTGTATCCTCTTGTTTTACAAAGTGAGATACATTGACAGAGAAGTTGTATAACTTCTTTGAGATTACCAAGAATCCCAGTTTTACCCCATGGATTGACCTCTTGACTCACAAGATACTGTGATATTCCTGTTTGTGTTTTCCATAATTGTATGGCTGGAAGACAGAAGCTCAAGGTCCATTCTTCACAAATACACACATCTGTAGAATGCCATAGAAATGCCTCCTCCATGTATCTTAAGAGGTCCTGAAAAGACAGCAATGTGAATTTTTTTAATGTATAGAGGAGTTACAGTTATATTCGCCAGATAGAGGGTACATTACTTCTCACACATTGATACCCCTTCTCATGTTTTTGTCCCCATTTCCCTTCCCCCACTCCCTCCTAATCATCTTTTCTCCCTTTCCCTTTCCTATTTCAAATAAATGTACATACAATATACCAGGTAACAAAGTCAGATACTGTAACAATATGAGATTAACCAAAGGGCAACAAAAGAGAAGAGAAATCATATAGTACATTAAGAACAACAACCACATAATATAAAGCTCTTGCTTGCATATCCTAGAGATCCTGTATGGATCCTATATAGAGATCCTCATCCTATATGGCCTTATATATCTAGGTTTTGAGCTATTATGATCCTCTGCTAGGAGAGTCTGAGGTTTGTACTAATTATGACAAATGAGGAAAACCATTGAGCCTATGTTCCTTTGGGTCTGGCTTAGCAATGTGAATTTACACATATTTAGTGCATATGCCAATGATGTTCTAATTTAAAAGTAGATTTGTTGGGCCAGGAGCGTGGTCTGGTCATAGAGTGCTTGCCTAGCATGCACAAAGACCTTGGTTTGATTCCTCGGTACCACATACACAGAAAAATCCAGAAGTGGTGCTGAGGCTCAAGTGGTAGAGCTCCAGCCTTGAGAAAGCCCAAGGACAGTGTCCAGGCCCTGAGTTCAAACCCACGATTGGCAAAAAAAAAAGTGGATTTGTTGAGAATCTGGGGTCAGAAATACTGGAATCATTCACAAACGCTAATATGGAAAGTTGGTTTGGCTGCCAGTTGAGAAACACACTCCACAGACAGAGCAAAACAAAGGTGACTTCAAGTTTGAATTCCAAATGGATGTGCTGTATCACATCTGTTGGTATATCATCTTTCCCACATCACCAAGTCTATGTTGCTCTCCAGGTAAGTAGCAAGTCTCCAGGTGAATAACTTGAACAGGTAATAATTGTCCACAGATGCCAAGCAATTTCAGGCAGACCTGCAAGTGTCTATTTTTTTTTTTAAGTGGATGAGGGATGAGACAGCTTCTTACTATGCATCCCAGGCTTGCCTTGAACTCCAAGCTTCAATCAGCTTCCTGCTTCATTCTGTCAAGTGCTAGGATGACAGGTATGTGGCTTTTGAGGTGGCTATGGGTTGAGGTTCCCAAGGCCTGCCTTAAACTCATTATTTTCCTGCCGCAACTTTCCAAGTGTAGGAGTACAGGTGTGTGTCATCATGCTTGCGTGTCTAGTATTTTTTCAGTGCTATTCAATACACTTACCATTACTCAGTTCCAAAATGATATTGCTTATCTTTCTAGTCCAATATTTCTCAAGTAGGAGTCCTTCTGTTGCTCAGGGGGCATTGATAATCCCTGGAGACATGCTTCAGTAAAGGTAAGAGGGTGAGATGTATTGGAATGCTGTGACTAAATGCCACAAATGTGCTGTTAAATATCCCACGATTCAGGAGACAACCTGACAACAGAGATTTGTAAGTCCAAAATGTCAACAGTTCCTCCATTCTGTTGTGTTGCCATGTATAAATGCTGGTATACATCACTGATTTGTTCCCCATCCACTGGTGTATCAAGAACATAAGCATTGTCCTTGATGTTGTTCGCTGGAGAGAATGCCTGTTACATTTATACCTGCTTTCTGAGGTCATTTGGGGGTGAATCACTGCAGGATAAATGATTACGGGTTGATGCCATTGGCCTGACATTCCCTCCATACCTTCTGCGTATGATGAACGCCCCTTCCTCTCTAAAGCTAGGAGATATCACTTCCATTATGAAGACTTCCCTGATCCCCATAGGAAGAAACTGCCACCCCTTCTCTTTCGCCACCCCCAACTGTATTTTAGATATACCTCTAATACTAGGACACATAGCTTTATTGCTAGTGTTGATTCCATCTGTCTCCTTTATACCCATCACTTCAGCTCTTCATGGGAGCTCAGAGACCAAGTCTTATTATTATAGCTTTCAAAGCCCCTAGCCCCTAGTAAGAAGTCATTGCACGTGTAGCTGAAGTGAATGCATTTTCTAGGGGAGATATATTTCCAGCCATTGTTCTATATTCAGCAACTCTAAACTTTTACTGGAAAAGTGACTTCTCCAATTCCCAGACAGGATAGGAGCCAAGTAAACCACAGTATCCATTCATGTGTCCACAACGTTCATCATCCAGTTCATGAGGAGTTATCCTCACTGCCCTCTACACATGAACTAGTGAGGGAGGGAAAGAATGACAGAAATAGGCTGCTTAAAAACCAAGCACTTTTGCACAGAAAAACAGCCTCTGGCACCTTCTTGTGAGTAACAGAAGTTTCTATTTTCAAAGAAAGGCAAGTCAAATAAGAAACAACTTTATCGTAATGTTGCTTTCCCAGATTTCTTGGCCACAGCTACATATCAGCCTGTATCAGGCTCTTCGTGTTCCATGACAGACCAGCTCCAGAAATGACTCATAGCAGACGGGAGGCATGGAGATTTCCACACAAACTCACCCCTTTTTAAAGAAAGATGCAGCTCGTGAAAGGCCCAGCTCTGTCAATCATGCATGTAGCACTTCGTTTCTCTTCCTGGCAAATAGCAAGGTGAGTGATGAATATTGCCAAAGGCATAGCTGTTTAGAGATGCACCGTCTTTCGAGGATCAAGCAGCCAAGGATGTACAATCCCTTTCTTGGCTCTGATGTGCAAGTCTCCCAGAAGTTTCATGACCACATTAAAGAAACTGTATTTGTGCATCCACTCATCTTTTTTCCCCATATTCCTTAAATTTCCTCTGGTCTTGTAGCTTTTGGAGTATGTTCAATTTAGCAACAAGAAAAACAAAAACAAAAATACAGGTTCCTTACCTCATGCTGACTTGAAGGTATTAAGCAGTTAAGATTCCTAAGTTTGTTTGTATTTTCATTGAGTAGAGGTTTTTTGTCACCATCTGCTTCTGATAGGCCTTGGGAAACAATGCTGACTACTTACAGATAAACCATCTCACAGTTCATCTGACATAAACAGAAGGGATGGCTGCACTTTGTGGCCTAAACTGAGTAGATTATCATTCCAGAACCAAATGTGAGCTTCAAGTTGTTCTGAAGCCAAGTCAGAACAGGGACAGATTGCAAATGCACCCAAGGCCACATGGAGGAACTGGAACATTGAAAAGGAGGAGGCATGCTTCGGCAAGTCTCTCCTGAGAATCTCTGTGAGCAGTGGAGAACTTTGTGTCCAGACAGAGTGGGTATTTCATCCCTGCCTGCACACGGCCTCACACTACCTCTGATCTTTGTCCAGTTGACACAAACAAGGGCACAGAGCCAGAAGAAATGGTTTTAAACCCCATATCAGGGTCTCTCGGGTCAATAAGCAGTGTGCTCTTTGGGTCTATTATTCTTGACTTTTAATAACTGGTCCCATTATGAAATTTCTAATAATTACCTGATCTAATAAAGCCCTAACAACTCAGTTGTTATTATGGATAGCTGCGTTTATTAAGCATTATTCATAGGCCACAGGCTGTACTCATTCAATGTACATTTGTTGAGAACAAAGACAATTATTAAGAACTTATAGGTGCCAAACACTATTCTAGGCGTTCTGTGTGTTATGTCTTCTCTACAACCCCAGTAAGATATGGTCTTGCTTTTACTGATAAAGAAATGGAATCACAGAGTTCCTCAACAGTCTCACCATCTTAGACATGCTGATGGAGACAGATCCAATAAGAACCTTAGCAAGACTTGTGTCTTCTAATGTGTGTGTGTGTGTATGTGTGTGTGTGTGTGTGCACGTGTGTGCATGTACACACCAGTATGGGAACTTGAACTTAGGGCCCGGGTTCTGTCACTTAGCTTTTTGGCTCAAAGTTAGTGTTCTGCTACTTGAGTGCCAACTCCACTTTTGTATTAGAACCACAGCCCTCAGAACTTGGGTTTTTTACAAGCTCTGATCATAGGCAGGAGCCACTGGTGCCTCCTGCTTCTTTTTTTAAGTAATAGCATTACTTTTATTCATATATCTAACACCTCATGATGAAGTACTGGCCAAGTATTGGGATTATAGACCTGTAACACCACACCCAGCATTACTGAGATGTAACTCCTGTACACAGAATCCATCCTTTTAAAGCATATATTTCAGGGCTGGGAGTTTGGCCTAGTGGTTAAAGTGCTTGTCTAGCATGCATGAAGACCCGGGTTCGATTCCTCAGTACCACATACATAGAAAAAAGTCGGAAGTGGTGCTGAGGCTCAAGTGGTAGAGCTCTAGCCTTGAGAAAGTCCAAGGACAGTGCTCAGGCCCTGAGCTCAAGCCCAGGACTGGCAAAAAAAAAAGCATATATTTCAATGGTTCTTGTATGTTCAGGCAGCTGTACAGCCATCATCACAATTAGATTTGGAGCAGCTTTATCATTTCCAAAAATAAACCCTATGTACCTTCTCCATTTTCCTCTCCATTCCCAGGCCCAAACAATCATAATCTACTTTCTATCTCTGTGAATTTCCCCTTTCTGGACATTTTAAATAAACAACATTACAGTATGTATAATGTTGTTTATACTATATATTTCAATTACCATAGCATTGTCAAGGTTCACCTACGTTGTAGCATATATTAGTATTTTATTTTTTTGTTGTTTCCAAATAGGTCACAGTTTTAACCACTGCACTTTACTCATCTCTTAGTTAGTATTATTATTATTATTATCTTTCTATATATGAGAAAAGTACAGCTTAACAAAATGAAGTAAATTACCCAATGCTAGACAGACATCTAAAACAGATCTAAAACCTGCTGCTTTTAAAGTCATCCTCTCATAATCCTGTTCTCTTGTCTCTAGTGCATAGCTTTCCTTAGGGAAATTGCCTGCACCAGGAAAACTAGCCTCATGGGTGCTGGTATATTTCCATCCGTTGAGAAAATGGATTTAGGAATTAAGCTCAGAATCAAGCTGTGAGACTTTACACAAAGTACTTCATCTTTTTACTCTTTGGCTTCTTAGTGTATAGAAGAATAAGGATAACCATATATTAGACTTGGGTACATTACATGTAATTTGTGTTGCCAGCCATCCATGCCACTGTAAAACCCCAATCAATAATACAATTCTGCTCAAGTGGTAGAGTGCTGGCCTTGAGCAAAAATCGTCACCGTCATCATCATCATCATCATCATCTCAGGGATAATGGGCTCTGAGTTCAAGCTCCATGACCAGGGGACACACACACACACACACACACACACACACACACACACACCAGACCCAAACAATAGAATTCTGGGGCTGAGTGTATTGATGTATTCCTGTGATCCTAAGTATGTGTGATGGGGAGGATTTCTTTTGGACACAGCCAGAGGAAAAGCAAAGGCAAACTAAAGGCGAAAAAGTGCTGGGGTATGGATCAAATGGTAGCGTGTGTGCAAAAGGCCATAAATTCAAACCCTAGTACCACAAGATAATAATAGTAACACAATCATATTATAATATAATAATAATGTTATTCTTTGGGGAATAGACATTAGGTTTAGGACAAAGAAGGAAATTTTGGCAGAAGCAAAAGAAAGGGGAAAACAACTAAGTAATATCAGGCTGTTGTGGTTGTTTTCATGCCTCTGTTTCTAAGAGCAACATGGCAGGTTTTCAAGCACAACTTCATCTCCAGAAAGACATCCAGAGAGGATGTCCAGGGAGAGCTGCTCCACCCTTCCTTCCCTTAAACCTCCCGTGGGCACCCCACTTGTGGTTTATGTATTTCTACTCCTAAATTTCCTAAATTAATCTAATGCCAAAGGAATGAAAACTTTTGGTGGGAGTGGAGCAAGCACATTCCCCATGATGCTAAAATGAGCTGAAACAGAAACTTCCATAAGAGCATGCCAATTACATATTCTACCAAATGTGTTTTCTGCATTCCCCTTCATGCAATTAAAGAAGATAAGTATTAGGTTTGAGATTCACAGTAGGCTTCTGCATTTTGAAATGAAATCATTTATAATTAATTGAAAATTGTCTTTCTCAAAAGTAATGCAAGCCTATTTTTAAGATCTCACTAGCAGGTGCTGTATCAATTTGGAAATTGCAGACATAAAATAGGAGATATTGGAAAGACAACAATTAAAACATGCTCATTTCAGAAGAAGCATGAAAGGGGGAGGTTAATTAACATTGCAAGCTGTAAAAGAGCAAGTTATTTCAATCACTGAATGGAATTTTCTTCTTTTGCAAATAAAGCCTTTTATTCATTTATTCAGGTAATGTTCACCTCTCAGTAAAAGTACAATGGTTCTTCTGCTGCTTTCAGAAAATTCATTCCTTGTCAATATGTGTTTTTCCCCTTAAAGTTGTTCATGGAGAGGGAACAGAGGGAGGTAAGCAGTTCTAAAGACATTTTTAGGTAGTTCTGTTCAAGAAAACTGTGCATATTAGGCCTGAACCATTGATCCACACAGGCCTTGGCTCTTTGCACACTAATCTGAAATGTTTGTGGTTTGGAAATTGGAGGGTGAGGGAAACAGTACATTAGCAAGGCTACTTGGCTTCATCCAAGGCTATTAAAAATCATGCATGCATTAATTCAAAGAATAATTCACATGAGAAGGGGTATCAGGGTTCGAGAAGTAATGTACCCATTACATGACGTATGTAACTGTAACCCTTCCATACATTATCCTACAATAGAATACAATTTTACAAAGGAATAATTCAGGAGCATCAGTTACAATGAACCTTAGAAGCTGGTGGCTTGAGAATTGCTCTGGCCTCACAGAATTCTAGGTGCAAACAACCTCAACTTGGGTGGATATTAGCAAGCATGCTCTCATCCATAGTTTGTATCATTCCCTATCCTTTTCCTCCCATTGACTGAGGACTGACTCTGGCCTAGGGGACATTAGCAAGTATGACATAAAGGAAGACTTCTTGTCTTACAATGTTTACACTGGGGACACTCTCTTGAAGGCCAGGCATTATGCTATGAGAAGCCCAAATTAGCCCATGGGTAGAGAATGGAAGCCCTCACTGAGAGCTCCAGCTGAGCTCTCCACCAACAGCCAGCAGCAATTTGCCAGCCATCTGGGCTGAGTGAGCCACCTTGGAAGATGTTCCAGTAGCTGCTGCTGAAAGTCCTGCATGAGCCATATTAGCTAATGCTTTAAGAAGCAGAGATAAATCCTGTTCAAGTTACAGAATAAGTCAACAAATACTGTTTTAAGCTATGATTCTGAGTACTTTGTTTTGTGGCACAGTATATAACCAAACTAGTAGTCCAAACATAGCTGTAATGTAAACTTTCTTCTTTATATCTCCTGTCACGCTTTGTGAACCATCAAGAGGAAGGGAGACTGCCTCTGACCCATGATGACAGATTAAGAAGGCTGGCCCATGCCTTGACTTTACTAATAATGCTGTAATAGCATTGAAAGTGTCATCTCTTCAGCTCTTTTTCCTGTACCAAGGGCCATATGTGTTTACATACAGCATAGCATTGTGTCCACATAATGATTCTGTGAGTTAAAAAGAAATGCTGACATATGATAGAAGAGGAAAATGAGACTTGAAAAATATAAGTCATTCATTCAGTATGAACCAGCTCAATATTCTATTAGTAGAAGAGGGGTGTGTGTGTGTGTGTGTGTGTGTGTGTGTGTGTGTGTGTGTGTGTGTGTGTGTGTGAGAGAGACAGAGAGAGAGAGAGAGAGAGAGAGAGAGAGAGAGAGAGAGAGAGCATGAGAGAGACAGAGAGAGAACGAGAGAGAGAAGGAGAGAGAGAGAAATCACAACTTCTCTCTTCTAGGAGTAAAGAGAAAGAATCCAAACTCTTCAGACTACTAGTTTCTATCTAGCCACTGGCCACTCACGAGGCTCCATTAGTGAGCTTCCACCACCAATGTGGAAACACAAATGTTCATCATATGCTGGCCTAGTCTTTGCTATTCCCTTGGGGAGACAGATATGAAGAGGACAGGGCTAGGAAAAGGTGTGCTGTTACTGATTGAGGGTTGGGTCCCAGATGCCAGCACTGATTCTTATTGAGCTAGGATGGCTCACATGGGACTCGATGAACACTTTCCCTTATGTCTTTCTAACGCAGACACAGGCCGATATATCTTAACTGCCGTGTCTCTTATTGATGACTTGAAAGAAGGAAAAGAAGAGGTTGAAGGAAAGAGGGGCCTTGGGAGGGACTAACATGTTAGTTCGCAGTTCATGATAGCTTTTCAACGTATGGAAGCTTTGAAAGCAGAATCTCTATGTCTATTGCAATGTGCTATATGTTACTAAACTACAAAGGGACAAGAGAGGGAAAGACAAGAAGGAGAAGGGAATGAGGATGGGTTTCACAGGGGAAAATATTCCCTTAGTGGTTAAAATCTGCTTCCTACCTTCTCCTTCAGCCTGGTCCTCCTCCCGCTGATAAATGCCATTCATTTGTAAGTCTATCTGCCCTGCAAAATTGTCAGCTCTCTGACAAAAGCTGCAACTCTGTTTTATGCAGTGCTGACATGAACATTGTTAAGATGATTGAGAATGAATAAGAAATGTTCTTAATTTCCATAGGTCCTTAGTTCCTAGCATCTTGGCCCTGTGTCTACAATCTATGCTCTAGTTCCTCAGATTCTCTGAGCCATAAAACACATGACAAGAGGACATTCAGAAAAGTACATCTGGCCAAGATAGAGAATTGCAAATCCTTGATTTCTACCCTCCTCCAAACTCTCTTTTGAAGAAAGTGAAGAATACATCTGCAGAGAAGAACCATGAAATAGTCATTTATTCATGAGACTGTAGGTCCAACATTAATCTCTATCTCCAGTGTCCAGTGAACAAACCTGAGTGATGTGAAGGGCTCTGTCCAACCTAAAGGAGTCCACAAGGAGGCTCCTTCCTCCCTCTGGACCTACAGTCAGGGTGATGTTAACTGAGTCCATGAAAACTCAAACCAAGGACAAGCAAGCGAGAGAGACAACATTTGCCAGTTTAGCTAGCTTTGTGGGCAACCGTAGTGCTTTCCTAGATTACAGCAGTCACAAGGCAGTGACTTTCTCACCCCTGTCATGGGGAAGAAAAAGAGGAAGAAAGAAATCTCGTCATTAAATTATCTGGAAGAACGGCTGACATGGGAACCCAGACTTAACCCCTTTCCTTGTTACCAAAAATGTTCCAGCCATTCCACTGTAGTGTCAGTGAATATAACCTGAAAATTATAAAATCAGGTTTATCTTTCAAAGTGGCTATGGACGCAAAGGCCACAGGAGCTCTGCGGTTATGGATATTGATGGCTTGTTTGTCCTGAAATGCGCAATCTTCTGCTCATTTTGGACTTTAGCTCTAGTACTTTCCTGCTTTCCTGTCACATCCTTGGTTCTGTCCTTCTTCATCTTGAGGCTTGGTACTCATACCTGTCTCTCAGAAAACAGGGCTTTTCTTCCAATCAGCTTTGGACTCTTCATATGTTATCTCTTTATATTCCTGTTTTCCTTGCTGGAATGTGGGTATCAGTCAGTCAGTCATTATATACACACATACATAATAACTATTCACAAGCATTTCATGACTATATAACTATATTCATGTAGTCAAAACTCCACATTTCTCTGTGCCTTTTATTGATAAATGTTTTTGTAAGACTCAGATCACATTGCTCTCTTGAGCTCTTTTGTTTTCTTTGGGTGATATTTTAGAAATCAGTTTAAAGTATCCTTGATATCACTTGAAGGTTGTGAAAGATTTTCACACTTAATGGAAGAGGCAGGAGGCCTCTCCTCACACTTTCCACTCCTCCCATCTCAATCACGTGGATGAGGACAGTCTAGAACATCGTGATGCCAGTTCATAGTGAGTACCTCTCGCCAATGCTGCTTCATTCTCCCAAATCTACAACCTCAGGCCTGACAATTCGAGAGACTGAGCATGAGTTAATCCTTAATGTTAAGTCAAGTCAACATCATATACATCCATTGCTTAACTCAAAGCACACTTCAAAGGCAGGACAGCAATCCTGAGTAAAGCTTGCCTTGGCAGCTATCTGATTAAGATACGACTCCATCTTTCTAGCGAGATCATCTAGGTAGACAGCTTGACAGTCCAGGGTCTCGATGGAAAGACTCACCTCGATTTCAGGATGCACAGTGAAGGAAGAAGAGAGTGAACCACCCACAGAAAATGCCACTATCCCACATTTCCCTAATGCCTCACCAGAACAATCATCTTGTTTGTAGTCCTCCCACTAGTGGTGTCGTTCCTTCAGCCAGCCAAGGCTGTAATCCTCCAACTTGTGCTTCACTGACAAGGACAGGGGTAGCTCCAGGTGCTTTCATTGCAGCTGGGATAGCAGTCATGCACCACCAGGTCTAATCATTGAGTGAGGTGGCATCTTGTGAATTTTTATGCCCAGGGTTTTATGTTTGAACACCCATCTGCCCATCACTGCCTGTCAGGTAGCTAGGATGACAGACAGGCTTGTGCCACCACTGCCCTCGAGATGCCCAGTTTCTACACACACAGTGGTTCTGCTTGGCAGGTGAACTTCTGAGATCTGGAATTCTCACCCCTTGGTCTCATCAATGCACCCACTGATGCCATCAAGGCATGGCAACTGCAAGCCAATTAAGGGACACCAGAGGAGAGTGGGAAGGGGAGAGAATGGCCATTAGTATCTCTAAGTCTCTTTCTATGCCCACGCTTGCAGATCTTCTGGAGATTGTCTTCATCCCAGGCTTTCAAGCAACATCTACCCCAGAAGGTAGTTCTTGGTTCTGATTGGCTCCATTAAGCCCACGTCCCAGATTTCATCTTAGCACTCACGTGGAGCAACAGGACACTGCAGCATGGAACAACAAAATATGCTTTCCTTATCCTGGAGTAAAACAATCTACCCACTTCACAAATCTACCTACTTATCACTTAGTAGCAGAAGGAAGAGCAGGAACAAGATAAAGACTAAAGAAAGAATTTGAGAGACTGTAAAAGGCTCCAGAAAGGAAGTCATACCTCTTGAGGATATTGTCCATTAGAGAATGTATATCTGTCACTGAAGTCATGCCAGTCTGTTTCTTCACCAATTACCACATATGAATCTGCTGTTAACCAAGGCGGGTTATAGCTTTAAAAATAAACATTCAATTCTTGGCATGTGTTGCAATACTTCCTCTGTTTCAAACTTAAAACTGAAGCCACCCACAGGAGCGCTGTCTTAATCAAATACAGTGAAGAAATAAACCTTCTCACAGAAGACCTTCAAGACTGGTATTTAGCAGCCAGACTCCAATAGGAATACAAACAGGTTGTGGAAGCGTCTCTGGGCAGGGCAGGGATACACAACAAGCCTTCTCAAATCTACTCTTCCTCAGAAATATAATCCCATAGATGTATGAAACAAATCTCCTTCAGCATACAAAAGGTCTGATTCCAGGAATGATAATGCCCATTATGCCAATCTCTATAGAATAATAGGTAACAGAGTGTTCATACATTCTCTGTATGACTTATAATGACCATTCTGGTTCCCTTCCAGTATTTACTTTCCTCTAAAATATACTAATCTTTTCCATAGACAATTCTCAACTAAAACATGATTTGTATGAAGTTAGACACTGTCTAACTCTAGACAGCACTGACCTCATAAAATAACACATGCACACACACACACACACACACACACACACACATACACACACACACACAGAGGATGTGTCAACATGTCATTTTATTCATGCATTAGGGCTGAATTATTTGCTTTAATTCATGTCATTTCATCTTCCTGACCCATGTTCTTGGCCTTTAACCTTTTAGTCTGTCTTTCTGAGAAAAAAAAAAAAACTCCCTTTGCTTCTTTTTTTTTCCCCAAAAATTTTATTGGGGGAACATTACAAAACATTTACAGTACAATGTTTACAGTCACAATCTGTAGTGAACTGATTCCCCAAAATACATTACAACTCAAGTTGACTTATCTTGTTACATTCAAAAACCTACTTCTGTCAATGTAGTCCAGAGAATCCATACATAACAGTGCTCCAACTGTACCTACAAACCTAAGCTACTGGTCATTCATCTGCTGTCCAGGAAAGCTTTAGACATTCTTTCCTTTCTACATGGAAAAATAATTGTCCAAGTTTTGGAATTTTCTGTCATGAAACAAGGCATCTTCATGTTCTGCATACATCATCTCAGCACTATGAGGTGGTGGCCTCTCTATAACTATATAACAAGTGGTTAACAAAAAATCTTTTCCTTTTGTGCAATTGAACCCATCCTACATTCAGAGTCTCTCAAGCACTAATAAACACAACCTTTGCTTCTTATATTCAGCCTTGAACTTGGGATTTTTCTATGTAATTGATAAAAGTCTGAAGCCAGCCTGCCTTCTTGAATACAAATCCTGATGCCCCCATGTATTCATGGTATGTTATTTTCATTTTTTCAATCTTAATTTTCTCCAGTGCAAAGTAACACATGCCTCTTTGAATTGGTGAGATGGTAAAATGGTACATGTACAAAACAATCAGAGTAATACCTGGCACATAGAATTGCTCAATAAATGATACCACTTGTGAGACATTTTTCTACCACTCCGAAGCCAGGTGGGCACTCAAGTCAATCTAGGGGAAAAAAGTACTCAATGCAGCTCTATTTCAGGTACTTCACCCCTGTTCATTTACAACAGGTTCAATCCAGCAGATGGAGGAGAGAGCAGGGATATCTGTGTGATACCTATTGTACCAACACAGAGAAAGGCATTATATATAACAAGCACTGATATTTGTTCATCTGCCGACTAAGTTCTTGTTGGAACCAGCTTATTTAATTGGATCTCCACAGTATCTTAATTAAACACAGAAGATTTTTCCTTTCCCTTTTTTAGTTGACTTTATATCAAAGAAACACATACTTCGTATTTTATTAGACAATAAAAGTAAGAAATAACCCACTATGTATCTTTATCATCTGTTTTTGGTTACCTATCCTTGAATAGTCACAAATCTGGTATATTGTATGCACATTTGTTTATTTATTTATTTGAAATAGGGAAGGGAAGGGGAAAAATAAGATGATTTGGAGGGGCTGGGAGGAAAGAAATTGGGAGAAAAACATAGAAAAGGGTATCAATGTTCAAGAAGTAATGTACCCACTACCTGAGGAATGTAACTATAACCCCTCTATACATCACGCAGACAATAAAATGCAATTTAAAAAGAAGAAACCATGAAATCATTAGCCATTCAACCAACTAACATTTATTTGAACAGGCATTGCCTTTCAGTTGTTAACACAAAACTAACAACCTTCAAATCATTGAAGATTAATGGAAAGCATATAATTAACTTATTGAGCCAATGGTGCTGATTATAGATACAATAGAAAAGGAGATGTGGCTCAGGGATACAGTACCTCCTTAGCAAATGTGTGGCCCTAAGTTCCAACCCTAGGACTTTCAATTAAATAAATAAGTAAATAAATAAATAAAATAGATCTGAAACTACATACACGGGAGTAGGTCCTAATAATTCATTTATTCATTCTGTAATACTTTTTTGAGCCCTATTTATGTATTAGTTTCTGCACTACTTTTCAGGCACAGACAGAAGACATAGTGTTCTTTCTTCCCTGAAGTTCTGTATGGTACAACAGCCAGGCAGTTATGAAAGCTGACTGCTCTAAGTCAGGCTTGGCAACCTCATTCACCTTCCCCAGAATGTATACCTTCAGAGCTGCTTCAGCACTGCAGTTTGCAAGTTAAGTGCCATAGAATAATGTCATCAGAACAAAAGCACCTCAAGAAGAGGAGGAGCTGGCAAAAAATGTAAGAAAAGCAGCTTCATCAACATCTATTAGTTCTCAAAGGTCAGTCAGTGAATGATGGACAAACATTGGGGTCATTTGGAATGTCCTGGTATATCACTAGAGAATTTCCTTAATTCTTATTCTTCATCAATTTTAGTTTGTTTTTCCCCTTCACCTCCTAATAGACTAGAAGGAAGAGAGGGTATCATCCTAGAATTAATAGCTAAAAGACTTACTAAACATCTTCCTTCAGATTGATTACTGCTTCTGGAAATTTCTCTTTTAAAGACTATTTTTCTTAACCTCTGAAGGTGAAACCAGCTGAAAAATTGAAGAAAATTAGAACGCAATACCTTCTGTGCATAGGTTTTGGTGATTATGTGCATGGAAGAGAAAAAATATCTGTTGATATCAGAAATAATTGAAACTACCTCTCAGCTACCTTTCTCTGCAGAAAGAATTTTTTTTTCCTGACAGTTAAAAAAGCTAGGCCCTTCATAACTAGGCTTGAAATCTATTTGTTTCACAGGTATTTTAAGTTTTATTTGTGGCTTGAACACTGGAAATTTCCAAAGTAGATTTCATAAGTAGCATTAAGCCCTGGCCATGGCTGTGGTTGGAAGAAGCAATGGAATAGACTTTAGTTGGGTTGTTGATCCTCAAATTAATTTCCAGACTTTTTCCATTTTTAATCAACAGAATCCTTCCTATTAGTAACATGGTACTTTTTAGTGAACTTCTTGGAATATCAGTCAGATCCCCAGATCTATTTTAAAACTTCCTTTGTAACATCTGGTCTTGGAGGAAATAAACTTGTAGAAAATAAGAATCTAGATTTTAGAATCAGATGGGAAGTGGGAAGAGGATGAGAATTTTGCTATAAAAAAATCAATGAAGCAGTCAATAAGAGTAGAAAAAGCACTTGCTACAGAATCCTACACACACACACACACACACACACACACACACACACACACACATCACTCCTTCATTGCCATGAGTGAATGGATCTTCTCATTAGAAGTTACAAGTTGTTGACCTGGAAAGAAAGTATTGGGTTCAATTTTGATTGACAGAATTATAAAGGCCCAGCCTGGGAAGGTATTTCCAACTCTTCTTAGATGACACCAATCACAATCATCCTTCCTTGTCAGTCTTATTTTAAATATCTTCTATGGTGACATACTTGACTTTCAAGAAAGCTATCTTCCAAGAATTCTGCTCAGGAGAATAGTTTTTGTTGCATGGAGCTAAGAAAAAAACTCCTTTTTCAGAAAGTCTATTGTCAATTTTGTCAAGTGGAAGTACTATCTTTTTACTCTTCTATTGCATCCTTTTCCAGCTTCTT
Source organism: Megascapheus bottae (assembly GCF_031878675.1). NCBI lineage: Eukaryota > Metazoa > Chordata > Mammalia > Rodentia > Geomyidae > Megascapheus > Megascapheus bottae. Next base: position 51,746,893 of record NC_143517.1, read on the forward strand.
CTATGACTTTCATATGGAATGATCTTTTGTGGACAAGAGGGTTTTCTTGCTGGCCTTTTCCTCAAAAAGTGGAGATTTTGGCATAGGTCAATAGCTTGAAGCAGAAAGTCTGGAGAGTCTGAGTTTGTTTGATGAAACTGTACATTTCTCATCTATACTAGTACTACAGCCATATCTACTTCCTCAGCCAATTAAAAACAATCTAGTCTTGATGATGTAGTTATCTATGCTTTCCAAGCCTACTCAAGAAATATGTCTATTTGTTGGGAAAACAGCTAAGTCTACAATAAGGTGATAGAAACAGTGTAAAAGGAAAGAGAGATCATAAAACTTTGTAGCCTGGTTATCAAGGAAGAGTACTTTTGGAAAGAACTTCAAGGTGCAAACAGAGTAAAACAAGAGGTGAAATCTTGAAGCATCAAGGTGGTTTAGTAATGGGATTCTCTTGATATCCCCTGAGAAATATAACTATACAGCTTCAATTGCTTTGAAATGCTTTTAACTGTTAAGTCTATATTCTCTTAAGTAGGATATACCACCATGGCTAGACCACATGGGCCACTGAATTTATAAGATTATGTACATTAAAAATAAATCCTAGCATAATTATCGTGATTTGTATGCATAGTAATTTTACTATAAATGAGACAAAGTGATGAACTTTTAGTAATAAACTGCACCAAGGAGTTTACATTTATTACCTCATGTAGTCCTTATCACAACCTTTTAAAGCTATTCTAATACTCATGTTTCAGACAAGGAAGCTTTAAAAGAAAGATAAAAGGAACTACCTACAGATCTACAAATAAACAATGTCAAGATTTCAGAAGTACGGCTGCCTATCTAAATCTCATACCCATAGTAACCCCTGAGCAGAATGGACTCCATGGTTGACTAAAAGAAAAAAAGTTAAGTAAAAGAAAAAATAAAGGCTAGATTTATGAATCTAATATCCAGGAATGTTCTAATAATCCAGGAGGTTTATGGTACTTAAAGCATGTTTCACAGTAAAACTGTAAAACATTAAGATTAGATCTAAAACCAAAGCAATAACTAAGATTTCTGGAACATTCCTTAACAAAATTCCAGTTTCCTCCTTAAGAGGTGAAGGCATGAAAATCAAGATTTCAAGATAAGCCAGGAGAAAGTTAGTAAGAGCCTATCTCAAAAACAAAAGAGCTGTGGCTCAAACTGTAGAGTACTTGCCTAGCAAACTTGAGATTCTAGGTTCAATCTTTAATACTAAAACAACAACAAACACTTCACTCTCATTTCTCACACTTGATTGTACAATTTTAACAAATAGGGGTATCTCCCCCTTGAAAAACACATCAATTTAGAAACCTTAAAACATAAAACTGGGTTCATGAAATGTAATTGATAAAGCTAACTCTTTCCTAGCTGGCATTTTATGGTTTCAGTTAAAATGCAAGCTAAACTGAATTCCATCATAGACTATACTTCATAATAATTGTAGCCTATTTGTATGCAAATAGTGGAATGGCATCTCTCAATTTCAGACTCTGGCTATAAACTTACATGAGTTTAGAGCAACTTCTAATTATGCATCTGATATAATAAGTATTGAATCAATGAGAAATTCTAGCACCAAATTTGAGTGTTAACACTCATTATTCACTATTTGAACCTGGTATGTCTTTATGATAAAATGTGTTGGGTGGTACCATTGTTTAGTAATTGAACTGACACAGTTATTTAATTTCTCAAGCTACAGTGTTGGAAAAATGGGGGAGGGGAATGATGATTCTGATAGGATTATATGGCAATTGAATATTATAAAGTATATAAAGTACTCAGAAAAATATATGTAGATCAATACATTAATTTTTTTTCTTTCTTTACCAGTCCTGGGGCTTAAACTCAGGGCCTGAGCACTGTCCTTGAGTTTTCTCAAGGCTAGAGCTCTACCACTTGAGCCACAGCACCTCTTTCAGGCTTTTCTGTGTATGTGGTACCAAGGAATCAAACCCAGACCTTCTTGCATGCTAGGCAAACAATCTACCACTAGGCCAAACTACTGGCCCCCAATTTTTTTTCTATTCTCTGTTGAGAAATCACTTTAAGGGTCATTTTGTAGCTCCAAATAGCCATATCCTGCTGTTGTATAGCAAGAAAACAGAGAAGCCATATTTTGAAGAATAGAATTGGGAGTCTTTATTAAAAGGCCAGTGACTGCATGGTGGACTTTTGTCTCAAAGACCAGCAGCCAGCAAACACACTTATTAATGTTAGCAAACTGAGCCTGAAGACTGGAGAGGAAAGAAAGAACAAAACAACACCAACAAACCAATTCAGCTCCAATGGAGAGCTTCAGTGTAATGCCATGGTGATAGGAGAAGAGCTAGGAGACAGGAGACCAACACGGAGACATGTGGCATGGCATCATGGCATCTGAGCTAGTACAGGGCCTAAAAGATGTGAGGGTCAGTGGGCAGGATGACAGGAAACTCAAGTCCCAGACACTGGACTGACAGGTTAGTAACCTATCATCTAAGTCCATACCCCTGCCTCCCGGGATTCAGAAACGCCTATCACCTGGGTGGATGGGGATTCCCCTTCTCCCACGATGAAGACAAGATGCCTACCCCATCCACCATGAGGCCAAGGTGGTGTCAGCCAAACCCAATCTTCCGCATCACTGCTACAGATGCCCTTCCCCGCAAAGAGTTCCTCCAGGATTCCATGACAACCTTTAATGTAAAAACAAATGCAGCATTTGATAGGAGCTATTGTAACAGGACTTAAACACATAGAACAAGAGCAGGACAAGACACAAAAAAGCCGTGCCCTGGGTATACAAGTTTCTCAGCTAGGGTCACATGACTGCATTGGCACGAATGATGCCTGCCTAGGCCCTGTATTTCTAAGGACAGAATCCATGGAAGGAAGATAACATTTTTTATAGATGTTTATTTCCCCATTAATAAAAGAAAATTACTTTGTTGGTTGGGAGCCCAGATTTTAAAATTACTCCCTTGGCTGTATCTAAAACCAATTCAATATTTTAAAACTCAAATTTGTTTGACATAATAGAGTTGAAACTGTCAGATCTTATGACATGGTCAGTTATAAAATGCTCCATGGGACAAAATAGGGTATATTGGGGGGAGTGGGAAGAGAAAAACTGTCATCATTTATGTCCAGGGGGGGGCAAAGGAAATGCCTAGAACAAACCTAGCTTTGGCTGGGCGGAAGATATTTATACTGTTTGTTGATGGTATACTGTGACTAAAGATCAGGCATTGAATACCAGCAAGCAGATCTTGGCTTAAGTTCAGGTTTTGCCCTTCCATCTCTGGTGACACTGGGTAAGTTACTGACTTTGTTAAGTGTCAGGGATTTTTTTTTATCTGTAAAATGAGGATCATAACATTAATTTCATTATGTGAAGGAGGATAACATAAATAAAGCACTTGGCTTGGTGCCTCTACATTCTAAGTGCTCAGTACGTGATAGCTGTTAGAGTTATTTTGTGGATGTTTTTCATATTAGCAGCTACTATGTGTTAGGTCATCTACTTCTTTTGCCTCTTGTCCTTCAAATTATAAATGGCCTGTCATATTATTATTAATGCCCCTATTTTGTAAAGGAGAAAGTAGACCATTGTGCCATGGGCCAAATCGTTAAGAGACAGCAAAAGGAAGATAAGAACCTAGATTTACTGACTTTAAAACTCACATTATCTTTAGAGCAGATCCTAAGAATATGTAGAGGGTTCAAGACAACAAGGTGAGACTCGGAGTGGAGCTAGTTCAGATAACAGGATGGGAGGTTGAGTGAGGTAGAAACCTACTATGTTGAAATTCCTGATGATAATAGGGAGGATTATGTTCAGGATTTTGCAGAGAAGGGGAGGGGAGGAATCAGCTGAGCTGCAGGTGTGTTGCAAGCAAATACAGATGTAGGCAAAGACAGAGGGGATGCAGAAAATCAGGCAAATTACCATATCAGCAACTAGTTGGTTGGTAATTTAAAAAAAATCTTTCCCAAGAGTTTCCTTGAAATCATGGAGACAAAGTCTTCAACCTGTCACTTCAGAGGATCCAAATTTACACATGGTCACTGCTCCACCATTCTCCAAGTATAGGACTATGAAATGCACCGTTTCTTTCTCTTGCCTATTGCACCATGACTTTGAGCTAAATGACAGCAAGCACTCTTTCTCCATGAGCATGGATTCAGAGACTGTACTCTTTTGCCTCAGTCTTGCTTCTGTAATCCATAACACTGGGGTCTATTGTAGAGTCAGCACATACAGGTAAAAGGGGAAGACACTACTATAAATATGTCCTTGACAAAAATCCCTAGTCAATCACAGTACTTAAAAAAGTGTAACCTAGAAAACCTCACACTTATGCCTCAATAGATTTGATTTAGCATGCGATAATATTGGCCAAAGTCGAAAGCGCTATAGTCATAGCTGCTTTATATTTTTATTTAAATTTTATTGTAAAGGCTATATACAGAGGAGTTACAGTTATATAAGTCAGGTAATGAATACATTTCTTTAAGAAAAAGAAAGAACTATAAACAGTGCAATTAAAAAACCCCTCTGGTTTCCATTTCTTGGAGTTCATTTCAATAGCATTATTTTATATAGTCATATTCACATAGCTATTTAGCCACTGTGATCCTCTCCTCTCCTAAGAATATCTTTTTTTGTTGTTTTCACTGGGCAATGCTTAGAGTGCTGTCATCAAAGGAATGTCATCAAAGGAAGCAATAAGATTCCAATCCAGGTTCACAAACTTTACGGAAAGAAACCATAACTCTACATTTTACAGCATCTCAATTAGATATATAAAGACCACAACAGAAGCAAAGAAATAATCTAGGAAATAATAAGCGCATCTTAGAGCACACATGATCCCTGACCTCTAATGATTCAACCCTGTTGTTGTTATTACTTTATAAGGGTGTAAGGGCACTGCATATTTAGCAAAACAAAACAAAAAACTTCAAATTTTTAAACTTTTCTGAGGCTAGCATATGTGGGTCTGATTCTCTGTTGCAGTACTGGGCAGTCGCCTCGAGCTAGCTCCCACAAGGATAAACAATCTCTATGCTGCACAGTATACTAGGTAGCTCGGTTATGAAGTCCGGTAGATTAGATTACTGCTAAATGCATTCTCAATTCATGATGGGCTTGTCAGGCTATCACCCCAGCGTAAGTGGAGAAACATCTGTATTGTTGAGGCTGGTGAGCATTGCTAAGACTGTTTTCTGAAGGTTTCACATCAATATGCTCTCTTGGGGATCAATGAGCAATAAAGAACTATGGCAATGCAGGACAATCACTCACTACAAACCCAAAGGAACCCAAACATCAGAAAACTTTCCCCTGGGAAATGTTATTGCAGCAGTTAACTAGGAGATGAAAGGAAGATTATGTGGGCACATGGTCCATTGATTCCCCATACTCTTCCAAGCTCACTGATTTTGCAGTACCTGCCTTCTCTCTTGGGCCACATATACAGCCCCAAGGGAGGCTATTGTGGATGAGGTTAAAGTATGATCAAGAAATTCTATGAAGACTCTCATTTCCAATTAATTGGCAAAAGCTTTGGGATTGTAGCTGTGCTCATTACTATGCAGAGATCCATTCAAAGGCCTGTCATTCACAAAGTCATCCTGTTGTCACTCTTTCTTGGGTAACTCTAGGGCAGCGGAGGAAGAATGTCAGTACAGTGCAGAGGTGGAGGGCTCCACTGAAGAGCCATGTAAGCCCCTGAATCTATGGGAAAGCTAATGCCACCTCACCACGTGTTTCTTCTTTCCATCTCTGTTTTGGTCTCTCAGTATTCCACCTCTTTCTATGGTGTTCGCAGAGCAAACTGTCCCTGCTGACTAGTGGTGTCCCTCTGGACCTCTCTTCTACATTCCTCTTGAGATGTTGCTCCATGAGTTACCTCCTTCTCAGAAGTAATGCAGGTAATAACCACTCAAGCAACATTAGCCTTATTTCTGAGTGTTTATTACTTCTTCTCCTCGAGCCAGGAGAACATGCCTTCCCTTGAGCCTGCCACTCTTCTTGCTGATTTCTTGTCCCAACAGTATTCCTAGAGGAATAACATGAGTATCACTGTCTCTGCCTCTGTCAAGCCCCCAAATTCACTTTTGTCATCATGACTCCAAGAGAAAGGACTTCCAGTCAGCCATGCAGACATTTGTATCAGGTTATAAATTAAAGGCTTCTGTTTATCAGAAATAGAAATGGGATGCAAGTTGCTCAGGAGTAAGAGCGAATGAATGGTGCAGGCCTTGCTTTACTTCACACACCCTAACCTTGGAAAGAACAAGAATAGACTTGACTAGAACACGAGCAGCATGTTCTGAATGACTGTCCATCTGTTTCTAGTAGGTTGAGAAATGTTCTTTCTGCCAAGGGCTATTTGGACATTTATAACATCATCCAAAGGCCTTACAAAATTGTCAACAGAGGCAGATGGCCATGAGCAGCTGATAAAGAGCATATAAGAAGTATTTCATGGCCTATCATGTAGCACATGATTTCATAGAACGTATACTGCCCAAAATGCAAGGTCCATAGTCTGGGGCCAGCAGGAAAAAGGGGCCACTCACCACTTGAGTCTCCCATTTTAAATTTTGACTTCCATTTTGTTGAGAAAAATGTAGGGAAAGGTCAAATTTGGCCTTATGACTTGAGTCATATGGCAAACTCTTGAACCATTCAAAGTTTATGGTGGTTTGGCTTATCCAGGTCCTGTGTCTATGAGGCTGGCTGGTGTGGGGTAGAAAGTGGTACTATAATATTATATAGATGTTTACTTGTTTATTTGAAATAGGAGGGGGAAAATGAGGGGAGGGTGTGGGGGAGGGAAATGGAGACACAAACATGAGAAGGGGTATCAATGTGTGAGAAGTAATGCACCTTCTATCTGGCGAATATAACTGTAACCCCTCAATACATTAAAATTTTAAAAATCTTAAATAAAATGCTCTAGAAATAAAAAGAAAGTGGTACTAGAAAGAAACAGGCAAACCATATATGTGGATACAGAGGAAATAACAGCTGCCATGCTTTGTGTCTACTTGAGAGACATCTGTGTGCAACTGAGAATTGTGCAGAATAAAACAAAACATGGTGGAAATTTGGGGAGTCATTATCAACATCAAATGGTCATTAACACACAGCAGAAATAAATAGTACTTTTGCATTTCTAGTCGAGACATATTCAAGACCTTGGATTAAGTGGGCGTAATAAATCTTTGTTGTTTGAGCTAGTTGATTTGGAAAGACTTCCAACAGGCTAATGTCTTGAAATATTAGGTTTACTGACCCATCGCTCTCTTTCCTCTAGAAGACTCTTGTAGTTTTAATTCAAGTATAAGACCTTACAAAATTCCTGCCATGGTTACAAGTTGATGCCCAGGGAAGAAGCAGTTATCAGATAAATCTGATAACAAAAAAAAGAGACTAGAGAGCTAGGGGAAGCTGGGCTGCAGAGGCAGTAAATCTTTCCCAACTGGAATTCAGCACACAGTGATATCAAGAGGGTGCTATTATCCCCATCAGCAGAAGAAAGCATGGGGCAGAGAAAGATGTGCTACAGAAAGGCCCTGAATCAAGTGTGCTGAAGAACCCACAGGATGTAGTTCAACTCCATTTACAGATGAAACTAAGAATTTAAAGAACCTTCCCAAGTTTGTCTGGTTAGATAATACCACATTTAGATTCGCACTCAATACCAGTATAATAGGCCAATTCAAAAGCACTGCATTTGGAAGCTAATAATTTTTCACTCTTAGCTTACTGCTCTTTCTACCATGTTACCAGCTTCCTTGTCTATTCCAGAATACTGAGCAAAGCCTATTGCAAAAGTGATTTCTTTGCTCTCTTTATATGTATAAGGTAGACAGGAAACAGGATGCTCCCCACTTAACACCTAATGGGACTATTGTGACCAAGGCTTTGATGACAAACAGTCCAGTCAGGATGTCACTGACTGCAGCAGGGCTGAGATCCCTGCCAAAACTCTGGCCTTTGCTCTTGGTTATCATGATTCCCCCAAATTCAGCTGATTCTAGGACCTGCACCAGTGATGGTTTTTGTTTTGAGTTATTTTATATTGGTCCTGGAACTCAAAATCAAAGCCTAGGAGCTGTTTTAAGCTTTTATCTTCTAGAGTAGGGCTCTACCTCTTGAACCACAGCTACAATTTCAAAGTTTTTGCCAATTAATTGGAAATGAGAGTCTTCATACAATTTCCTGACTGACTGGCTCCAAACCGTGATCCTTAGATCTTCAGCCTTCTGAGTAGCTAGGATTACAAGCGTGAGCCACCAGTCCCTGGCAGAAGTGATTGATTTTTTAAGTGAGCTCATCCTCCAGGTTCTTAATTTCAGTTCTTCCTGTTTTATATTCTGAGCCTGTCCTTTATATTCAGTCTCTCATAAAGAAAAGTTGTTATACTAGAACTGAGTGACTCCGTCTGCCTTGTTCCTCATTTCACATTGTATTTTTACATTATCAAGTAAATTAAAATCCATACATTATAGATACGTGCATTATGGAAACTCATTTAAAATTCTGTTTAGCAGACATTTTCAGGACTTTTGCTGATTCAATGAATACCACACTTACCAATCAGGTGTAAATCAACATTTTGCTATGGGGAGTACATTAATTCCCGCTGGCCTGATAGGGTCTAGTTGGCAATTTCTAAAGTATTAAATGGTCTCCATGTGCTTACAATGTCACTCTTCAAAGAGAAGAGAGAATATCCCTTATAGAAGTACCACAAGAACAGAAAAACCAGTTTCTCCGAAGCCATGTTTGATTTAATTCTCTGTTGTTACTATTTTGAAAATCTTGAAAAAGCATTCTAACAAGGGGCCATCATGATCATTTTGCCCTAGAAAATGCATGTAAAACAGATAGTTTTGTCATCCACAACTATTTAATAAACATTTATTCCAAGTTAAACATTGAGCTTTTCTTGCATCATCCAATTTAATCTTTATAATATTGATTAGTCACATATATTAAATTCTAGGCACTGTCTCAGGCTCCAAAGATATGAGAATAAACAATATCACCATGTCACCTCAAACTAAAGACATAAGTAATTTCAATATGTAAAATAATAATGGGCTGAGGTAAATATAATATGAAGGACCTATCTTAAGCAAAGTAGCCAAAAAAGGCTTTTATGAAGTCCCAAGAAGTAAGTTCTTGTTCCCATTTTACAGATAAAAAACTGACCCTCTCTAGGAGTATGGCTTAGTGGTAGTAAGCCCACCTAGAAAGTGCAAAATCTTGAGTCAAGCCCCAGGACCACCATGATGACAATATAAACAAGCCTGGCTTGTTTTTTCAGAAGGTTGAGATAGAAGAGTTGCATTTTGAAGTTAGCTTGAATAGGAAAAATCCATGATTCTGTTATGTCCAATGAGCTACTCAGAAAAAAAGTTGAAAGTAGAGCTGTGAATCAAGTGTAGAGTGCTATTATTGGAGCAAAAGAAGTTCGGGGACAGCTTCCAGGCCTTGAGTTAAAGCCCCAAGATCAGCTCACACACACACACACACACACACACACACACACACACACACACACACACACACACAAATAAATAAAGTAATAAATGAAGTAATAAATAAATAGCTATTTCCCTTATTTGTAAGTAAAGTCTGACCACATGTTCGGGTGTTATCAATACACATTTCTGACTAATGGAGTGCACCAACCTAGAGAAAGTTGCTTTTCTTACTATACAGATTCTTCCTTCATCCCAAAGCTTAAGCAATGACTCTATTTTCTAGTCAAACGCCACCTCACTTACTGTGCTTTCATCACCGTCATCATCAATCATTATCTAATTATTGTTGCTGTTGTGGTTGAAAACTTCCCTACGAACATACAATCCAATAACCCATACTTCAAGATAATACCAAAGCCCTCTCTCAGGTTTCTAAATTCAAATCTCACCACATCCCTCCATTTTATTTCTGTTTTTATAGGAATATAGGAGTCATTTAAAAACTCCCTGTAATAATCTTTTTTGTGTGTGATTCTCCTGCAGATTTTCTGAGCCAAATATAACATTATAAGATCTGACTAATTCATAGCAAAAATAACCACTTCCCAGCCCGCATAGAATTTTCTTTCTTTTCCACACAATGTTTTATTAATGTCTTATGGTCAACCATAAAAGCCAGATCTCTTTGTACTGTATGGGTGTGTGCTGAGTCTCAGTTCTCTACATCTACCTCTTTGTTAATGGTTGGGGCCTAGTGATTAGCATCATACGTGGCACACAGCTGACAATTCAAAAGTGAACCAATTCGCACTGAATTATATCCTGTCTTCTAAAACTTATGCTTGGGTTGCAAATTATTAGGAATTCCTTAAACAGAAAGTGACCTCACTTGGGGAAAAATGAGGCACATAATAAGTGTGTTTCATAACTGGTGGCTGACCAAAGAAAGGGTAGAATCTGTAATTGAGACCCTATGTAGAGAAGGAAGACAGAGAAAGCTCACTGGACTTGAACTTGGAGAGTTAAGCCTCTAACCTTGGCCCGAGCCCACTTTCGCTGTGTGATCATGGAAACTTCATCAGACTTTGCGGTTTAACTGTCTTTTCAGCACTGTAGGACCATGTGAATACTTGGATTAGTGTACCAAAGATATGAATCAAGTGCCAGAAAGATTTTTCTAGAAATAGCATATCCACCAAAGAAGCTCCTCCCACTAAAACGCCTCTTCCTTTGTACCCTTCAGTTATATTCTCTACCCATGTGGTTGTTGTGATGGCCTTGAATGAGCATAATTTCCTGTAGAACCCATCCTGCCTTTGGGCAATGTCTAGCTAAGAGTGGCACGGTCACCCCATTTGTCTCAGTATCTGCCTGTGTGTCGATGAAAAGTTTATAGTTCTCAGGGTGATACATTTGATCCAACCTTAAAACTTCTGCTGATTTTGTGCTCACCTCACCTGACCCATCAGCTCCAGAAAGCCATCATAACCACCCAATAGGAAGATGGATGATTAAACAGTCTCTGGTTTCCAACAATACTCTCTGAGATGTGAAGGGTTTCCTAGCAGCTAAACCCCTGCACCCCTTGAGGGCTCTTCTTTCAGAACTTACAAGATAAATCACTCCTTCTTCCCTGAAACAACAGAGACCATGCCTTTCCCAGAAGCATAAATTTTCATTTGAGGCAGGCCCTCACTAAGGATATTTCAGATGAATTTAGTCCCAGGAGGGACTAAAGGCTATTGTTAGCCTTTTTTCCTACCTGTGCACCAAGGACCCATTTATTTTTTTTCTAGGAGATTTTGGGTTTGCATGTTTCCAATCTAATGTATATTTTCCCTTATCTACCTAAAATACCATTTGAATTTTGGCAAGTATTATTTCCTTATGCCATCTGAATGCTGGGACTTTCTTGGCATTTGAAACTTATAGGTAGCTGTGTTCACTGGCAGAATCAACCATGAGTGGGAGTCCAATAACATCTGTGAAATGGGATGATAGAGAGACAAGCCAAAGAGGTGGCATAAGCCAGAAGACCATTCCAACTGGCTTCAAGATAGGCAGAAGCAAGGTAAGAGATTTAGGTATATTGTGCACCTACTATGTGACATGGACTAGAAATGTTGCTGCTGGTTTCAAATGTTGTCATCTAGTCATCTACAGAATTCTAGGTAGTAATAATTTCAAGAAATAAGGCTAATTTAAAAAAAAACAGACCAACTTCAACAAATGAAATACATAGATTCAAATCTTAGCATGTTCAACTTGGAAACTTATGCTCTTTCATTATTTTATCCAATTTTGGTGGAGAAAAATGCCTATGAGTAGAAGCAGAGGAGTATAAGAGCTATGGGAAAGGAAAGAAATCGGAAGGAAAGGAAGGGAAGGGAAGGGAAATAGGACAGGGAAGGGGAAGAGGAAGAAGATGAAAAAAAATCATGGCTGCCTCAAGTAGTACTCAATCCCATCAAAACCAGAGAACATAAAAGCTCCTCCCTTTATGACTTGATTCCAAGATAGCAATGGTTAACACATGTCAATCTCTTAAGAATCTCTTCACCTAAGTCTTTCCTTGGGGCATTCACCAAGGAAAGGCTAGCATCCACAATTCATTTCATAGACCATGTCTGAATTGTGGATTACCCATTCTTACAGTTTCTAGTCTGGCTATGAACTGCCACTGTGTAAAGAAGCATTCTGAAATATATTGGCTTACAACAACATTTATATTTGCTTTCATAATTTTGGCTTCAGATGGACGGTTCTTACTGCAATGCCTAATTAATTTCTACTCTTTAGTAGGCCATTATTAGACAGGGACTAGTACTAAAGGTGTCTTGTCTGCAAGGCTTTGATACTACCATATCTGCGGGTGGGGTGGAGGTGGCACTGTCACTTGATACCTCACCTGAGCCTGTCTTGCAGAACAGCTCACATTATCCCACCACCTGGCTGAAGTTTCTCTACAGCGTGGGGCTGGGTTTCTACACGGAAGTCCCAAGTATGCCCGGTAGAAGCGGAATTGGCTTTTATAACATGGCCTTGGATGTCTTCTTACCACATCACCCACATCCAGGAAAAGAATATGGACTTCATTGTTCAATCGAAATGAGTATCACTGGCATATTGTAGAGACAGCCCAATCATCTGAAGGACTGTATTTGGCCTGAGTCTACAACTCTGACAATATCTCAGCTTTCTTCCATATGCAAAATGTCCTTAACTTTTCTCCCAATTCTTCTAAATCTCAAATCATTGCAAAACCAGTTTTTAAGATTCAACTTTGGATAGAGACTTGTGGGTATATTTTCTTCCTCCAGCTGAAGATGTGTGACCCACAGAAACAATTAGCTGCCCTCCAGAGATATCATTTATGAAGTATTCTATAGCAGAATCTGCATCTAGTGCAATCTCAACAGTCCTGAGAAATAAGTACAATTTTTCTTAATTCCAGAGGATAAAAATAGGCCCAGAAAGTCTATGTCCCCGAGACCACATCAGTCAACTTTAGCTCCTCAATACCATCTATTGAACAGGCATTCTGCAACATGCATCATAAATACCTCTCTATATTTAAACAGGATTTATTTAGCAGTCATTACTGGTTTCCATTATTTTTCTTTTGCAGCCATTCTCTGTGTCCATAAATTATTGTCAATGTAATTTTATAAAATTAACCCAAACTATAGTTATTAAAGAGAAAAGACCTTCTTTTTTCATATATTTTTATTGTAATTAATAGAAGGGTTATATTATATTCACCAGATAGAAGGTGCATTACTTCACATACATTGATACCCTTTCTCATGTCATGGTCCCCAAATCCTGCCACCACCACCACCCCCCCCCGCCCCACCGCTCATGTTGTTTTCTCCCCTTCCCTAAAGGCCTTCTTAAGAAGCAAATCCTCCAAGTATTTAGACTAAATTAACTTCCTTTCTAATGGAATTCCCATTTTGTGTGGAAATAGTGACTGGGAGGTAGGCAGACTATAGTGATTCAGATTTGAGTACTGACCTTCCTTCAAAAATGAAGGAAATGAGATGACCAGTTTGAGCTAAACAACAGACAGTGCTTTTGCTAATGATAGAATTTGACATTTTATGTAACTATTGGAAAACATGGCTTACTACTATGTGGGTGGTACCTTTTAGTGCTCAAATGATGAGATTGAGGGCGACCTGAGGACTACAATACCAAGGACAAATGAAATGCGTCCATATCTGGAAGATCTGCAAAACTCATTGAACCAATGTTTTGTTTCTTTTTTAATTTATTTCAAGGGAAAAAAGGAGGGGAGGGACAGGATCAACGCCAGGGTCTCTTAGCACTGTGCTAGACATGCAGTCAAATTAATGTTTTATAGAAAACCAATACAGCAGGGCACAAAATTGTGCAAAAGTGAGACAGATTTGAAGTCAAGAGACACTAATGGATTTTAGTGTGATGGAGTATGAAAAGTGCATTGATAAGTGCTTAATTTCTGTTCTCAATATGCACTACTACTGAGTTTAGTCTTAAAAGACAATGTCCAAGTGAGTTCCAAGACTTGAAATACTTCCTTCTTCCCTACTACACATTTGAGTAAGATAAACTCGTCTTCACATTTAATATCACAATGGAGTAAATACGAAAGCAGATCTAAGTATTTAGATGATTTAAGTCAAGGCAGCCAGTCAGAGATGTGCAAAATATAATATAGTTGGTTTTAGAAGACATGATCTTTGTATTTGAAAAATGCCATTTATGCAGACATGAAATTAGTTTATTGTTGCTTTTCAATCATTAATGACTATTTTAAACTTTGCAGTTTTATATAAACATGACATTTATATAATACACATCTCTCTGGGTTCCTGGGTAATTTAAAAGCATAAAAGGGCTCTTGAGAGTAGTTTGGGGGCAGGGATGAAATTGGGAGGTGTATGCGCACATACTGTATTTAATTTTAAAAAGCAGCAAACTCAGATGCCTAAACTTTCATTCTCACAACTGAAATACTTTTGAGTGGCTGTCTCTTCAAGTATTACATTGTAGGTTAACCACACTAGATGGTCAAAGACAGGCACATAATCAAAACTTGGTTCTGGGATTATAGTTCTTCATTGAAATGGACTGTGGAAGAAGATACTGACTTCATTCATTCATTCATTCTAGCTTTTGAGACCTGCTGGAGTTAACACAGTTCTGTTTCAACCCTATTATTTCAGCTTTCTCTCCTGTAAAGTACATTGTAGCAGAACAGTACATTTCTCTCTAGCTTGTTTCCAAATATTTCATGTTTGTTTTGTTTTGTATTATCTACTTGCAGTGCTGAGGAGGGAATCCTGTACCTGTTTCCCAGGGTAGGCCATGCTCCACTACTGAGTTATATCAACAAACTATGAAATCAGAATAAGGTGTTAACAACTTGTCTACCATGGCTACAGAGCTGCTGTATCTTCCATACTGTATTTCTGCTCTAGATTAGATTGAGTGGCTTCTCTTCAGTCTTGAATAATAACTTCTTCTCAATACAGGTTAGAACAGCCTACAATGACAATGCCAAGAAACACAGCTCTTCTAGGACACTTCCTGTTTCTCACTGCTTCCTCTTCCTCTTGGCCTAGAGAAGCTTGAGACTTATTCTGTGAAGCCAATAACAGTTTGTTTGTTTCTTTGGTTTTCTTTTTTTAAAGCTGTTTTTCCAATATAAATAGATTATATATATATATATTTTTTAAAATACAAAGGACACAAAGAATTATGTAAGGCTGAGAGTGTGGCCTAGTGGTAGAGTGCTTGCCTAGCATGCACAAAGTCCTGAGTTCAATTCCTCAGTACTGCATATACAGAAAAAGCCAGAAGTGGTGCTGTGGCTCAAGTTAGAGTGCTAGCCTTGAGAAAGCTCAAAGACAGTGCCCAGGCCCTAAGTTCAAGCCCCAAGACTGGCAAAAATAATAATAGCAATTATGCTTTTGCTATAATTATTATTATATAGTAAATGAAGAATCAAAGGGACCACATGGAGGTAGATTGAACAATGTTGGATTTGTAATCAGGAAGCTAGAACTACAGTTCAGACTTCTAACTTAGCTAACATATGACCCTCAGCAAGGACTCAAGGATCTCATCAGTCCCTTCTAATGCTAGAGTTCAGAAAAACCAGTGACAACCACCTCATACTCCAACAATTAGGCAAGAACTGATATCTTCTTTTCCTCTCTTTGCTGACTGGTGGTTGAAAGCAAAGGCATTGGTGCCCAGAGCTGAGCTAAATGAACTCACTTCTCTGAATGTCACTTTTCTCATCTAAAAACTGAGAATGATGATTCCAGGGTAGTGTTTTGTGGATCAATGAGGTAATATACACATAGAACACATTTAGCCCAGAGACTGTCATACAACAAATGCTTCATGAAGCCTAGCCATGATGCCATTAGAGCTACCACTTAACACAATCTCCACAGATCAGAGTCATCCTGCCACTGAATACAATTTTTTGCAGACAACTTGCTTTTTCTTCTGTAATTCTAAATGTGTTTTACCTGCAACTCAGAAAGAGTTAGGCTAAATTTATCACTTTGCACAGATTCAGCAAAAACAGTAATAGGGAGCATTTCAGTGAGTAATGGCAGAGATTTGTAAGGGACTGGAGTTTCCTGCAAAGGAAAGAGCCCTCAATATAGGCTCCTTCACTGTGGAGACATATGTCTGCTGCCCCCACAAAGTCCCATCACTTGGCTTCTGAGGGGAAGACAAAGCAAGAATGAGGGAATTGAGCATACTCAAAGGAAACTCTTGCTTAGGTCTTGTTGTTCTTTGTGCCGGATCCTTGTTACAGATTGAGTCGGATACACTTAAAATCTGTATGTTAACAAGCTTGGCAATGGCGGCACATGCCTGTAATCCCAGCACTCCTGAGGGTGAGGCAGGAGGCTAGTGGGTTCCTGGGCCAGCCTGGGCTACATAGCCAGATCCTGTCATTAACTTCCAAATGGGAAGGGGAGGAGGAAGGAGAGGGGAAAAGGCAAGGGGAAAGGGAAGGGCCTATGTTGACATCCCAATTGTCTCAAAATGTAATCATATTCGGAATGAAGGTCTTAGAAAAGTCAAATTCAATAATCCAATATAATTGGCAGGCTTATAAGAAAAGAAACCTCGACATGGACGTACACAAATAGAAGCCAAGGACCAAGGCCTTAGGGCAACTTAAAGTACCAACACTTTAGCTATTAGATTTCAAAACTGTGAAACAGCATATGCTTATGGTTTAAACCAGCCAGTCTGTGGTACTTTGTTATGGAGGCCTGGATAAACTAAACAATGCCAGCCAATCAGTAGGTGTTCAATAAATATTGGTTGGCAAAATACAAGAATAAGAGGAGTTGTTGGCAATGACATCGATCTTTTAAAGAAAACAAGTATCAGGACACAAGACATTTATTGACAGTCAGAAGAAGCCAGTCACATAAGTAGGTCAGCAGTCTCTGGGGACACCCAGCTTCCTATCCTTTTTGAAACACAGAAGATGTTTTTTATAAAACACTGGGCCAAAAAAAAACACTATTTCAGCAGCTAAGATGTCAGACAGTCATTGAATCCAGAACCAGGGCCATTTAGGAATTAAGAACAACAAAAAAAGCAGCTGCTTCTCATCAATGACATAAGTTATATGGCAAATTATGTAGCCATGTCACTAATTCTGCCCAATGTACTACCTTTCCAACCTGCTTAAAAGAAGCCACTTCCATCATAAGAGAAAGAAGCATTGCTTTGGTTAACTTTGATGATCTCCAAGCATAATGACTCAACCTGAAAATTTCCAAAATTCTGTTCTGTTTCATTTTCCCTTTTGAATGGTTCATGGTTATGGATATTGAGGTTACTGTGATAAATCAATCTGCCTAAGGTTCCAAATTTGTTAGTGGTTCTATCACTTCAGCTGCTTTCAGAGACAGGTACCAGCAGCAGTACTTTAAAGAGTTAGAAAAAAATTAGGAAATGGGGACCAAGACATGAGAAAGGGTATCAATGTATGTGAAGTAATGCCCCTTCTATCTGGCGAATACAATGTAACCCTTCTATTAATTTCAATAAAAATATATGAAAAAAAAGAAAAAATTAGGAAATTATTGGTTCATGCAGCCGCAAACATAGAATTGCACACAATCTAGAAACTCTCATAATCTAGAAGCCCTGTCATGTGCTAAAGACTCAGATTCTTTCTGGCATTCGGTTTTGGTATTACCCTAAATAGATCTCCCTTCATGGACACAGGTTGGTGGTTTCTTCTTTCACATTTTGTAGACAGTCACTTTAAGGTGTCTCACAAGAGTAAGTCTGGGGGCGGGAGTTTGACCTAGTGATAGAGTGCTTGCCTAGCATGCATGACCCGGGTCCAATTACTTGGT